>NC_050078.2:55452192-55793182 GCF_009764565.3 Dermochelys coriacea | reverse complement strand
CCCTCCTCCTTTTGGTGTCCCCCTTTCCTCCTTGTTCATGATGGCGGGGGATGAGACGGGTGAGACCCCTCCAGCAGCCCAAGCTCCCCCTCCCCCGCCTACCCCTCCGTCACCCCCACAAGCTTCCACCTCTGCTGCCAAACCATCTGCCATCGCCCCCGCTGGGGCACCAGCAGCGATGGGCACCGGGGTGACCTCCACTGCTGCCACGTCTATCACCTCCTCAGATTTGGGGGGAGTCCTCCCAGCCGGCGGGAAGGGCCATGGGAAGAAGAAGGGGAAGGGCCCGGCTAAAAAGACCAGGCCCTCCATGGCAGGGGCTGCCCCCGATGCCCCGGCCCCATCTACAGCTGGGGCGCCCCTCCCCGCTGTTCCCTCCACCAGCTCTGCAGGTGTCCCTCCCCCGGCCCCGAGAGCATACGCCCAGGTGGCGGCAGCCCCTTCGCCTGCCGCTACGTCATTTCTCCAGCCCACCGCCTCCGCTACCATCTATAGCGGCCGGGGCCCCTTTCCCACCATGACCAGGAAGCACTGCGTCCGTTGCCTCCTGGTGCCCGCCTCACCCCACGTGGAGACCTATGTGCGGGCGTTGGCGAGGGTGGTGGGGCCCACGGCCATTGTGGCGGCCTCCAAAATGTATGGCAAGGTCGTCTTCTTCTTAGCATCGGAGGCCGCCGCCCAGGAGGCGGTGGAGAAGGGCCTGGCGGTGGGGGGCGTGTTCATCCCTTTAGAGCCGCTAGAGGACCTGGGCGTCCGCCTGGTCCTGACCTGCGTCCCTCCCTTTCTCCCCAATGCCGCCCTGTTACCCGCCCTTTCTGTCTTGGGGAAGCCCATCTCTGTCATCAGCCCTCTCCCGTTGGGCTGCAAAGACCCCACCCTCCGTCACGTCCTCTCCTTCCGCCGGCAAGTGCAGCTTCAACTGCCGCCGGCGGCGCGCGATGGAGAGGCACTGGAAGGGTCCTTCCTAGTCCCCTACCAGGGGACCCATTACAGGGTGCATTATTCCACGGGGGAGGCCCGGTGCTACCTCTGCCAGGCGATGGGGCACGTCCGGAGGGACTGCCCCCTGGCCCGGGAAGGAGGGGCATCCAGAACACCCGAGCCCCGGCAGGACACCGACCCCGTCATCGCCGACGCCCCTGGCTGCCCGGCACCTGAAACCGCCCCTCCTCCTTCCCAGTCCATCATTGCTCCCGCTCAGGCCCAAGGGGCACCTCCCCCACTATGCCTAGACGAGCGGGAGAACCCCGCCCCCGCTGTTTGCAATCTGGCGGGGCCTGTGGAGGAGGGTGCGGCAGGGACAGCGCCAAGCATGGGAGAGGGCCCGCCCCAAGGGGAATCTTCCCTCCCTTGTGCTGCCCCACCGTTACCCCCTCGAGTCCCTGAGCCATCGCCTCTGCCCCCTGACACAACCCCTAATAGCCAGCCCCTGGATGATGCCATGGAGGGCTGGGCCCTAGTCCAGGGGAAGCGGGGCAAGCGGAAGGCTCGAGCTCCGCTCCTTCCATCAGACGCGGAGGCCCCCCGGAAGACCAGGAAGGGGGGCACCGATGCCGAGCCTTCCGCTTTACCCACGGGTGTGTTCCATCCACCAGAGCCGGCTGGGGAAGACGTGGCAGCACTGGAAGGCGGTATCTCCCCTTCACGGGAGTCCCTCCCCTCCAAGACCCCCGAGGCACCATTTGAAACCCCAGTGTGCCCCGAAGTAACCATCGCGTCAGGTGCCGGCGGGGAGAATCCCGGGGTAGCGGAAAACAATTTCCCCTCTATATATGAGGAGATCGAGGCCCTGGGTCTGACCCCGGTCACCCAAGGGGAGGACGATCCTATGCCAGCGGGCCTCGATCTGGGCGACTTCTTTCCAGCCCCCTTTTCCCCATACTCCCTCCCCGTAACCGTTGCTTCTGCTCCCACCTCCGAGGAGCCCCTGGACTCCTCCATCAACCTGGCTGCAGAGGGCACCCTGCTGAGAGCCACCGAGCCAGTTGAGGCGACGGCCAGTGCCACGCGGCTGGAACCTGAGCCACCAGGGGCATCCCTTGCTGGTGAGGAGCATTCGACCTCCTTTCCAGGAGAGGACCCTACAGAAGAAAGTCCACCTCCTGATGCCGT
This sequence comes from Dermochelys coriacea, assembly GCF_009764565.3. Taxonomy (NCBI): domain Eukaryota; kingdom Metazoa; phylum Chordata; order Testudines; family Dermochelyidae; genus Dermochelys; species Dermochelys coriacea. The sequence goes on along the minus strand of NC_050078.2, from coordinate 55,791,070 downwards.
GGCTGCCAAATCCACCAGAGAGCTTGCGCCCGGCATCGGTGAGAACCCTCTCCCGACCCAGAATCTCACCTCTGCCCCTGCCCCTGCCCTTCTCCCGCCCACCTCCCGAGATATTATTGCCACCCCTGGGACAGTCTCCTTCCCCTTTCCAACAGATGACTCCCAGGGAATGGCCTTTGTGTTTGCCCATCCCGACCCACCAGGGGCTGCTATCCTCCCTCCGCCGCCCCCTATCGCCCCAACATTCAGGTCAACCCATCAAGAGCCCCGTCGGGGGTCCGCACCCTGTCTGCCCGTCTCGCTGGGCCAGGGGGCTGTACCAAGGGCCCCATCGGGAAGCAAACAGACCATAACCCCAGCCCCCCATGCGCTGCGAGAGGAGTTGCGGGAGTTCCTAGAAGACGTCCGTGGCTCCCGCAACAAAGTCCAGCTTGCCCTCCAGCGATGGGGGGACTTTAATCAAATCCTCCGGGCAGCAAGGGCCCTCATGGGGGAGGGGAAAAGGACCGGGAGACAGGGCGCCGCGGCCTACCAGCGGGTCCGCCACTTCCGTGAATCCTTACTCACCTACGGGGTGGGTCACGGACTGCTGCGCGGCCCGCCGGGAGCCACGAGCATCCCTGCTGGCGAGGATCCCTCCCAGCCCTCCTCATGGCACCCTTTACCATCGCAACATTGAACACCCGTGGCTGTAAGATGGGTCTCCGCAGGTCCCAGGTGCTCTCCTTCCTTCGAGAGGGGAGGTACTCTGTGGTTTTCCTGCAGGAGACCCATACGGATCCGACCGCCGAAGACAGCTGGCGGCTGGATTGGGGGGACAGGGTCTACTTTAGCCACCTCACAGTTCACACGGGTGGAGTGGTGACCCTGTTCTCCCCCGAACTACGGCCCGAGGTGCTGGGGGTCGCCGAGGCTGTGCCGGGTCGCCTGCTGCACCTCCGGGTCCACATGGAGGGGCTCGTAGTCAACCTCGTCAACATCTATGCCCCAGCAGCGAGCCCGGAGCGGCTGCAATTCTATCAGCAGGCATCCGCCTTCCTCGGCACCTTGGATCCTCAGGAGTGCCTGGTCCTGGGAGGGGACTTTAATATCACCCTTGAGGAACGGGACCGCTCGGGGACCGAGAAGAGCCCGGCCGCCGTCGCCGTCCTCCAGGATATAGTCGAACACCACTCCCTGGTGGACGTCTGGCGCGACCACCACCCGGATGACACTTCCACGTTCACCTTTGTCCGGGTGGAGGCCCATCGGTCGCGCCACTCCCGGTTGGACCGCATTTATTTATCACGCTTTCATCTTACACGAGCCCACTCCTCCAACATCCGGCCGGCCCCATTTTCTGACCATCACATAGCCACCGTGACAGCCTCCCTCTGCGCGGAGAGGCCGGGGCCGGCCTATTGGCATTTTAACAACAGCTTGCTGGAGGATGCGGGCTTCGTGGTGTCCTTCCGGGAGTTCTGGCTGGCCTGGCGAGGGCAGCGGCGTGCCTTTCCCTTGGCACGGCGGTGGTGGGACGTAGGGAAGGTGCGCGCCCGGCTCTTCTGCCGTGACTACACCCGGGGCACCAGCCGACGGAGGGATGCAGCGATAGAGCAGTTGGAACGGGAGGTCTTAGAGCTGGAGAGGCGTCTGGCTGCCAGCCCCGAGGATCCACCCCTCTGCGGAGCGTGCCGGGAGAAGCGGGAGGAGCTCCGGAGCCTCAAGGACCATCGGGCCCGGGGTGCCTTTGTTCGATCCCGCATCCGTCTCCTTCGGGAGATGGATTGCGGCTCCCGCTTCTTCTACGCCCTGGAAAAAAAGAGGGGGGCTAAGAAACATATCATCTGCCTACTGGCAGAAGACGGCACCCCCCTCACGGATCCGGTGGAGATGTGCGAGAGGGCGAGAGCCTTCTACGCAAGCCTTTTCTCCCCGGAGCCGACCGATCCTAACGCTTGCAGAGTGCTGTGGGAGGAGCTCCCGACGGTCAGCGTGGGCGACCGAGACCGGCTAGAGCTGCCCCTCACTCTGGCCGAGTTCTCGGAAGCCCTCCGTCGCATGCCCACCAATAAATCTCCCGGCATGGACAGGCTGACCGTGGAGTTCTACCGCGTGTTCTGGGACATCCTGGGCCCAGACCTAGTCACCGTCTGGGCCGAGTCTTTGCAGAGCGGGGTCCTCCCTCTTTCGTGCAGGCGAGCCGTGCTGGCCTTATTGCCAAAGAAGGGGGACCTCCGCGATTTACGAAATTGGCGTCCCGTCTCGCTCCTCAGCACGGACTACAAAATCGTGGCAAAAGCCATCTCCCTGAGGCTAGGGTCCGTGCTGGCGGACGTGGTCCACCCAGACCAGACCTACACCATCCCGGGCCGCAGCATCTTCGACAACCTCTATCTGGTCCGGGACCTATTGGAACTTGGGTGTAGGGATGGTCTGTCGTTCGCCCTCCTGTCCTTAGATCAGGAGAAGGCGTTCGACAGGATGGATCACGGGTATCTCCTGAGCACTCTGCAGGCATTTGGCTTCGGACCCAGGTTTGTGAACTTTCTCCGGGTGCTGTACGCTTCCGCAGAGTGTCTGGTAAGACTCAACTGGACCCTGACCGAACCGGTCAACTTCGGGCGAGGAGTACGGCAGGGGTGCCCCCTCTCAGGCCAGCTGTACGCTCTGGCGATCGAGCCGTTCCTCTGTCTCCTCCGAAGGAGGTTGACAGGGTTGGTGCTGAGGGAGCCGGAGCTGCGGCTGGTCCTGTCGGCGTACGCTGATGACGTGCTCCTCATGGTCCAGGACCCGGGCGACTTGGTGCGAGTGGAGGCTTGCCAGGCCATCTATTCAGCAGCCTCCTCTGCGCAGGACAACTGGGTCAAGAGCTCTGGCTTGGTGGTAGGGGACTGGCGGCAGGCGAGCCCCCGCCCACCCGCGCTTCAAGCCATCCGGTGGAGCACGGGTCCACTGCTCTATCTGGGCGTTTACCTTTCTGCCACGCATCCCTCTCCGCCGGAGAACTGGCAGAATTTAGAGGGCGGGGTGATAGAGCGGCTCCGGAAATGGACAGGATTGCTCCGGTGCCTCTCCCTTCGAGGGAGAGCGTTAGTGCTTAATCAACTAATCCTGTCCATGCTTTGGTACCGGCTCAACACCCTGGTCCCAGCCCCGGCTTTCCTGACCAACCTGCGGACATTGATTTTGGAGTTCTTTTGGTCAGGACTGCACTGGGTCCCTGCAGGGGTTCTCCATCTACCTGTGGAGGAGGGAGGGCAGGGCCTCAAATGTCTGCTTACTCAGGTCCATGTCTTCCGCCTCCAGACCCTGCAGAGGCTCTTTTATGGTGCAGGTAGTCCGGCGTAGAGCATACTGGCGCACGCCTTCCTGCGCCGCTTCCGAGGGCTCCGATACGACCGGCAGCTCCTTTATCTCCATCCGAGAGGTCTTCCGCGAGACCTCTCCGGGCTGCCGGTCTTCTACCAGGACCTCCTCCGGACCTGGAAACTCTTTACAACGAGCAGGTCCGTGGCGGCCACCGAGGGGGCAGATCTCCTCGCGGAGCCCCTGCTACACAACCCCCAGCTCCGTTTGCAGGTGGCGGAGTCCCGCTCGGTGCGCCAGAGGTTGGTCCTGGCAGAGGTCACAAGAGTCGGAGACCTCCTGGACTATGACCGGGGAGATTGGCTGGATCCCCTAACCTTCGCTCAGCGCATGGGGCTTTCCAGACCTTATACACCCCGAGGCATACTTCAGGAGGTGAAGGCCGCTTTGCCGCCCGCTGCTCGGGTTTATCTCGACCGGGTCCTGCACGAGGGCACGCCCCGCCCACCCACTACCCCAGGCCCGCCGGACCTTTTAATTGGACCCCTCCCCCGTGGACCCAACCGATCCCTTCACCCCTTCACTAGAAGCCGGCTGCACGAGATGCAGCCGGTCTGTTTTCAAACCGCGCCAAGAAAACATCTCTACACGCTCGTGCTCCACACCCTTCACGCCCGTACCCTCGTGTCCCGCCCCGATACAAAATGGCGGGACCTCCTGCCACCTTTGGAGGGTGAGGAGCCCCGGTGGGCCAGCCTATATTCCATCTTAGTCCCAAAGCCCGCCGGGGATATCAGTTGGCGGCTCCTTCACGGAGCCGTGAGCACGGGCGTGTATTTGGCGCGGTTCACCACAATCCCAGACACCTGCCCCTTTTGCGGCGTGAGGGATACCCTGGCACATGTCTACCTGGAGTGTGCCAGGCTGCAGCCCCTATTCCGGCTCCTCACCAATATCTTATTAAGTTTTTGGTTGCACTTCTCCCCTCACCTTCTATTTATGCACTCCCTATCCGTGGCCCCACAAAGTCACGGGATCTCCTGGTCAACCTCCTCCTGGCCCTAGCTAAAATGGCCATCTACAAAACCAGAGTGAGGAGGTTGGCCGATGGAGTCTCCTGTGACTGTAGGGCCTATTTCCGATCCTCGGTCCGTTCACGTATCCGGGCAGAGTTCCTCTGGGCGGCATCCTCTGACTCCCTTGACCCCTTTGAAGAGCAGTGGGCGCTGTCCGGGGTTCTCTGCTCGGTGTCTCCGTCCGATTCCCTTCTTTTGACCCTTTGACCGCACACCTGTCCCTGTTATTTTATTAGTTGTCCCCCGGAATTTTTTGGGCATCTAGGTCCTGTGGATCCCCCTTTTAGGCTGGGGGGGATCCTTTAGCTGTGGACGGGCCTCGCCCGCCCACTTCCCGGATCCCAATAAGACTGCTCTCCCATAGCCTCCTAGCTTGGAGGAAGGTGGGAAGCTGCTGCTACTAGGCCCTAAGCTCTCCCTGCTGCTCCAGCTGCTCCCCTGGCTGGGCCAGACACCCCCCATTTTCTGCTGCTTGGCTGCTGGACCCCCCACTCTTGGGTGCTGCTACTGCTGCAACTGCAGCCCCGGGGGGGGGGGCTGCTAGCCCACTCCCCAGAGAGGAGGAGTGAGGGACCCCAGCCACTGCTGTTGTGGATACCACCACCACCACCACCACCACCTGAGAGGGGTCCATTCTGCCTGCCTGGACCACCACCTGGAGTTCCTGGAACTGCTGCTGCTGCAGAGACCGCTGCCTGGAGCTGCTGAAGCCCAAGGAGGTGAAGAAGAGGATCATCTGCCAGTGGGGCAGCACCTAGAGACTTTGCAGACCACCGTGGAGGAGACCTAAGACTGAGTAATTTAAACTGTGCTCTTGTGGTGGGGGTTTTGACTGTGTTTGTAGGGACACGGGGGGTGTGGCGTGGAGCTGCCCCCCGATCCATCTGTGTGTCCCCCCCAACCCCCACCACTGTTACCACCACCGCTGCCCCCTCCACCACCCCCACTGGCTGTATACCAGCTGCCTCAGCTCCTGCCTCTGGACTCAGCTGCTTGCTTGGCTTGCCACGCCCTATTTCCACCCTTTGGGCCAGAAGCAGCAGCAAGCTAAAAAAGACTTGTGCAAGTGCACATGGGCACATGTGCCCCCCCTGGACTGCCTACCCCCCAGCTTTGCCCTTTACTACCTGCCCCATTTGCCACTTGCTTTGCCTCCTCTTTTGCCCCAGCCCCCCTTACTAGCTTCAGTTTGTTTGCCTGCCCAGCCCATTTCCTTCTGCAGCCTTTGTTTGTTTGCCCCGCCCCAGCCTTTGAAGCTAGCCCCTTGGTTTCCCTGTTGTACCTCCAGACCGCTTAACCCCTCGCTCCATGAGCCCATGCCCCCTCCCATGCGCTTGTGCAATTCCCCATTTCAGTTGCAACCCTCTTCACTGCACCTTCAATGTTGCTGAATCCCCCCCTCCATAGTGCACCAAGAGGAGCCGGAATTTCCACCTTGTGTCGGTGACTGACCCTTAAACCCTGATTGCCCCCCGTCCAGCTCACCCCTTTTGGTGCCCTCCTCCCCTGCCTGCAGCCTAGCGGGGAGGAGTGGTCGACCTGCTTCCCCTCTCCCCTCCTCCTTTTGGTATCCCCCTTTCCTCCTTGCTCATGATGGCGGGGGTTGAGATGGGTGAGATCTCTCCAGTAGCCCGAGCTCTCCCTCCCCCGCCTGCCCCTCTGTCACCCCCCCAAGCTTCTATGTCCGCTGCCAAACCATCTGCCATCGCCCCCTCTGGGGCACCAGCAGCGACGGGCACCGGGGTGACCTCCACTGCTGCCACGTCTATCACCCCCTCAGATTTGGGGGGAGTCCTCCCAGCCGGCGGGAAGGGCCAAGGGAAGAAGAAGGGGAAGGGCCCCGCTAAAAAGACCAGGCCCTCTATGGCAGGGGCTGCCCCCAATGCCCCGGCCCCATCTCCAGCTGAGGCGCCCCTCCCCGCTGTTCCCTCCACCAGCTCTGCAGGTGTCCCTCCCCCGGCCCCCAGAGCATACGCCCAGGTGGCGGCAGCCCTCCCGCCTGCCGCTACATCATTTCTCCAGCCCACCGCCTCCGCTACCATCTATAGCGGCCGGGGCCCCTTTCCCACCATGACCAGGAAGCACGGCATCCGTTGCCTCCTGGTGCCCGCCTCGCCCCACGTGGAGACCTATGTGCGGGCGTTGGCGAGGGTGGTGGGGCCCACGGCCATTGTGGCGGCCTCCAAAATGTATGGCAAGTTCGTCTTCTTCTTAGCATCGGAGGCCGCCGCCCAGGAGGCGGTGGAGAAGGGCCTGGCGGTGGGGGGCGTGTTCGTCCCTTTAGAGCCGCTAGAGGACCTGGGCGTCCGCCTGGTCCTGACCTCCGTTCCTCCCATTCTCCCCAATGCCGCCCTGTTACCCGCCCTTTCTACCTTGGGAAAGCCCATCTCTGTCATCAGCCCTCTCCCGTTGGGCTGCAAAGACCCCGCCCTCCGTCACGTCCTCTCCTTCCGCCGGCAAGTGCAGCTTCAACTGCCGCCGGCGGCGCGCAACGGAGAGGCAGTCGAGGGGTCCTTCCTAGTCCCCTACCAGGGGACCCATTACAGGGTGCATTATTCCATGGGGGAGGCCCGGTGCTACCTCTGCCGGGCGATGGGGCACGTCCGGAGGGACTGCCCCCTGGCCCGAGAAGGAGGGGCATCCAGGACACCCGAGCCCCGGCAGGACACCGACCCCGTCATCGCCGACGCCCCTGGCTGCCCGGCACCCGAAACCGCCCCTCCTCCTTCCCAGTCCATCATTGCTCCTGCTCGGGCCCAAGGGGTACCTCCCCCACTATGCCCAAACAAGCGGGAGAACCCCGCCCCCGCTGTTTGCAATCTGGCGGGGCCTGTGGAGGAGGGTGCGGCAGGGACACCGCCAAGTATGGGAGAGGGCCCGCCCCAAGGGGAATCTTCCCTCCCTTGTGCTGCCCCACCGTTACCCCCTCGAGTCCCTGAGCCATCGCCTCTGCCCCCTGACACAACCCCTGCTAGCCAGCCCCCGGATGATGCCATGGAGGGCTGGGCCCTAGTCCAGGGGAAGCGGGGCAAGCGGAAGGCTCGAGCTCCGCTCCTCCCATCTGACGCGGAGGCCCCCCGGAAGACCAGGAAGGGGGGCACCGATGCCGAGCCTTCCGCTTTACCCACGGGTGTGTTCCATCCACCAGAGCCGGCTGGGGAAGACGTGGCAGCACTGGAAGGCGGTATCTCCCCTCCACGGGAGTCCCTCCCCTCCAAGACCCCCGAGGCACCATCTGAAACCCCAGTGTGCCCCGAAGTAACCGTCGCGTCAGGTGCCGGCGGGGAGAATCCCGGGGTAGCGGAAAACAATTTCCCCTCTATATATGAGGAGATCGAGGCCCTGCGTCTGACCCCGGTCACCCAAGGGGAGGACGATCCTATGCCAGCGGGCCTCGATCTGGGCGACTTCTTTCCAGCCCCCTTCTCCCCATACTCCCTCCCCGTAACCGTTGCTTCTGCTCCCACCTCCGAGGAGCCCCTGGACTCCTCCATCAACCCGGCTGCAGAAGGCACCCTGCTGAGAGCCACCGAGCCAGTTGAGGCGACGGCCAGTGCCACGCGGCTGGAACCTGAGCCACCAGGGGCATCCCTCGCTGGTGAGGAGCATTCGACCTCCTTTCCGGGAGAGGACCCTACAGAAGGAAGTCCACCTCCTGATGCCGTGGCTGCCAAATCCACCAGACAGCTTGCGCCCGGCATCGGTGAAAGCCCTCTCCCGACCCAGAATCTCACCTCTACCCCTGCCCCTGCCCTTCTCCCGCCCACCTCCCGAGATATTATTGCCACCCCTGGGACAGTCTCCTTCCCCTTTCCAACAGATGACTCCCAGGGAATGGCCTTTGTGTTTGCCCGTCCCGACCCACCAGGGGCTGCTATCCTCCCTCCGCCGCCCCCTATCGCCCCAGCATTCAGGTCAACCCATCAAGAGCCCCGTCGGGGGTCCGCACCCTGTCTGCCCGTCTCGCTGGGCCAGGGGGCTGTACCAAGGGCCCCATCGGGAAGCAACCAGACCATAACCCCAGCGCCCCATGTGCTGCGAGAGGAGTTGCGGGAGTTCCTAGAAGACGTCCGTGGCTCCCGCAACAAAGTCCAGCTTGCCCTCCAGCGATGGGGGGACTTTATTCAAATCCTCCGGGCCGCAAGGGCCGTCATGGGGGAGGGGAAAAGGACCGGGAGACAGGGCGCCGCGGCCTACCAGCGGGTCCGCCACTTCCGTGACTCCTTACTCACCTACGGGGTGGGTCACGGACTACTACGCGGCCCGCCGGGAGCCACGAGCATCCCTGCCGGCGAGGATCCCCCCCAGCCCTCCTCATGACACCCTTTACCATCGCAACATTGAACACCCGTGGCTGTAAGATGGGTCTCCGCAGGTCCCAGGTGCTCTCCCTCCTTCGAGAGGGGAGGTACTCTGTGGTTTTCCTGCAGGAGACCCATACGGATCCGACCGCCGAAGACAGCTGGCGGCTGGATTGAGGGGACAGGGTCTACTTTAGCCACCTCACAGTTCATACGGGTGGAGTGGCGACCCTGTTCTCCCCCGACCTACGGCCCGAGGTGCTGGGGGTCGCCGAGGCTGTGCCGGGTCGCCTGCTGCACCTCCGGGTCCGCATGGAGGGGCTCGTAGTCAACCTCGTCAACATCCATGCCCCAGCAGCGAGCCCGGAGCGGCTGCAATTCTATCAGCAGGCATCCGCCTTCCTCGGCACCTTGGATCCTCAGGAGTGCCTGGTCCTGGGAGGGGACTTTAACATCACCCTTGAGGAACGGGACCGCTCGGGAACCGAGCAGAGCCCGGCCGCCGTGGCCGTCCTCCAGGAGATAGTCGAACACCACTCCCTGGTGGACATCTGGCGCGACCACCACCCGGATGACACTTCCACGTTCACCTTTGTCCGGGTGGAGGCCCATCGGTCGCGCCACTCCCGGTTGGACCGCATTTATTTATCACGCTTTCATCTTACACGAGCCCACTCCTCCAGCATTCGGCCGGCCCCATTTTCTGACCATCACATAGCCACCGTGACAGCCTCCCTCTGCGCAGAGAGGCCGGGGCCGGCCTATTGGCATTTTAATAACAGCTTACTGGAGGATGCGGGCTTCGTGGCGTCCTTCCGGGAGTTCTGGCTGGCCTGGCGAGGGCAGCGGCGTGCCTTTCCCTCGGCACGGCGGTGGTGGGACGTAGGGAAGGTGCGCGCCCGGCTCTTCTGCCGTGACTACACCCGGGGCACCAGCCGACGGAGGGATGCAGCGATAGAGCAGTTGGAACGGGAGGTCTTAGAGCTGGAGAGGCGTCTAGCCGCCAGCCCCGAGGATTCACCCCTCTGCGGAGCGTGCCGGGAGAAGCGGGAGGAGCTCTGGAGCCTCGAGGACCTTCGGGCCCGGGGTGCCTTTGTTCGATCCCGCATCCGTCTCCTTCGGGAGATGGATTGCGGCTCCCGCTTCTTCTACGCCCTGGAAAAAAAGAGGGGGGCTAAGAAACATATCATCTGCCTACTGGCAGAAGATGGCACCCCCCTCACGGATCCAGTGGAGATGTGCGAGAGGGCGAGAGCCTTCTACGCAAGCCTTTTCTCCCCGGAGCCGACCGATCCTAACGCTTGCAGAGTGCTGTGGGAGGAGCTCCCGACGGTCAGCGTGGACGACCGAGACCGGCTAGAGCTGCCTCTCACTCTGGCCGAGTTCTCGGAAGCCCTCCGTCGCATGCCCACCAATAAATCTCCGGGCATGGACGGGCTGACCGTGGAGTTCTACCGCGTGTTCTGGGACGTCCTGGGCCCAGACCTAGTCACCGTCTGGGCCGAGTCTTTGCAGAGCGGGGTCCTCCCTCTTTCGTGCAGGCGAGCCGTGCTGGCCTTATTGCCGAAGAAGGGGGACCTCCGCGATTTACGAAATTGGCGTCCCGTCTCGCTCCTCAGCACGGACTACAAAATCGTGGCAAAAGCCATCTCCCTGAGGCTAGGGTCCGTGCTGGCGGACGTGATCCACCCAGACCAGACCTACACCGTCCCGGGCCGCAGTATCTTCGACAACCTCTATCTGGTCCGGGACCTATTGGAACTTGGGTGTAGGGATGGTCTGTCGTTCGCCCTCCTGTCTTTCGATCAGGAGAAGGCGTTCGACAGGATGGATCACGGGTATCTCCTGAGCACTCTGCAGGCATTTGGCTTAGGACCCAGGTTTGTGAACTTTCTCCGGGTGCTGTACGCTTCCGCAGAGTGTCTGGTAAGGCTCAACTGGACCCTGACCGAACCGGTCAACTTCGGGCGAGGAGTACGGCAGGGGTGCCCCCTCTCAGGCCAGCTCTACGCTCTGGCGATCGAGCCCTTCCTCTGTCTCCTCCGAAGGAGGTTGACAGGGTTGGTGCTGAGGGAGCCGGAGCTGCGCCTGGTCCTGTCGGCATATGCTGATGACGTGCTCCTCATGGTCCAGGACCCGGGCAACTTGGTGCGAGTGGAGGCTTGCCAGGCCATCTATTCAGCAGCCTCCTCTGCGCGGGTCAACTGGGTCAACAGCTCTGGCTTGGTGGTAGGGGACTGGCGGCAGGCGAGCCCCCGCCCACCCGCGCTTCAAGCCATCCGGTGGAGCACGGGTCCACTGCTCTATCTGGGCGTTTACCTTTCTGCCACGCATCCCTCTCCGCCGGAGAACTGGCAGAATTTAGAGGGCGGGGTGATAGAGCGGCTCCGGAAATGGACAGGACTACTCCGGTGCCTCTCCCTTCGAGGGAGAGCGTTAGTGCTTAATCAACTAGTCCTGTCCATGCTTTGGTACCGGCTCAACACCCTGGTCCCGGCCCCGGCTTTCCTGACCAACCTGCGGACATCGATTCTAGAGTTCTTTTGGTCAGGACTGCACTGGGTCCCTGCAGGGGTTCTCCATCTACCTGTGGAGGAGGGAGGGCAGGGCCTCAAATGTCTGCTTACTCAGGTCCATGTCTTCCGCCTCCAGACCCTGCAGAGGCTCCTTTATGGTGCAGGTAGTCCGGCGTGGAGCATACTGGCGCACGCCTTCCTGCGCCGCTTCCGAGGGCTCCGATACGACCGACAGCTCCTTTAACTCCATCCGAGAGGTCTTCCGCGAGACCTCTCCGGACTGCCGGTCTTCTACCAGGACCTCCTCCGGACCTGGAAACTCTTTACAACGAGCAGGTCCGTGGCGGCCACCGAGGGGGCAGATCTCCTCGCGGAGCCCCTGCTACACAACCCCCAGCTCCGTTTGCAGGTGGCGGGGTCCCGCTCGGTGCGCCAGAGGTTGGTCCTGGCAGAGGTCACAAGAGTCGGAGACCTCCTGGACTATGACCGGGGAGACTGGCTGGAACCCCTAACCTTCGCTCAGCGCATGGGGCTTTCCAGACCTTGTACTCCGCAACGCATACTTCAGGAGGTGAAGGCCGCTTTGCCGCCCGCTGCTCGGGTTTATCTCGACCGGGTCCTGCACGAGGGCACGCCCTGCCCACCCACTACCCCAGGCCCGCCGGACCTTTTAATTGGACCCCTCCCCCGTGGACCCAACCGATCCCTTCACCCCTTCACTAGAAGCCGGCTGCACGAGATGCAGCCGGTATGTTTTCAAACCGCGCCAAGAAAACATCTCTACACGCTCGTGTTCCACACCCTTCATGCCCGCACCCTCGTGTCCCGCCCCGATACAAAATGGCGGGACCTCCTGCCACCTTTGGAGGGTGAAGAGCCCCGGTGGGCCAGCCTATATTCCATCTTAGTCCCAAAGCCCGCCGGGGATGTCAGTTGGCGGCTCCTTCACGGAGCCGTGAGCACGGGCGTGTACTTGGCACGTTCACCACAATTTCCGATCCTCGGTCCGTTCACGTATCCGGGCAGAGTTCCTCTGGGCGGCGTCCTCTGAATCCCTTGACGCCTTTGAGGAGCAGTGGGCTCTGTCCGGGGTTCTCTGCTCGGTGTCCCCGTCCGGTTCCCTTCTTTTGACCCTTTGACCACACTCCTGTCCCTGTTATTTTATTAGTTGTCCCCCGGAATTTTTTGGGTATCTAGGTCCTGTGGATCCCCCTTTTAGGCTGGGGGGGACCCTTTAGCAGTGGACGGGCTTCGCCCGCCCACTTCCCGGATCCCAATAAGACTACTTTTCCATAGCCATCTGGCCTTGCCCCATCACACTGGATAGATTAACAATTTGTTGGGTGACTTTAAGAGACTTCAGTCTCCCTGGACACTCAATAAGAGACTTAAAAGTGGCAGTTCTTCAGAAACAGACTTCAGTAAGAAACTGCAGAACTGGAATTAATTTGCAAACTAGACACCATCAAATTAGGCCTGAATAAAGACTGGTAGTGGATGGGTCACTATAAAAAGTAAATTTTATCTCTGCTGATACTCACACCTTCTTGTCAATTGTTGGAAATGTGTGACATCTCCTTTGATTGGCCTCATTAGCTCTATAGAAGTAAATTTCACACTCTTGATATTCACCCCTTCTTGTCAACTGAGAATAGGCCACTTCCACCTTAACTGAAATGGCCTCATTAGCACTGACCCCCCACGTGGTAAGGCATCTCCCATCTTTTCATGTGCTGTAATATTTATACTGCTTACTGTATTTTTCACTCCATGCATCTGATGAAGTGGGTTTTAGCCCACAAGTTTATGCCCAAATAAATTTGTTGGTCTAAGGTGTCACAAGGACTCCTCATTGTCTTTTCTGATACAGACTAACATGGCTTCTACTCTGAAATCTGTTTACATGGAAAAGTAACATCAAGAAAGTATTTCTTGTATTTCAATGGTCTTTAATGTAATAATTCACTCTCCCCTCAAAATAGGGACAAAGCACTTCTTTGTTTATTTTGTCTTTTCATTTAATCTTCCCCTGCCCTCCTCATCATGTGTTCTCCCCATATCTTCCCTGGACTTCTAACAGCAACTGAAACAACAAAAAGAGAGCTAGAAGCACATCACTAGCTACCAGCAGGTATTCCATGGACCACAGACTGGAAACTAGTGGTCTAGAGATTGGATAGGACTCTGGTGTCCATTTGGAAGGGATAGAAGCTGGGTGCAGAGTCTTATCTTCGCCTGGGGTGCCAATGCACATAAGGCCAATTTTCATAACATCAGTGACAAGATTGATCTCAAATTTAGCCAGAAGACTGACTGCACCTCACCAGGCTATATTGCTTTGCTTTTTTCCACCCCAAATGTTTTTATTATTTTAAATAATTGGCTATTTCCTTTCTGATTTCCCCCCCACACACACACACACACACAAAGTGAATGTTCAATGGATTTCATTGTGTAGGTCATTTGATGCAACAGGGGACAATTTTTGCTTGTTAAACATAGTTCAAAAGGGACAATGCCAGTCTAAATGGATCAGGTTTGGCAGTTTACAAATCAATTCTTTCTGTTAGATAGTCTGCTGTCTTGACCAATTCGGAAACAGATTATATCAGATAACTGCACTTTTAATTAGCTGATTGTGACAGTCAAGGTTTGAAGGGAAAAAAAAAGAAAATCAATTAGAAGCTGCCAAACTTAGCCAGCTGAGTATACAGGGGCTTTATTGAATTTTACACATCATCCTGAAGCAATGCTTTACTCTGTTGGGCTCCTACAAGGGGACCTGTTTTACAAAGAATTGACCATTCTGGAGACAGAAGATTATTTCAGGAGCAAGGGTAGCCAGACATTGGCACAGGTCACTGATGATAAATGTCCATCACTAAAAGATGAGGAGATGGTTAAGACATATCAGCCAGTGTCCTATTGTCTGTGACAATGCAGTTATAATTTTACCTTTCCATATAAATGATTTTATGATAAAATAATTCTGCCAACCAGAATAGCCTGCCTAAAGAATAAGATTTGCAGGTTACTGTCTTAGGTTCTGATTCTCCTGTCTTGCACCTGGTGTTATTTACATCTTCATAAAGTGGAGATAAAATGCTACTGCATAAGAAGTATTTTACACTCGCTAAGCACTGGTATAAAGGACAACACAAGGTGAAGACAGTGGAGAATCAGGCTGTTGGGTTCTAAGCATATTGAGTTAGATTCTCAAACCAGTCAAGCTTGGATCATCGTAGAATCCAAGAAGAGGTTCAGGAGCGTGTTTACAGAGCTTCCCTTATGAGGCTGGATCAGCTGCATGCTCAATTTAGAGCAGGCTTGTGGCTGCTCTAAGTTGTGTAGGGCTGAAACAGACTTTAAAAATCAGTTCCTGTAGCTGAGCATCACAAAAGCACAACACCTTTGCCCTGATATGCCCCACCCGACCCAAGACAAGACGGTGGAGAAGTATCTTATTATGCCAGCTCTACACCACCAGAGGATTTCCCTACATCATTCTCAACTATCTTATGCAGAAATGGTAGTGCCAAGGATCTGGCCCATCCTTTCCAGTTCTCAAAGGGATCAATCCTGCAAGATTAGGAGAATATCCAGAAAATATTTACACACATGCTTAATGTTAATCATGTGAATAATCCCATTGAATCTAATGTTGATTTGCATGTTCGAGATAAACACACACTAAATTTTTGTTGGATCTGGACCAGAATGCTAAGCACCTTGCAGGATCAAGCCCATAATTGCTAATTATTTAACTAACATTAATTGTGTCTAATTTTGCCTCCTTAAAACATCTTATATTTGCATTGTAAAGGATTCAGTAAGGGGCTAAATCCTGCCATCTGTTATCCATCAGCTTCCCCACTGGATTTTAATGCTCAATTTGCTAACCTTTGAGGGAAAGGCTGTTTAGCACTGAGCTCTTTTTAACTCATTGTATTTGATGATCATTTAATACTTTCTTTTTATTCTGTTTTTCCTTCCTAGAAAGCTGTCATGTCATATGAGTATTAAAAAAAAAAATTCTATCAAATACAAATGCGGATGGCCACTTTGGTGCATAATATGAACTGCCCTTGATATTTGGTATCCAGTAGCTCTGCATGCAGATTTCCATTTTGTCTGGTCTTGTTTTGCCTTTCATTGATTAGCTGAGTACAGAAACAGAACTTCTTTTGTCACTTCACTGGAAGCTGTCTGGATGGCTACCAAGTGTATCATAGATCAATTCTACTCAGAGGACTGATTGCAACAAAGTCAATAGCAGAGCAGGAAAGCACATAAGGTATTACAGGAGCAGGAACGAAAGAGAAAAGCAGCACTTTTAAAAAAAAAAAATCCAGCTGAAGCCAAGGTTGGTCAAATATACCATGTTGCTGTACAAGGCCATGTTCCCTGCTTTCATCTGCATAGTCTTGTTTTTTTGATGTACTATCATTTAACAAGACCAGTAACAATCTAAAGGCATCTTTAGGGTACTTTTTTAGGACATGATCTCTGACAGTTCATAGAGGTTCAACTTGCTTAAGCAAAGCTGATTTGTCCAGTAAACCTTGCTGGGCTGTTGCGCCGCACATCCTTCTGGGATGACACTCTGGGTTTATATACTCGTAGTTCACAGATTTCTCTTCCTCCCTGCAAACCTTACTTTCTCCCAGTATGTTGTTTTAATTATGGACTCATTCCAGAACTGTTCCTAAAATATCAGTTTAAATACCATGGCTGTAATTAAATATATGAAGCAAATAATATGAATACGCAAGTAATTTTTGTTGTATATTTGTACATAGGCTAGCACGGGGGGCCTGGCTTCTGGACACTATTATAACCTATACTATTGACACTACTGTTATTATATACACTTCTTTCTCCCTCCAGTCAAGATGCCCTAGAATTAGCAAATTCCTTCTGCACCCATCCCCTTGAGTAGGTAAAAAGAAGGGGAGGAAGGCAGAGACAGGTTGAAAGGAGGAAAGCTGGATAAAGAGGTTGAAGTTTTTTGTTTTGTTTTGAAGGTTTTAGTGTTGTATGGTGAGAACTTTCCGTGTTTTCTTTTTGAAAGTAGCTGGAGAATCATTGAGGATCCATTAAATCACTGGAGATCACAAATAGCTGCTGAGTCCTGTACCTAGATGGTTGTACAGAGGCACTCCTGGAGAGCTGGAAAATGTTTGCTGTAACCAAGATACAAAAGGAAGTGTTCTGTGATACTTTCAAGTGGAGAAGTTGTACCCAAATCTTTTTCTGTGACAAGGCAAATAGAAGAAAGCAAAGCTGTGGTCCCATGAGACACTGATCTGCAAGTATGTTTATAGCATGAATGCTAGGGACCTTGAAGCTTTAAGGTTTTCATACACGAAGTCAAGGCCTGGCTATAACACAGATAGAAGGTGAATACCATCCAATTATCCAACTGTGGATGCAGGAGGGTATCCTTCCTGTACCATGTCTTTCACAGCACACATTGATACGCATATTTAGAGACAGACACATTTTCAGTGCAAAAAAAAATCTATCAAAATCAGCAGTATACAGACGCTGCAAGCCAATTGCAAAAAATGGACTATGATTCACCATTCAATAGCTCATGCTTTAGAAAAGCATTCACCTTGAAACAGTCAATATGTGCACTACTAATGGATATTTAACAGAATACCTCACTTATAGATTAATTAACTATACAAACAATTAACAGTGCTCATGTCTAAAGACAGAATAGCCTCTAGATAGTGTCAATTAAAACACTATCATTCTCTATAAGTTAATGTTGTGAGATGGGATTCAAGGATTATGAAGAAATCCTTTATGCATCATTTTATAAATGTCACAAAGTGCAGATCCTGTGTGTGTGTGCGTATGCATTTCTAAATGCAAAGTTGCTGTAGCAATACAGTTATAAAAATATAATATGCTTGGTGGCTGTTGAAGCTCAGAAGCATGAGATACATACTGATCTACAGTAAAAACCTTTCACTCATTTTCTGGAAGGCAAACAAGATGCGAATTAAAGATTTTAGCCTTCTGTGCTTTTCACCTTACTAAGATAACAGCTCTGGAGCTATCCTACCATGAAGGTAACATCTGTAATGTTGTTCCTCCAAAAAGTGTAATATCCAATATTATTTCTAATTAAATACTTAGAGTGGTTTAAAGTAGGTTTCCCCTAGCCATGCTTCATGCAGTCTGTCCTTAGGTGTGACCAAGCTCTGCTGGGTGCAGGACCCTGGGGGAATTGAGAGAAAGGTGGCTGTACGTCGCATCTAAATTCCCTGCCCCAATCCGGGGATTAACCAGAGTTGGTTCAGTCTTCAAAAGAAGTTAATATGCTGCTCAAACTCATGCTTGGCTACATTAGTCCCAAAGGCATCATTCCAGTAGACAGAACTCACCAGAGTGCAGTGATGCTCCAACTATGCTCCCCCACTCTGTCATGCTCGCAGCACACTAGGACGGTGTGACATTGGGCTACTTCTATTGGCCCTGTGCCATCCAGGGATTCTCCAATGATAAGGGAATTCTCAGATGGTTAGCTAAGCTGGCTTTGCAGCTATTTTGCACAGGCTGATTGATGCAATGCAGCCACCGTGGGGGCCAAAATATCCTTGATGTTTCTTTGTAGCTAATGAACACTAATCTGGTATTATATAAACACAAAAAACCCTCTTAACGATTTAATATGAAGTTATGAACACAGAATGCTAAGACACAGCATCCTAAGGGCAATGTGAGAACACTGCCATAGGTCAGTGAATTCTCTGACTCGAGGCACCACAATAGTGGAGGGACCAGGGAAGGTTACACAAGTGCACCTGAGATATTACCTCCAAATTCCAGTTTGTGGAGCAAAGGAGAAGGTTTGCAGGTTCAGCAGTACGTGGGGGGGGGGTGCATTTCCTTGGGAGTGGTGTTGCTAAAGGTGCTAAAGAAGACTTTTACTGAAATAACGGGGGACATGAATCAGTGTTCATGTCGTACTCCCTATCAGTACCCGGCCAAAGCCCGAGAAGTTAATGATCCAACCAGCAGACCAAATTTGGTGATGAATCTTGGTCACATGCTACCTGAGGCACGTAGCACTTATGCTAAGAAAAAGACTGAAACAGCATCTTGGATTACTTCCCTCACACTTTAACAGAATACCTGCTTAATTCAGGGCTGCCTTTGCACTCCCTGTGAACTGAATCTCAAACCACCAGAACCAAGGGCTCTTGCAACACCAAACTTCTTGGTGATTTTTCTGATTGTTTCATTTGAGAAATGTTTTTCCCTTGCTATTTGTATATTTTTTTTCTTGCTGTTTTCCATACACACAAAACATCTTGGTGTTTTTGCTGCCTTTGGGTATTACAGAAGACTCAAATGCAAAAGTGGTCCCAAAAGAACATAATTTGTTGCTTCTTTTTAAAGGAGGCAATACACTTGGGTGAGGGGCAATACACTTGGCCCTCAGAGCTAAAGTTTGTCTCCACATGAGCAAGTTGAACCACTAATGCATAAAAGGTTGGGTTCCCCCCCCCCCTTTAGCCATTCTAGCACTAGTTTTAAATTTTGTTTTAGCTTCAAATTAATTGAGTTGTGAGTTCTTAAGGTTTGTTAACATCTGAAAGGTTTAGTTATAATTTTGTAATGTTTATTATGTAAAATATTGCAAATCCCAATTTCAGGACAAGAAATATGTGAAATTTTAAAATATAACCAAGTACACCTTTTTCTTTTCCTTGTTTCTATATGCTTAAACTATAATAAGGTTTTTCTTTGTCATTGTGATTTTATGAACAAATGTCTAATCAAAGGAGGAGTTAGGTATTAGAAGAGAGGGAATGTATTGTGATAATGGCTTTATAAATTTACCCTAGTTGTGATTTCAACTCAAAGTATGTAAAATTTTGTGAGGCATCACAATAACCTGTAATAACAAATGTTGATGTGAAACAGTATGAAAGGGATATGGAAAACCTGAAATAGCCTAAATAAAAAGGCCTAGGGTATAACTCAAGGACTGTATTAAGCTCATGCTTTGAAAACAAGAAAATGTGGGTTTAGAAATCAGTGAACCAAAACTGGTGTTCAGAAACTAAGCCTAATTGGTAGACAAAATAATGAGGAGATGGTTGAGAATTTGAAGGTGGAAGACAGCATGGGTGAAAGTGATCATGAAATGACAGAGTTCATGATTCTAAGCAATGGTAGGATGGAACACAGCAAAATAAGGAAAATAGACTTCAAGAAAGCTGACTTTAGCAAACTCAGAGACTGGTAGGTAAGATCCCATAGGAAGCAAGTCTAGGGGGAAAAAAAGAGTTCAGGAGCATTGGCAATTTTTAAGAGACTGTATTAAAGGCAAAAGAGCAAACTTACCCAATGCACAGAAAAGATAGAAAAGAAGTAAGGTACAAGGCCACCCTGGCTTACCCAAGAGATATTCAATGACCTGGAACTCAAAAAAGTGAACTAGGTAAATGACAAAGGACTAGTCATTGAAGTCATGAATAAAACTTACAGGCATGCAGGCCTAGGTACAAAATGAGATTAAACTAGTGAGGGACACAACGGGTAACAAGAAAACATTTTACAAATACATTAGAAGCAAGAGGAAAATCAAGGATCTGGTAGGTCCATTACTCACTGAGGAGGGAAAGAAAATAAAAGAAAACACAGCAATGGCCAAAATGTTAGATGCTTTTCTTCTTTCAGTTGTCAGCAAAAAAAGGTCAGTAGTGATTGGACAACTAACACAGTGAACATCCATTTAAATGGGGTAGGATCTGAGGCTAAAATAGGGAAAGAACAAGTTAAGAATAACTTAGACAAGTTAAAAGTCTTCAAATCAGCAGGGTCTAACAAAATACATCTTAGAACATTTAAGGAACTGACTGGAGAGATCTCTGAGCCATTAGTGATTATCACTGAGAACTTGTGGAGGATGGGAAAGATCCCAGAGGACTAGAAAAATGAAAATATATTGTCTGTCTGTCTACAAAAAGGGGAATAAGGACAACCCAATGAATTACAGACAAGTCAACTTAACTTCGGTACCCAGAAAGATAATGGAGCAAAAAATCAAACCCAGAAGATAAGCTGATAAGTAATAGTCAACATGGATTTGTCAAGAACGAATCATGTCAATTCAACCTAATATCCTTTATGTAGATAGGGAAGAAGCAATAAATGTGATATCTCGACTTTAGTAAAGTTTTTGATATTGTCTCACATGGCTGTCTCATAAGCAAACTAGAGAAATAAAGCTTAGATTAACCTGTTATAAGGTGGGTGCACAACTGATTGGAAAACCACACTCAGAGAACAGTCATCAGGGGTTCACACTGATATTGAATAGAGCCAGACCCTGTGCAAGTCTCTGTGGGACCCCATTCAGACCCCTTCCACTCAATCTGGTTTAAAGGTCTAGAAAATATGACCTATGAAGAAAGATGGAAAAAAATGGGTTTGTTTACTCTGGAGAAGAAAAGACTGAGGGGACATCATAATAGTCTTCAAGTATGTAGACGGGTACTATAAAGAGTAAAATTTATTCCCTTTATACACTGAGGACAGGAGATGTAGTAATGGGCTTAAATTACAGCAAGGGAGATTTAAGTTAGAAATTAGGAAAATCTTCGTAACTGTAAAGATAATTAAGCACTGGAACAAATTTCCTAGGGAGATTGTGGAATCTCTGTCACTGGAGGTTTTTAAGACCAGGTTAGACAAACACCTGCCAGGGATGGTCTAGATAATACTTAGTCTTGCCTCGGTATAGGCGACTGGACTAGACAACGTATCAAGGTCCCTTCCAGTCCTACATTTCTATGATTCTATCATAGGCTATTTCACCCATCAGTCCTTTTTTGGGTCTTTAAAGAAAGAGACTTTGTGGGGGTGGGGGAGAGATGGAAGAATGCACAGAAGCAACTCGAGTGAACTTCACCATCATGAAGTTCACCACCCCCTACCTTACCATTTTCTGGGATGCTGGGCCTTTATCACCCTGATCTTGAAATGTCCTGACCAGACGGAGCTAAAGAGAAAGGGACCCCAGTAACATCATCGCCCCTATCAGCTTAATCTGAATCCAAAACATCACCTGAGATGATTTGGGATTGGCCTGTAACAGCAGCAACAACAACAGCTCCAGCTCAGCTCAACTAGTTCCTTCTCTTTTACCCAAAGAGCCAGCTATTACCATCTTTGATACCATTGAAGAGCCTGTCAGACAAGGGTTTTTGTCCTTCTAAAACTCTCTCCAGGGAAAGGAAAATGGAACAAGTGTTGTTATTAAAACAGAAGCATTACTTAATGCTTTACATTTCAAATGTTTTAACTATGTTTCCTTCTTTTCTTTATCTTTAATAAAGAGTTTTAAAGGATTTTAATAGGCACTTACCGTGGTACTAAGCAGGCTGAGATCTCTGTATACCAAACCCCAAACATGTTTAGCAATGTTTAATGTTGAACACAGACTGGGTTATGTTAACACCTTTGGCCCATATATTTCATCTAAATGAATACAATAGTGTGTCAGAAGCTCTGGAAATTTTACCCTAAATCTTTTTTAAAAATTGCCATTTCAGGAAATAAATTTGCTGAGACTAGCTAAGTGTTCATTTTATATTGCATTAGCCTTTTATTTAAATCCATCTTCTGTGTGTCTGGTCTGAATTCATATACCAGAACACAAACTGCAAGATGCCAGTTCATATTGGGAAGCTTGTAATAAATGAAACCCCAAAGTGCAATAACAGTGTAGTTTCAAGGCCAGCTTAGAGGACTCTGTATCAACGGGGCTCTTAAAAACAGCTAGTGAGAGCACAAAAGGGAAAAATTAGCAACTGTAAATCAGCCACAGCAGTGCCTATGTAATTACTTTCATAGCAGCTGATGTATAGGAAAACCTGCAGCCCGAATAACAGAATCTTGGATGTCATTCAAAGTAGAGAGAGCCTGGTTCAATTTTCTTAACCTTTGTCAACCAATTTATATAAGTTTAGCTGAATCTGACTGTCTCCTGTGGATATATGAGAAAGATGTGTCAAGTCCTGACATACACGCCACGTGGGCAAACATAGAGCTCTGCCAAAGACAATCACTGTGATACATAATATGTTCCTCTTAGCTCCCTGGCCTCTGATGAAATTCTAATTAATGACACTTTCTGTAGCAAATTACTGTTCTATGGTAATTTTGTCACTGCTGAGCAACCCTGGTGAGCAATGCTTGGGAGAAGCCAGAATGCTTAAGTTGGAAAGGTGCATGACCTTTAAAATTATCTCAGCAAGATGAGCACAAGAAAATGGGATGTTTAGCCATGTGATATCTGGCGACCCTTGGGCAGTGGTATGTGCACAACACAGAATGCAGTACTTTCCAAATGTCTTTCATCTCTGAAGGTCGAAACAGAAAGTATGTTTGTCTCTCTACTTATCTGCATTACAGTGAAAATAGTCACATATGTGCATAGAAAGAAAGCAACAAGCCCCTCAGTGCTACCAAAGGAACTGGTGTGTTTTTGTTAGACTATTTTTCAGAGTGAAAAGTAACAGAGCAAAAACGGGAACACCCCAGGTCATCCCATGAACATCACCTTGACAATGTAGCTGACTAAAGTTGTCTAAAATGAACACTTTGATTAAAACAACAACAGTGGTTACTTCTTCTTGTCCTTAGGGTCCTTAGATGAACAATAATACATCACCAATTTTATTTTGGAATATGTTTGGACAAATGCCAAATAAATCATAGTAGAAACTGATTCTCACTCCAAAGTCTCAGAAGTAAATCAATGCCTATCCCACCCTTTTTTAGGACAATTTACCAACGAAGCATTGTTCTAGTCTTTATCAAGTGTTACAGTTCATTAACTCACTCCTCTTTGCATCTCAGAGATTTGAACGGTTTTAAAATTAGAGTATGCAGTATAACACCACCCAGTCTGAAAGTGTCATGGAGCTAACTAAATGGAACTGCACCTCTGGGTAGTTCAATATCAGGAGGAGACTGAATGAGAGCATGGCAGCTTCATCATCTACTTGAGAAGCAATACCTTGCTGGATACTTTGATTGTGCTCTGAGCTACAATTTACAAAGACAACTGAACAAAGACAACTGCCACTGGGCACCTCTCAAATATATTGCAGTATCTCCCTGTCTTTATATTTAAATAGCATTCGCATATAATAGCTAA
This sequence comes from Dermochelys coriacea, assembly GCF_009764565.3. Classification (NCBI taxonomy): domain Eukaryota; kingdom Metazoa; phylum Chordata; order Testudines; family Dermochelyidae; genus Dermochelys; species Dermochelys coriacea. The sequence goes on along the minus strand of NC_050078.2, from coordinate 55,767,699 downwards.
TAAAATAATCTATGGGAGAAAATTCACCCACTAAGCAAACCTGTCAAAAATTATTCTTTTCCCATTTGCGTTAGTTTTGCAGTCCAAATACTCTCAGGCCTTTCTTGGAGTATCCCAAATGACACTATCATTCCTTATGTGAATGGTCACCATTCTCCTGATGGCCATTGACTTCTGGGACAGAAGAAGACATCCTCTCATCCCACCACCCAGTCAGTGAGGTTCAGGCTAAACGGAATGGATTTAAGGTACACCTAGGAAGGGCTGAGACCTTCTCCACTCCATTTCTCCAGTTGATGGACAATTCACTTTTCGAATGCCCTTTGTTTCTTTGTGTACCTGTGTATTTCAGTTAATCAGTGAAATGCGAGACCTTGTCCTGTGTGTTTGTTTCCTTTGCTGTTTCATTTTAAAGCTCTCCTTCAAGTCTTCAATACTATATATGTGTTTAGCTGTTTTCTGTATGAGAAGTCCTATCTTTCAGGCATTAAGATTTTAATTTATCTTATCCTGGTGTGCAATAATCAAGAAAGATTCGCTTACCTCATTGCTTAAATGCATGCAGTGGTATCACAAAAACAGCAGCTAGTGGGAGTTGCGATCGGCTGAACCTGCGGATGCGGAAGGTAAACAAACCGGCCCAGCCTGCAAGGGGGCTTACTCTGGCGAGTCGCATGCCAGAGGTTGCCGATCCCTGCCACATACAGTGTTCTTAAAAAGAAATATAAACTTTCCCATACCAGACTCACATGCTAAAAATCAACCAGTTGAGCCCTAAGATAGCACATTGTTAGAGCTCAACTGTGACTTTGTTATGAAACCAGAGCAAGGGACAGTGCATTCTGATATCTGGGTTCCCTTTTGTTCCATGGTCTGCTTCCCCCACCGCTGGCCTTCTTGGGTTGATTGCAGAGGCTGCTCTCTTCTTTGTGTTGCTACCTGTGATCCAGGCAAAGCAAGAGAGTGCCTTATGCTTCCTTACTCCCTTGAACAACCATGTCAGTAGGGTCACCACAACCTGGCCCTTAAAGCACAGATATTTAAAATGGTTGTTGGAACACTGTCGAAGTATCTATCACCTTTGCATGTTGCAATAGATCTACCATCCTAGTTTTGGTATGGCCAGGAAGATCTGAATTTTGAAAGTGGGTTATTTTATTACCAAGAGAAAAACAAAGTGATATAGGGCCAGCATACTTATTTCTACTATAATGTATAGGCAAGTAAACACCCTCTTGAACAGACATGTTAGTTGCCAGAAGCAAAGTGTAGTTTATAACTCACAGGGGCAGCACTTTCAGAATTCAGGCAAAACAGCTGTGTTCCCCTTATGAATGTGTGCGCTTTTCTTCCTCTCCAAACACATTTTAGCCTCCCCCCAGAGGTGTAGCTCAAGTCTCCTCCCTCAAGTTTATTAATCTTACTGGCTTCTCTCCACTCCTCAACTGGGTTTGGTTCAGGGTTCTTTATTTTGGCACCTTGTGCCTCCACCCAAGGTGACTCCTGTCTGTGCCTGGGACACAAGGGTGCTGTCCCTTTTGAAAATAATTAATCCTAGTGTTCTATTTACAAGGACTATAATTCAGTACATGAACAATACATTAATACAAGCTCCAACCAATTAACACAGGGGACTTTACCGGGGAACAGAAAACCAAGGCTCTAGGGAAGGAAAGGATTTAGATTAACTAAAATACTAAAACATCAATGATATAAGAAATTCCCCACCTCCCCACATTCCCCACTGTATACAGATGCCCTGTTCCCTCTCTTGCACCTTTCCAGGCAGGTGGGGCATTGAGGATAAATCCTGCAATTAGTGCTGAAAAGCTCTGAATGTTGGCCAAAAAAAGAGAGAGGCTCCTTTACAATGTCTTCATCCCTCAGTGGGATAGGATCCTCTCCTGGATCCCTCGTCTGGAGTTCTGTGGATGTATTCGCTGGCTCTAGCTTGCCCATGCTGCCCAGCTTGCTGATCTCTGCTGGGCTAGCACTCCCCAATTGCATACTAAATATCACAATCATTAAAAGTCTCCCTTTGTGTGGAGAATGGGTGTTGATCAGAAGCTCCCCAGGCTGTGCTGCTCCTCTCCAAGCTCCAAACCATGCAAACAGACCAAAAGTGAAACCAAAACCAATCCCTTTTCTCTGGGACAGCCTGTCCCCTCCCACTGAGGGACTGAGCAGTCCTGGCTCCTCATTAGTCCAGCAAACTCTTCATATAAATCACTCCATCAGAAGATCCCCATTGGCTTTTGTAGGTGTTGCTGCTCTATCCTGTCCTGCCCTGGGCCCTAAATTGCTGGGAAATGGTGTCCACTGTTTCTGCAATCCAGAAGGTAGGACCCTTATGGCAGTGTATGCACACCCCGGCCTGAAAAAGGGGGATGATAGGAGTTACGTGGACACCACCATTAAATCCGATTGTCCGTCTCTGATCTCACCACATGGGGTCTAAGGACCAGCGTAAAAGTTAATAGCCCTGGTGCCCATGGCAGTGTAGCCTAGCGGCTAGAGTTAATAGTGCTGCCCTTCAATACAAAACAGCGTGACCTAGTGGCCAGAGTCAACAACATGGCCCTTTGATGCAGGGCAGAGTGGCCTAGTAGCCAGCACCTGAGGGCCACCAGCAATGGTGGCTGTCAGGCCAGGTAGGGGAGTCTGGGCCCATCCAACTCCACTGGGCTCCAAACCAGGGCCCTGGCAGTGGTGGAGTGGTCCATCACTGGCTCAGTGGGGAATCCCACCGAAACACAATGAGCTTACCTGGGTGGGAAATACCACTCAGTCATCCTCCCTGGGTCACTTCCTACCGTTGTCTCTAGTGTGGCAGTCCAGGAGGCTATGGGGTATCCAGCCTTCAGTCACTTTTTGGAGCTCCACTGGTTTCAGGGTTCCAAGCTGACCCATGGGGCCTCTGATCTCCGCAGGCAGGGGCTGTAGCCAGTCCTCAGTGGGAGCTTCCAGCACAGGTCCTTCCCCTCCAGCATCCATCCCCAAATGATCTGGGCTTCCTCTCTTTATACTCCTTCAGCATCTGGAACATGCCCAGTCTGGCCTAGAGGGCGGACTTCCGCTGTCTAAAATGTGGGTTTAATCCCGTCTTCACTAGTGTGGTGTCTGTACTCTCCATCCAACCCTAAAGGCTCATTTCAGCATTCCAGGTGCTAGCAAACTCTAATGGGGGTATAAACATTATAATCATTTGTTAAAAGCATATGCCTGGATTGTGACTTGAGATCATCATCTTCATATGGATCTGGCTGTTTTGCAAAACAAAAAGAAGCCTATTGTACTTCAGTTTAGACATTGGTGATCCTGCTTCTTCCCCTCTGCACTGCTCAAGTTGTATGTCACTTTAACTCAGTTGATTTCAGTTAAGGTACATCAGGCTAAAACTGATGTACTGTAGTATAGAATCAGGTCTAACTTTCTGCTGTTACCCTCCTATCAAGTTCAAAGGTATCTGTCCAAATACTTATAGAATCATCATTACTCTAGTGCCTGAGCACCTCAATATCTTCAGTGAGTTTTATATTCACAACACTACCGTGAGGTTGAGACATAATATCCCATTTTTCAGATGGGAAACTGAGGCACAGAGAGACTAAGCAACATGCCCAGAGAGGAATTCTGTATCTCAGGCAGGACGTGGATGTTTGAGTCCAAGTTCAGTGCTCTGTCCACTGGAACAACCTTCCTTCCTGTGAGCCTTGCATATAAATCCAACACAGTACCAAGCTAGGTATATCTGCAATAGCAGGTGGAGAGATAGTGATTTTTTTTTAGCAGAAACACTGCTAGCTATATAGAGAGCCCTCAAGAAATGTTGAATAGCACAAAATCATTTTCCATGTTATAACTACTGGAAAAAATATGTCACATAGAAGTTAGGATATTATTACAGCAGCAAATGTTGAGACAAATATAAAGTTTCACTAAAGGATAAAACATTGATATGATTAAGAATAGCGTCTGCTCTTTCACTCTCTAGGGAAAAAATATCAATTCAAACTACATCTTCCATGGAGCACTATGGGAGCTCCATAGGACACAGATTAATTTGGAACTGACCCGAAATATTTTCACATTTCTAAACTGAAAATTGTCAGAACTTTCCATTGTGTGAAACGTTTTGATATTCTGATTTTTTATCCTGATTCTGGATTAATTACAAATTTTGAAATATCGGAATCTACCATGTGACAGAAATTCCAACTGTTAACCAGTTCTATTATTTAACATGTTTTGGAGTACATTTCTTGTAGGCATTCAAAAATTGAGATTTCCCAAGTCAGCAGCCATATTGGACAGTCATTTTAAAAATATATATGTTTTATGTAATATATTTTATTTATTTAGCTTATGATTTAAATAATATTTAATTTTGTATCCATCGTTTACATAGTAAAATATTTTCTTTTAGCCACGGTAACTTTTCATATTCAAAGCTACAGTTAAAGGAAAGGAGATTAAGATAAAGTAAAGCTTTGCGTTTTAAATAGTGCCAGGAAAAACAAGGTCCCAGCTTGATATAATCTAAGTTTCGTGGGAGGCGTAGGGGAAAAAAACAAACAAACATTCTTACAAGTTTGCAACCGGGATATTCTGCAAAATGTAGCTTTTCCTCGTAAGACTTCAAATGAAATCAGCATGTGGCAGGACCATGTAAACTTCTTGGGTTACAAAGATTTAAGAAAGGGTTCCCTCCTGCAGATTTTACTAGCAAAGGGCACCCATAATCCCCAAACTATCTCATCCTTGAACAATGAGAACCTTTAGGGAACTGGGACAGTTTGAAGCCCAACAATTTTCTAGATTTAAGTTCTAAGTACAGAAATCAGAGCCTGAGGCTACCAGCGCTGTGCTCCAGCTGATATCAGACTAGTGGTGGCTTCGATTATATTTTGAACATGTAAAATTCAGATGCACAGAATCTTCAGCTCTATCCAAATATCCAGGTGAAAAGATAATCTTTTCAAGTCATTTCCAGTTTAAATAAACAGCTGTCAACTAAAGAACAAGCTTATTAATAGGCACGCATGGCATATAACTGGCTCTGTGGATGAGGGAAAAGCAGTGGACTTGTTGTTCCTTGACTTTAGCAAAAGTCAAGGACTTTTGACGCGGTGTCCCACAGTATTCTTGCCAGCATGAAGTATGGGCTGGAGGAATGGACTGTAAGTTGGATAGAAAGTTGGTTAGATTTTCGGGCTCAATGGGTAGTGATTAATGGCTCCATGTCTAGTTGGCAGCCAGTATCAAGTGGAGTGCCCCAAGGGTCGGTCCTGGGGCTGGTTTTGTTCAATATCTTCATAAATGATCTGGAGGATGGTGTGAATTGCACGCTCAGCAAGTTTGCAGATGACACTAAACTGGGAGGAGAGGTAGATACGCTAGAGGGTAAGGATAGGATACAGAGGGACCTAGACAAATTAGAGGATTGGGCCAAAAGAAATCCAATGAGGTTCAACAAGGACAAGTGCAGAGTCCTGCACTTAGGACAGAAGAATCCCATGCACTGCTACAGACTAGGGACCGAATGGCTAGGCAGCAGTTCTGCAGAAAAGGACCTAAGCGTTTCAGTGGACGAGAAGCTGGATATGAGTCAACAGTGTGCCCTTGTTGCCAAGAAGGTCAATGGCATTTTGGGGTGTATAAGTAGGGGCATTGCCAGCAGATCGAGGGATGTGATCATTCCCCTCTATTCGACATTGGTGAGGCCTCATCTGTAGTACTGTGCCCAGTTCTGGGCCCCACACTACAAGAAGGATGTAGGAAAACTGGAAAATGATTAGGGGAGTGGAACACATGATTTATGAGGAGACACTGAGGGAACTGGGATTGTTTAGTCTGCGGAAGAGAAGATGGAGGGGGGGATTTGATAGCTGTTTTCAACTACCTGAAAGAGGGTTCCAAAGAGGATGGATCTAGACTGTTCTCAGTGGTAGCAGATGACAGAACAAGGATTAATGGTCTCAAGTTGCAGTGGGGGAGGTTTTGGTTGGATATTAGGAAAAAAATTTTCACTAGGAGGGTGGTGAAGCACTGGAATGGGTTACCTATGGAGGTGGTGGTATCTCCTTCCTTAGAAGTTTTTAAAGGTCAGGCTCGACCAAGCCCTTGCTGGGATGATTTAGTTGGGGATTGGTCCTGCTTTGAGCAGGGGGTTGGACTAGATGACCTCCTGAGGTCCCTTCCAACCCTGATATTCTATGATTCTATGATTTGGAAATGGAGCTGATGCCATTATTTTTGAATTGTTCTTGCTGGTACCAGTTGAAGTGGGAGAATAAGTCAGCACATTGAATTCTTGCAAAGAGGGCTTTGAGTTTTCATTCAAATTAGGAAAATTAATGACATGTTAGAAGAGTGATAATTATTATTATCTGTTTCTATTCACCTGTGTGTGGGGGTGCAAGGGGTGAGGCTGTAGGAAGAGATAGAAAAGGAGAGACAGCAGTCCAACAAGTAAAGGAATAGAAAAAAAAAACATTGAATTTTCTCAAATAATGTCCATCATATAGTCCTTATTGATGCAAAGCCATTATGAACAATGGGAATTTTGCCTAGGTAACTGTTGTAAGATGGGACCCATAATTTGAAAAATATAGAATATTATAAACTATGGGAACAGTCCAACCAGCTACTTCTACTTGAAAAATTGCCCAATTATTTGCTTGAAAACTGTACAAATTCTAGCATGGTCCCAGAATTTTCTGACATTCATCTGTCACACTGTCATATAAGCCAGTCCAGAGTTAAAATCCATATCCCCTTAGCATCCCAGGAAAGAGTTGTCGGCCAGAGCTCTTGTTCTGATGGATGATGCTACTGACAGCTGCCAGAAAACACAACTAAATTGCTCAACAGTTCCTTGAAGGAATATACAGTGATACATACTATAGAAAATGAACAAATATATTTTATATATCTTTCTGCTTATCAGTTTGTACTTGTACACTTCATGCTTTTGTAATAGTCTTCTAAAACCATTGTTTCCAGAGCTACTTATTCAGAATTCATTGGGGGACTAATAAATACAAAGTTGGACTAATAAAAGTTAGATTTAATATACAAGACCCAATCCTCAGATTGTCTAAGTTGGCATAGATTCATTGATAGAAATATACTGACCGCCACCAACTGAAGTTCTGGTCATTATTCCGTACAGTGTCATTGATTCAGTATTATGTCTCCATTTGAGGAATTTTATTCCTTCTAAGTCTGGTCAAGAAGGAAAATGAATCAGCAAGCTCACACTGTTTTAAAGTGTCCACCATCTTAGCGTGTGTGAATTTTTGGATGCCCAATTTAATATGCCTTATGCTTGATTTTCAGAGGAGCAGCCACTGCTCCCATGGAGTTCAAATGAACTTGTGCCCCTTTGTGCAAATTTGGCCAAACATTTGCACATGCGAGTACATTTACTGAGATGAAGACTCCCATTGGGTCACTGGACCAAGAAATAAGAATAAGTGTTTGCCAAATTATGGGATTCTGCAATTATGAATGCATGATCTGAATGAACATTTGGATGCAAACTCTCCCAAAACTATTAGTAGCTGAAGGTACAATGGGTTAGATCCTCAAGTGCTGCAAATTGGTTTTACTGGCTTCATTTTTACATTAGTTCACATTCTGACCTGATCTATTTCTAGACATTTAAATAAGATGGAAATCCTTTTCCACTAAATATTTTGTATTTTTGAACCTTTTGTCCCTGAACTGGGAATAGGATTTTTTTAAACTGTTTTGGGAGAACTCCCATGGAATTTTTCAGCTTCTTGGCTGCTTTCTTGGACGGTTCTTGTCTATTTTACTTTCAGGCCTAACAAAAATTGACAAGAGACTTCCAGGCAGGCAGCAGGAGTCCATAATTTTGATTTTCCCAACAGAAAGTTGTATTTTTTTCTGCAAAACTGAGACTGAAATATTCAGTTTTTCAAAAAGTTACATTTTTCATCAGAAAATCAGTCTGACAAAAAATTTCTGAAGGTTTCCAGTCTTGGATTTGATGCATTATTTCCCAGGTTTACTATTTCTATTTATTTTGTTTTATTATTTATCTTTTGCCCAAAGCTGTGGTAGATGCCATTGGTTTGACATGATTTCAAATATTTGGAGTTAAACTTCACCTACAGATTTTGAAGCTGAGGATCATGTCACATTCACTAGAAAATATATTCCTAGATTCAAAATAAGACCTCACATCTGACGATTGTGATGTAATGATGATTTTGCCACCTTTAACGTACACATTCTTTGAGCTTATTCCCTTATTTGTGGAGGGACGTAAAATATTTTTCACTCTTTTATTGCAGTAGGTCAGTTTTTCAGAGATGGCATATACATTTCTACCTACAATGTTATATGCTCAAAAGTGAAGCATTTGCAGATACAAACGGTACTTTTATGGAGAAAGTGTGGGTAATTGTAGTGGATCAGAACAAGGTCTATGCACTCCTTAGACCCAATTTTGGTGATGTACAAGCATGAATGTCATCTTCAGTTAGTAGTAGTAGTAGTAGCAGCAGCACCTATTGATCCCAACCAAAAAGGGGTCCCAAGCTGTGTGAGTCAGGTAACATAATTTATTATATGTTTCCTGTTGTGCTCAGCATGATACAGTCAACCTGGCTCACACCTTTAGGTTCTAACACAAGAGTTAATAGATAATCAATCAATAAATAATTGTGGTAGGAGTTCTGCAAACACATAATCAGACAATCTGTCTCAAGGAATTTACTATCTATATAGACAAAGAGAGACCTAGCATGAGAGGGCACTCAGATAAAAAGGTCACACAACAGGTGAATAGCAGAGCCAAGAACCAACAGCAGAGCCAGGTTTCCTGACTCCAGTCCAGTGCCCTATCCAGTATGGCCCCTAATTAACAATGTAGCTTTCCATTTTACTAATGTAGGTGCTATTTACATGCACAAAAATGTGGCCTGATTGTGGTTCCTTTGAAAATCTGGGCCAGTATTTTATATTTACCATAGTATATGTACCTACAGCACACAGCCACCTTTGAGATTGATTTCATTTGACAGCTACATCTTGGCAGCCGTAATATATTTTAAAGGTTCTAAAGCTGTTTATTTTAGTGCTTGTTAATTTTAGCACTAAAAAGATGACCCCACATTTGTTTTAAAATTATTTTTACACTCCCAGCAGTTTTCTGTTCTTCCTTGATGATAGACATATTTGCAGTCAGATAATTGTTGATGGCCTTCCAGATCAATGATTAAAGTGAAAAATAATATTTTCTTTTGATGGTATATATACTAAAACCCCAAAACCTAAATTAATGTAAATTTAAGGTTGCACAATAAAAATGTTAAAAAGTCAGTAAATATAAAACCACTGCAGTGTTAACTGCACAGAAACAGACATCTCAATGCCTATTTTTCCTTTAAACCTGCAGTTTAAGATATATTTCTATTTACATGATTAAAAGCAGACTACAAAATAACCGGTATGTGCAATGAAGACAAAGAAATATTGTTGTAATATTGGGAACCTTACCTATTATGTTTTCTGACTTTAAAAATTTTAACTGAGCAACCTTAATGATGCTTTAAACCCAATTTTTGCAGAGTTTTTTAATTTGAATTCCATGATGCTTAAAAAAGAGAAAATGAAGAAAAATAAAAATTGCTTTTTCTTAATAATGTTAGTGCTTAAGGCAGTGACTTTCAAGAGGCCTTCAAAGGGAACTTAGGGATTCAATTGGTGTTAGGTGTCTAACTTCCTTATCTCCTTTTGAATACCACAGTTTAAATAGTCAAATATGTGTGATCATCATCATGTAGTCATAATAATATTTTATAGCCTGTAATCATATAATGTGAGCATTTAAATAATTATATAGAGACATAATAGTCACATATGTCCTATAGATATTTCACTTGATGCAGCGAACACTTTCAGTTTTACAAACTAAATTGGTTTCTATTGGTTCAGTACTAGGAGATCGCTAAGGATCAGCTATGAGATGAGTCTATGCATGAATTCTTCCCTCAAAATCATATAGCATTTGCCAGGATCCTGTATTAAGTCATCTCAGATGAGGATCTAGCAACTATGATCCCTGTATCCATTATGCTAAAATTGGACAACTGTAATTCCTCCTACCGATGGCTGCACAGTCAAAGCATCAAAAATGGCAGCTTATACAGCACATGGTTGCACTGTCTTTAGTAGAGCTGGGAGGGAAATGGTTTTCCCAGCCTGTCAATTTTTTAAAAAAAAATAGCTTTTCAACATTTTGAGAATTGCAAATCCAAAAAATTCAGATGGGGTCAATAATTTCAAAATGTTTGGTTTCAATTTTGACCTTTTGAATAATTAATTTAAATTTCAAGATGAAAAGCCATTTTGAACAAAAAAGGCAGCTTCATTTTGAAAATGTTAAAAAAACCACCGCATTTTGACAATTTCAAAACTTTTTTCACATTTTTTTTTTCAAAAAGGGGAAATTCATTAAAAGTGAATTCAAACAGTTTTCTGCAGTTATGGTTTTGATGAATTAGCATTTTGCAATGAAGAACATGGTTGAAAGTTTCCTGACCAGCTCTACTTTTGAGCGAGATTATTCCTTAAGAGCATTTAATATTAAAGTTCTGTGTCCGCTATGGTCTTTTTAATAACTTGCACATTTATTTTAAGGTCATAATCCTATTCTTCATGGCCCTCCCTGGCCTCCTGGAAGATCCTTCCAACTTTGATCCACCATGATAGCTGTCCTCATTAGGGACACGGGACCTGAAAATGCCTTATATAGGATTTCAGTAGCCACAGACAATGTACTTCTGATATTGGAACTCCTACCTGAAGAAATTAAAATCGGCCACAAACAACTCATTTTCATATCCCAGAATAAAACCATGTAACAAGGAGTGCAGATAAGTAGTTAAAAATCAAGTTTAAGTGGAGAAGACCTATGATTCCATTAATTATACATTTCTCTAGTCTAGTTTTGTCTAATCGTAGCAATTATAGATTAAATTAGATACAATTAGATATGGTGCTTTTTTCAGGATGATATTCTCTTTGTCAAGTACCTGCCCTACCTCTCTTCCTCCTCTCCCACCCAAATTTTGAGTGTTAGTTCAGAATTTGAACAAATATTTGGACCAGGTCTGATTTTTGAGTGATAAAAAGTTAATTTGGATTAATAACGGGTCATCCCTTCTTATACTTGTCAGTGATTTTAAAAATGTATGCTAAGGTTAATTAAATCTCATTACATTATGAAGCTGATTTGTTTTTGTAATTAAAAGTAAATCCACACATCCTCTTTTCCACCAAATTAACAGAACTCTTTATTATTATTATTATGATGATGATTGGAACATAAAAGTTAATTTCAGAAAAGGGCACAAATGATATTCATCATTTCTACATTTATGCATCACACATTTCCATTTCATATAAACCCTTGTAAATATTTTAAAAGACTCATGCTGTATTTTTCACTAGTTTTTCATAATTGTTTAGCTTGATCAATCTTGACAGCTTGAACATGAAATTGTAGACTCAAGGGACAGTTTAGCTTTAGCATTTGGCTTTTTCAAGATAAGGTACAGATATGTATTTCTTGAATTGATGTTTTACATGTTCTTCATACACAATATTGAAACAGGGTGTGTTTTCCATGCATCTGAGGGTGATTGTGGATGTGTATGTATGTATATAATAAAAGCAGAACTTTGTTGCAGGATTCCCAAATGACAGAATCTAGAAGGAATGGATTACTGGTAAATAAGCTTTTATATTTTATGTTTAATACAATCAAAGGTAGGAGCCATTTCTTGAGTTATTTAGCCTCTCTCTTCAATTACATGTCATTTAATACAATAAAAACAAAACCAAACCTATTTTAAAAAAAAAAATCACAATACAGTACCAATGTATTTGCAAGACAGTTGTGCTTAAATATTTATTCCACTGAAATTAGTACATCAAAGAGATTGTAAACAGCTTTGGCAAGAACATTTAGTGCTTTCCCTGTTTGGTCATTAGTTTATATCACTTGGGTAACAGATAAAGGTAGTTAAGAGCTTATGTAACAAAAAGAGATAGCAGGGAAATGTTTAAGAGTAAGTGGTCAGCAAAGACCAAGCAATATGAACATAGTTATTCCTATGAAATAGTTATTTCTTTTAGGTTTCCTTGGAAAGTGCTGTTTCTATATTACCTCTGCTAAAATATGGTATGGTTAACACTTATCAGCATGCAACTTTTCAAATTGTGATAGATTTGTGACTAAGAGCTGCAACTCTTTACTAACATGAGTACTCTCATTGAAAACACTGAAGATTTCAATGGTACTATTCACGTGAGTAAGAATTATACCCAGGAATTAATGTTATGAATATAAAATAATTATTGATAAAGATCTGAGGCTTCCTTGGGGTGCCCAGGACTGTGAGTGACCTTGTTAACCGCCTGCCTACAGCAAGAGGAAGTTTTGCTTGGGCTTCACAGGCTTTCAGCTCCTTGACACCACCAGGCTGGCAGCCACCCAAACAATCTCCTTAGGGCCCTGCCAGCCATTACTTTGCCTTGCTGGTTAACAGGCAGTACACCCCAATCCCTGAGCTCCTTCAAAGTATTCCTCTGCAGTATCCATCCCTTAAACGCTGAACACTCACGAAAATTGACAGGCAAGTTGGAACAGTGCACATACCAGCTTGTTTGGTTCAACTGAGGATCAGCTTCAATATCACATGAGAGCACTGAAATATATTTATGGTGAAAACAGTCATACGTTTATTATCAAAGGCTAAGATTTAAGAGATGGCGAATAAGGATAATGATGGAAACAGAAATGGTTACATATATAACACTCTTCCTAGAATCTAATGTTAAAGTTAACATGCTAAAACCATTGTCTAATGTAGTTTATCTCTCCTAAACCAATCTCCCAGTGTGTCCATACAACGAGCTGGGAGTGAAGGATAAAACAGGTGTCCTTTTGCCATCTTCTTATATCCCCAAAATTCATTGTTTTGTCCCTGTACCCAGAATGACCCCTGTGGTTTATTCCCTGGTGTGCTAGCTCAACGTTACCCTCACAACTTATACTTGAGTTTTAACTACTTACCTGCACTCCCTATTCTAAGAAATCTGCAAAAAGTTAGGTTTTGGTCTGGGCTATGAAAATGAGCTGTCTGTGGCTCATTCTGTAGTAATAGTTCAAGCATTATAAATATCTTGCCTCTGGCTCCTGAAACCCCTGTGCTCTATACTCTCCATATTTGACCCTGTATAAATTTAAAGTTAGGGGTTTTCTTTATTATAAAGTTCTATGAACCATTGTATTCCTATCATGACTCTTGTCCCTCTGTTACATCTGAGGTCCAGAAATGGGGTCCGTTGAGGCATTTATTTTTAAATTAGGCTTATTTAGGTTTGACAGTATTTTTTACAGGCAGTTTTGTCAACAAAAACCTTACACAGTTATCTTAGTTATTCATAGAATATCAGGGTTGGAAGGGACATCAGGAGGTCATCTAGACCAACCCCCTGCTCAAAGCAGGACCAATCCCCCATTTTTGCCCTGGATCCCTAAATGGCACCCTCAAGGATTGAACTCACAACCCTGCGTTTAGCAGGCCAATGCTCAAGCCACTGAGCTATCCCTCCCCCAAGCTTGATGAGACTTGTATTCATTTTGGCTCCACACTGAATTAGCTTCAATGCAAACTAGTTCCACATATTTTCCAAAGACTAGCTCTAGCCACCTGTTATAAATTAAGTTGAAAGTGTGCATGTAAATTGTTTGCAATCCATACTGATCCTGCGCCTTTTGGGAATTGCATGGTCAGCAATTCTAAGATCCCACTTTGTGCATAATTAACGTTGGTAGAGGTTAATTACAGCTACCCACAAACCTTCATTGCAATCAAGAAGAGAGTAAAACCATTCTGAACAGTTTAATTATTTTACGAAAAATAATTATACAATCAATGTAGTAGTCACCCTACAATAGAGTTGGAATAGGCTTCTGAAATCCCCATTCTGAAAAGCCTGATCTATCTTGCAAATATTATGCCCAGAGAACTCCATAAAATATGTTGTTAACTGAGGGAGATAAACTTTACATGTTTGTAATTTCTGGTAGAAATCCAGGCAGCTATTTGAGCATTGCAGAGGAGGAAAGAAAAAGGTGATGCTCAAATCTGAGCATTTGAAAGGAAAGTTCATGAAAACTGGTTTGTCATCATACAGTAGTTCTCTTGCCCCAAGGTACACTTCTAATTATGATACATACACAAACTACTGCCTTCCTGCATTCTTCAGAAAAAGAACTTGCTGAATATTGAAATTGCATACTCAGGAATAAATATTTAGTAGGAGGGTTCCGGTTCAATTCAATTGTATTCATATCCCTTAGTATTCAAGAATATATGAAGCTTCAGAGGCAACATGGATAATTTGCTTGAAAACATACATTCCATGTGAAATACATGTATTCAACCTAATAGTGTTCTTTATAAAGCCTTGTTCAGTAAAAATAATTGTTACTTGGGTGACTAATTTTAACATTTAAAGATAGAAACCAACATGACAAATGCTCCACTAAGGTGCTCTATATACAATTATTCATATACAAGGCCAATTTTTTCCCCACAAAATCTGGGACCTTCTTCATGAATACTTTGTGAACCAAACAAAAAGCCATTACTTGCTTAATTGCACAACCATATGCAAAACACACCACAGTTAGAAGACATTAGGAATTAAAGAGATAAAGTTCGTTTTGCCTAAGTTTTGGGGTGCCTAAGAAAGTGCTGAGCAGATTCTCTTTGAAAATCAGGCCCCTTTAAGATATCTCAAGTTAGATATACAAACATAGAGGCATCTAAAATCTCTAGTCCTATTTTAAACTTGACCTAAGTACCTGTGGAGAGCTGAGAAATACCTCAAGGGCTTCAGGTCAGACGCTCCAGAGGATCTCAGCAATGAAGACCCCAAAGAAGGGTATCAAAAGCTCACTGCAGAAGTGATTATTCGTGGGCATGGTAGGAATGTGACCACTGAAACAATGCACTACATAGGTCCACTGGGCCAACAACTCTGCACAGGTGGACAGCAGGAAGCCATTTCCCACTAATCTTTCCCATCCTTTAGCAATGTATGCACACATCTGTATTTGCCCGATGTCTTTTTTTGCACAGAGCAAAGCCCTTTCTACAGGTTTTTCTGTTTTCAGGATTTGGCACTAAATGATCATGAGAGTGGAAAAGTTAGCTAATGCTGGGAATGCCTGGATATTCTAATTCTAATTCCAAACAGAAAGCACAAGCCCTCTTTATATGAACCAGGTGTGTGTAAGCCACTGAAGTGTTTCCAAACTCTCATTAACAAGAATCTACAACTTTTTGTTAGTATTGTAGACCGCCTCTCTGTCTCTATCTCTGTCTTTCTAAGGCACAGAGACAAGGCTCTTAGTGACTTCCCAGTGTGTGCCACAGCATTTCCTACACAGACAGGCAAGTTGACAAAAATAGCCTGGCTTCTCATTGTCTGTGAAATCTTTTACACATCTGTAACTGTAACCTGGCATATTAACTCACATTGTTAGACTACATAATTTATCTTGACACGTGCATGCAATGCACTGTGCTAAAGCTTTAACTCAAAAAGGAATAATTTTCTCTACCCATAAAAAGAGCCTGGGGCGGGGGAGGTGAAGTGCAAACCTTTGCTATACTCACTAAAAATATAGAATGTAACCGGAAAAAGAAATGGAAGTTAAAGCCTTTCCCCTATCCATTAACTACAATCACAGAAAATCCAGAATCTCCTGGCTCCTGGAATATATGAAGTCGGATCTAGCAGTCTGGAAGCAGCAGGACTTTGTCTACTATCATTTATATTAAAAAGGGAAAATTATTACACTGATGCAACTCCAGTCTTCCTGTGGCCCTTCCAATTTGCCAGGGTATCAGTATCTTCAGCTATGCTACCAACTTTTGAATAATATAGTTTAGACCATTAATGAATATAGAAAATATCTTTTCAGAACTATTTGAAGGAAAGGAGCATATGATTCAGTTACGCTCAATTTGATATGATATTTCAAAATACATTCCAGTACATACTGACTTGGGAAATAATTTGAATAGATTTCATACAATGAAGGAATTAGATGTTTTTGGGAAATATCTTGGCACACACTGCAGTAGAAGTATAATGAATGAAGATTCAAAACATACATCTGTATAGGTCTTGTTATACAGTATATAAATTACACACATTTAATAGCAGCATAACGCAAGCTTGCTGGAGGGAATGTGGAGTAGGGAATATTAGCCACCTCTGGTGGAGCTGTCCAAAAATTAGATAATGTTGGAATTGTGTTAAGGAAATGAGCCATTGAATTACTAAAGAATTACTAAAGAAACTTGCTCCTGTAGATATGTCTTCATTAATAGGCATTGATGGACATAATCTTCAAGAATTTATCTTATTCTTTTTAGAACCCTGTGACAGTGAGTCAGCAAGGGTTAAGCAACCAGCAGGCTGGCTGACCTAGAAGCAACCCGTAAGGACATATTCGAAGTGTACTGAAAAGGTCAACAGGACTATTCCTTGTAGATAATTATAAAAGCCATGTTAAGAACTAGAATTATGGACATGTACGGTGTTAAAGAATTAAGAATAGATACTGATTATATTTGTCTGTGTTTACCTATATCTTGTTAGATTTAACAATGTGATTTAATTGACTTGTAGATGATAAACTTCTGTTCCTGTCTATAATGTTTCATTACCATATTCTATTGATTCAGAGATCAAAGGGGATATTGTCATTTAGATAGGACTTGTGGTATAATAATATTACATGTCCCCATCACAGTAACATATAGTTTACTGTTTTATCTCCTACATTATATTTATTTATTATATGTTACGTTAGAACAACAAGTTTACTGCCCTCTTTTTTGTTTGCTATATATCATCTTTGGAAACACTGTAAATTCTTCCTCTTCAAAAAAGCCTTTCCACAATAAAACTGAGACCCATAACACTGTCTCTTCCTTCTACCTAGTAAACCCCTAGCCAGAGAATATTAACAACACCTAAAAAAAGAATGAAAGAAAGAAAGCCTCCATGCTTCTGGGCTTCTTTGAAAACTCAATCTGCATGTCAAGGGTAGATTATTACTACTGTACAGTAATTAGTTAATTATAAGATGATAGGAACAAACTAATGGGACATTTATAAAGAAATATCTGGTCTTTTTAACCTGACAGTGCAGTTTGTAAAACAGGATAATTAGCAAAAAAAAAAAAAAAAAAAGGTGAGCTGGTAAATATCCTGACCTGACTCTTAGTACGATCCCACACAAATTCTTAAAGAAAGCAAATCATGGAGTAAAGGACAAAGGCTTGGCATTGATTAAAAATCTTTTAAAGAATGCATATGAAGAGTCATAGGCCCTGATTCAGGAAAATACTTACGCAATACTCAAATCCATTCATCTCTGAGTCAGAACTTAAGCACATGGTTAAAGTTACACTCATGCTTATGTGTTGTTGTCCTGAATTGGGTTATAACAAAAATGTTCAGTGAACAAAAATCTGCTCCGCGGGTGAAGATAGTTTGATAGAGTATTTGCCCTGGAGGCCAATAATGGGAGCAGAATGTAGTAGTATATTAGTGCCTAGGAACCCCTATAGGAGGTGAGAGATCCATTGGGCTAGGCATTGTACAGACATGTAACAGAACCCATACCCCAAAAGCTCACAATCTGACAGACAGACACAATAAAACTGACAGCTGATGTGGAGGTAGTCAGCAGCCAGAGTGTTGCATAATTACTATGGATACATATTGTAGGTACATGTACCTTCCCAATAGGTCATCAAGCATCAAGAGCTACTTTCAACATCTCTGACCTATGAAACATATTTATCCTCCACAATTCACCGAACATGCAACATCACCAATAAGTGAACATTACATAAACATTTGGGTGTAAAGTGTTCTTTTTAAAATAAATTAATTTTCTTTCTAAAGAAAGGGTAATCCCTGGGAGCATTGCTGTAATGAAATTAAAATGAATCTGAATAAAACTTAATTCTCTGAAATCAGTTTTCTTCACTACATTTAGTAGGCATGCTTTATGAAATAAAAGGAACTGGGTTATAACAAGAGAGAAATTGGATACATTAGGAAAACAAACCTAATTTTGATTAAGAGAAATGTTTTCTGTGAAGAATACACAGAATGAAATTTAACATCTCATCGTTATTTTGAATGAACAAAAACTTTGTATTTTCCAAGTGATGGCCAGTGAATTTTCCTAAACAGTCTAGGAAACAATTTATAAAACAGAACATACTTGTCAGGTTAGGAGGAAGATGTTAAACATTCATACTCAATTTGCTTTTTCATATGGACATTTTTTTTAAAACTTACTCATAAGTTTTTTGGTACCCAATTTGAGACATCAAAGGAACCTGATTTTCAGAAAGTGCTGAGCACCTGTCCTCTGAAAACCAAATTCCTTTAAGTTATCTCGTACTGGACACCCAAAAATTAAAGCAGGCAAAATCACTACCCTCTTTTCATAATCATGGCTTTGGTCTTGATTTAAATCGTATTACATCCACTTCAACAGTAACACTCACTTTCATAGTGAAGCCTTGCAAGGAGAATAAGGGTTTCTGAGAAAAATCATAAGACAGAGTCCTAAAGTCCAAAAAATGTTCCAAAATGAGTGTAATGCTTCTCAAATTTTACTGTGACTAAAAGACCATTTCAGCAGTAAAATTGAGCAGTTGATGAACACAGATGAACTTTAAATAATTACAGCAATATTTCTTAATGGGATTGTGAAGGAGAAAAAAATGCCTAACTATATATATATATCTGAAATGATAGGGAATCCAGGAAAATGGGTACAATTTTATTGTAATGGCAAAGTGGTTTATGACCTTTCTTTATAACAGTTCCATTTCCATCAGTGCACTTCATAGGCTGCTAAAAGGCTCTCTTCATGGGAATATTGGGCCAGATTGTGCAATATGGCACTGAATGAATGTTCAGGAGGTAGATTTGGCAAGAAACCTCTTCCCCCTGGTGTGTCTTCTGCATCTGTACACAGGGCCGGCCCACAACATTTTGGCACCTGAGGCGGGGAGCTCAAAATGATGCCCCCATAGCCCCTCGCTTGGGCCAAAACTTTGAAAGGTCTCAGTTCTGCCTTCTTCCTGTTCTACTCCTCTCATGGATACTGCTCTGCTACCTACCCCAATAAAGGAGAACTAATAACTTAAAATGCCTTGTTCAAAAATTTTAAGTAATACTTAATTTTCAAATGCCCAAATAGCAAACGTAACTTTTCTTGTCTGCATAGTAAACATCAGCATTTTTATCTGCTTGAATAATCAAAGTGGTGCTTTCCATGCCTTCTTGGTTGCAAGGATAAAAACTGCTTCCTGCTGAAGGGCCACAGTCTGGGCCAGCTCATGCTCTATTGAGATGATTGCAAGGCTGACTACCCTCTCCTGTGTCATTGTGGAACATACATGTGGTTTTTTGAACTTCAGCTTGGAGAAGCTGCGTTCTCTACTGGCAACAGTTAGAAGTATACGCAGAGCAACAAAAGCATTTAGAAAGAGGGTGGTCATTTTATTTGTGCACATATATTCCAGAACAGCCTTTGGAGTTGATCCTGCTGAAATGCATCTTGAAAGGGATTTCAGTTCATCACCTAAATCACTTGCATCAACAATCGCACATGTCATCATGTGTTAACACTGTCTCTAGTGCCCTGCATTGCTGGTGTAGGTCTTCTTCAGGTATAGGAGGAGTTTTGGAATATCATACAACATCCTAAATACCTGTGTTCCTTGAGCTGCATGAAACGTTCTTCAACTGACTGTATTGCACAATCTAGCACCTGGTTAAAGCATTCAACTTTGAATTGTTCTTTGGGATCTCTTATGGGATTAGCCCATGTCTCATAATCAAAATGCCATCTTCTTCAGTGACTCTTGTATTCTTGAATGGGTGGAAAAACAGCTTCAGTGTGAAGTTCCTCTGTGAACTTCTGTACACTCTACAGAATGTTTTGAAATCCCTCATCTGACTGGTAAGACTGTAGGTATGACTTTGCTTTGTCCAGTTGTTCCCTTGCTCCAGATATATCAAGGTCAACACCTTGAAGTCTCTTGTTTACAACATTTATTTCAAACAGTATGTCATGCCACAACATTAAGCCACACAGAAATGTGAAGTTATGTATGTTTCTGGTGATTCCATTTCCCTCTGCCACTGTACTCCCATAAACAGTTCCTGTCATAGCATTATCCTCCAGAATGGCAATTATGGCATCATCTATTTTCCCAGTTTGGTGATTGATAGGCTTTATCGCCTCCACTTGACTTTCCCATTGTCTGGCACTCAGTGGTTTCAATGTAAGAGAGGATGTTCCCAGATGTTTCTTCAAAATTTGCCATTGATGAGTTGATGCAGAGAAAAATACATAGATGCTTTGAATTACATTAAAAAATTCAGCAGTCTCACTAGAAGCTGATGCTGCATCACTGACCACCAAGTTCAATGAATGAGAACTGCATGGAACAAAAGAAGTTCAAGGGTTTCACTCTTGGATCTGTGTCTGCACTCCTCTGTTCTTTCCTCTCATGTTGGCACCATTATTGTAGCCCTGACCTCTCATGTCAGCTATCGCAATTCCCATATCTTCCAGCTTTTTAAGAAGCACAGTTGCCATACCAGCTCTTGTCATACCAGTTCCTGTAGTATCATCAGTATCAATACATTCTAGAAAATGCTCTCTGACAGTCACCATTGCAGGGACATTTTCACTAGGTTCTGTTGTTGTTACAAAACACACCATTAAAGTCATTTGTTCCATATGGCTGATGTCAGGTGTGCAGTCCAGAATAACAGAGTAATATCTTGCTGACTTCAGATCTGCCACAATCTTCTGTTTGACTTTTGTTGCCAGTAACTGTATGATCTCATTTTGAATGGTTTTTCCAAGGTAGTGGTGTGTGTACATTTCTTGGGTGGTGACTCTTCTTAGATGCTCCTGGAGTACAGCATCAAACTCAGCCATCAGCTCCACAATTTTAAGGAAGTTTCCATTGTTTGGAACATACAGATGATCTGAAGTGCCACACAGTGCTAGGCTGTGGGTAGCAAGCATTCTCACCATGGCAATGAGCCTTTTCAGAACATTTTGCCAGTAAGCAGCCTCTGATGCAATATTTTCTTGATACTGTTGATCTATGATGGCCTTTAACCTGAGTCTCATCTCAAGCTCTTTCCACCTATGGAATGCTCTCTGGTGATTTGCTGCCCTCTCATGGCATGCCAGATTTCTAGCCGATTTTTCCAGTCCTTTATTCCTGTAGAATTTAATGTGGCTGGAAGAGTTTGCAATAAACACAGTATGCAGCATTCTGGGTTTTTGAGTACATAAGCCTCTCCACTTTGTCACCATTGGGGATTTCACGCCAGTAATTTGTTCGATGCAACTTCTCTTTTCGTTGTCTTTGGGAAACATGAAGTTTTTCACTTGCTATGGCCCATGCAGTACAAGGAAGTCCCTTGGGCTACTGCTTTAGTGGGTCCACAGTCCTGGATCCTCTGGACTAGTGGTTCTTAACTCTGGTGCACCGCTTGTTCAGGGAAAGCCCCTGGTGCTCCAGGCTGGTTTGTTTACCTGCCGTATCTGCAGGTTTGGCCAATCGCAGCTCCCACTGGCTGCAGTTCACCACTCCAAGCCAATGGGGACTGCAGGAAGGGTGGCCAGGACATCCCTCAGCCCGCGCCACTTTCTGCAGCCCCCATTGGCCTGGAGCGGTGAACCGCAGCCAGTGGGAGCCGCGATTGGCCAAACCTGTGGACCCAGCAGGTAAACAAACTAGCCCAGCCTACCAGGGGCTTTCCCTGAACAAGTGGTGGGCCAGAGTTGAGAACCACTGATCTAGACTTAAGGAACTAAACTCAGCAGCAGCTGTTTCTTGCGCCTCCACCACACTCTTCTCTGATCTACACTTTTCTTTATGAATGTGCATGGTTACATCCATCTGAGATGGAGATACTGATGCTGCAGTAGCTGCCAGGTCACCTGCACTTTGACTAACTGGAAGATCAGGCATCTCCTCACCACTCACATCTTCACTGGGGCCGGAAGGCTCACCATGAACATTTGTGTCTATGTAGCTCAGGAGACCTCCTTCCTGCTTAGATAGAAAAGCTTCCTTTGGTTTCTTTCTTTTTCTGAATGCTGCCCCAGAGGGGTGTTTTCTTCTTTCACTCATGACTGCTGTTCCGTGCCAGCTACAGTGGCTCTCCACACTCAGTTGAAGGGGACAAATAAGCAGGCTGGTAGCAGGGCCTGAGTGAGGGAAGATATCAGCATCTTAAGGGCCTAATTGGATCCTACTACTGCAGTTGACTGCCCATTCTCCTCAAGTGGGTTCACAGAAGCAGCAGAAACAGAAAGCTTCCTGAGAAGCTGGTGTTAATCAGTCCAGGCTCTTGTGGGTGCGAGAGAGGTACATAAGAGGCTCCTCCTCCTCTCTCTCCTTGCAGCTCCTGCTGCTTTCTGTTATTCCCTCTCACCTTTTCTCCTGCCTGCCTTTTATGTTTCTTGAGCCCTCCTTCCTCCAGCACAGCACTCCACCATCTCTGTGCATCTGGAGCAGACAGAATACGTATGCACCAGCAGCAGACATAATTTTCTATACTCTGTGTCCTAGTGGTGCCCCCACACACAGTCTGGCACCTGAGATGGCCGCCTCAGTTCGCTTCATGGTAAGGCCAGCCCTGTTTTACACTCCCTTCTACATAGGTCTATCCAAATTGTGTAACTGAGCCCTGTGTGGGGAGGAAGGGCTGGATCACTCCTCCATGAGGGGAATGGTGTGGAGTGGGGGAGGGACACTGAGAGAAGAACATCATGAGGCCATTTTGAAGAACTTTTCCCAAAGTCATTGCATCAGGGAACATGCTTGTCCCCTACTCAAGCATGTATGGGCAGCAGTTCCAATCTGGAAGCCACAGTTCCTCAGAAACCCCTGGACATGGAAGGCCATTCAGTCATAAAATACGGTCTCCTAGTATGCTTTCTAGCTTCTTGGAAACATGGTTTCCCAGGCATGGAAGAGACGCAAAAGTGTTAATTCCAGTTTAGGCTATGTTTGCTTTCTACCTGATTGCTCATGGGCCTGTTTGCTCCTTCAAATTAGATCATTCTTGACACCAGTAATTCCATTCCTCTAACATCTCCGCCTTTAGTCCCCTCTCTGCTGGGAGGCCTACAAGCAATTGGCCAACCAAGGATAATTTTTGTGTGCAGCAGTTGAGGACAGCTGATTTTATTAACTAAAAAAATTCAGATGATTTCAAACTAATGCATTGTGCACAAGACAAACCTTTGTAACTACACAATCTCATTTCCATTATATCTCTCCCCTGTCTTCCTAATCCTTGTCTTAATCATTTGTAAGCTTTTAGGAGCAGGAACTTGCTAAGTGTTTATGCACCACATAGCATACAGAAGCCCTGACTAGAGCCTGTGGACATTACCAGAATGCAAATAATCAATCATAATATTGTCTAAAGGCTCAGCCATAGGCGACTGGTAACTGCTGCTAGTGGGGGGAGTCCCTCATCATCACCATGGCCATGGTCAACTTCCTGGTGACTGCCAAGGCACCCTCCAGCAACAACCTCTTGATCATGTCACTCTTATGGCTGGCCCTGCCAGGGTCAGCCTTAGGGAAAATGGTACCCTTGGTAAACTTATATTTCGGTGCTCTGGCCACCATTGCCTCCCCTGGAGCCCCACCCTTACCCCTGGCCCTTGCCATGTATGCTACCTAACTTAGTAAAATCAGTTTACTGATTTAGCATACTAAAACTGTGAGTATTTATAAAGAGAAGGTATGAATCTTTAAACTACATTTGATATAAATCATATGCCAAAAATAGTAATTTAATTTTACTGTGTAAACTTGTAAACTTCTTCAGGATGGAGTAGTGTCTGCTAACTTACCAGCAGGGCTTGCTTCAAAACCTGTTTAGTAAACGGAAAGACTCCCGTTGTCTTCAGTGGGTTTTGGATCAGACCTTTGTTCTTACAATAAAATGATTATCATTTTTCTGTATTAATAGTAATAGCATTTTGGAAAATAGTGACCTTCCTTTTCATGTGAAACATCATTCTTTTATGAACTCATTTCTGAAGAAGAGACACCGACCAACCTCAGGGGTTTGCAGTGCACATTTCACAGATGCACCTGTAGAAGGCTGTTTAGATGAAGAAGCCTTCAGTGTTAGACAAATAGTAAAAGGTAACATATTCTGGCAGGATGATTTAAAAGGCAGTCATCATCATTTGTCACTTCTTTCTGCTGATAGCAATGATGGCCTAGCCCATTAATGGATTGGCTATTATGTTTGCCAGCTCCCAATTCACATGATGAAATAGAGGAGCAAGAATTCTTCATATTTGTCTGTGCAGCATGGAAAGGATAATGTGTTAGTTTTCTTTAAAGCTGCTGTTTCACCTCTCTTACTAAATTTGCTAGCCATTCTCCAGTGGTGAAACCTTGTTAACTTTTTACTTGCTGAGAATTAAGCTTTTAGGATTCAACAATATTCAGGGAAGTAAATAAGCCTTTTGACAAAAATTACTGAGACGCAAGGTTAAAAAGATCTTTTTGTATGCCTTTTAACATCCCTACAGGAGGTCATTGAGATTACACCCTATAGCTTCAGAATCAACTGGCTTCATTTACATTTTATCTAATTTTCTCCAATTCTGTCTTGGTACTTATCACCATAATTGCCTTGTAATGAGTTTTGACAACTATTTCGAAGGGGGAGGGGAGCGTGATAGAGAGGCTGCTGAAGACAAATTCTTGTAAAATTGCCACTCTAAGATGGTATGATAATCATCCTGTGAAAATTCAGGTTCCCAGTAAAGAACACCAAAACAGCACCTAGTTTATCTACCAAAATGACTTTTCTGGCGGGGGTTAAGCTATGTGTTAATCATCTAGAATGATCCATTTTCAATCAGTTTGGTGCACAATAAAAATATTCCTAATATATTACCCACTATAGGAAGAGTAGAGCTGTGGTTCTCAAACTGTGGGGTGGGCCCCCCGGCGGGGGGGCGTGCGGTGGAGCCAAAGCCAGCCCCCATGGGGGTGGACGACAGGGAGGGAGTGCCATGCTTCCAGTCCTGCTCTGTCCCCAGACCAGCTCCACCTCCAACCCCATTCCGCCACCAGGCCTGCTCCACCTCCAGGCCCAGCTCTGCCCTCATTCCCTCTCTGCCCACAGACCTGCTCCACCTCTAGCCTCAGCTCCTCCTCCATCCCCAGTTCTGACCCCACCTCTGCCTTCAGCCCAAGTTCCGCTGCTGAAGAAGCTTTCGTTGTGCAGTAATGGAAGGGGTAACCAGGTTCTGTTACTGGTAAGGGGAGCGTGAATGAAAATGTTTTAGCACCACTGGCTTAGAGGTATTGACTGTAGCATTTTCCAGCCACAGGAGAATTAAAAGCAGGAGGAAGAAAAGTGGTATCAAACTCTTAATATTAATTGATGCATTAGGGCTAAAGAACTGTTAAATAACATTAGAGAAAGATTTGTCAAAACATAATATATTGTCCAAAAAGCAGTGGAAAAAAGGTTCAATAACTCTAGTCTGGCTGAACACAGTGTGGTTGAATAATTTCAGAATTTACACATTTAAATTGAGGTGGGCTAGTTTCCAGACAGGGGCAGATATATCCTCTAGATTCTGTGACAATTTCCTTGGCTGAAGTCTTCAGTGTTGTACTGTAATTCGTGTTACTTCTGCTATTCCCTAATTTTCAGACACTATCATTTCACAATACCATATAACTGTTGTTGTTTTAAAGCCTGCAACTGCCACATGGTCTACGGCTATGATACAATACATGAAATATTTGCCCTAACAGTTTTCCTAACCAGTACAAATTAAGGCCCCCGTCTTCCAAAGCTTTATACACTTGCCATATGATTTTGTAGAATGAGATGCTAAACACATATGTTTCTGATTTAATTCAAATTCTCATATTTTACTACATGATAATGTATTGTTTTTAGACATTACATATCCCACATTTTAAGGGAATGAGAAAAAAAATCATTTAAGAACCCGCCTTAAACATGAAGTGTAGTTTAGGCCAATATACTACAAAGACATATACTACAAAGGCACTCAACTTTGAGTAAAGGCCCTTTCTTATTTACACATGAGACTAGAGGTGAAAGTAAGCTGGTACGGGACCAGATGATTTAAAGGGCCTGTGATTTAAAGGGCCCGGGGCTCCAGCCGCTGCGAAGAGCCCCGGGCCCTTTAAATAGCTGCCCGAGCCCTGCTGCTGGAGCCCTGGGGGTAGCGGCGGCAGAGCTCCAGCGGTTATTTAAAGGGCCAGGGGCTTCCTGCCACTGCTACTGCAGTGAAACCCCAGACCCTTTAAATCTCCACCAGAGCCCCGGGGTAGCAGCGGCAGCCGGGAGCCCCTGGGGCTCCGTCAGTGATTTAAAGGGCCCAGGACTCTCCTGCGGGAGTGGCGGCTGGATCCCCGAGCCCTTTAAATTGCCCCTGAGCTCCCAGCCGCCTCTGCAGCTGGTAGCTGCAGGGGTGATTTAAAAAGCCCAGGCTCCCGGCCGCTGCTATGGCAGCCAGAGCCTTGGGGCCTTTAAATCAAGATTTAAAGGGCCCGGGTATTTAAAGGCCACGCCTCTTCCGGTTGAGGCCACACACCCCTGCTCAGGACTCCAGAGTACCACTAAGTCCTTTAAGTTACTTTCACCCCTGCATGAGACCCCTTTCTTATTTCTTATTTCAACAATTCACATTAATAAAGTTAAGCATATGTTGTTGTCAACAGATCTGGCAATTACTGGCATATTCTGAAATCTCTTCTGCCATTTATTTTCCTTTTCTTTAGTGAGACAGCATAGGCATATATTCGTGTGAAGAAGGACAAAAATTAATAATCACATATTCCTACTTAAAATGGGAATGCCCCAATCCTACAAAGATTTACCCAGATGTTTAACTTTAAGCATGAGACCCCATTTAATTTAATGGGACTACTTGTGTACTTAAAGTAAGTACATGTATAGGTCTTTGCAGGACTGTGCCCTAACTGTTCCCCTCAAAACACACACAGATTAAAAAATAGATTAATAGATTCCAAGCCAAAAGGGATCATTGTGATCATCTAGTCTGACCTCCTGTATAACACAGGCAATAGAAGTTCCCCAAAATAATCCCTAGAGCAGAATTTTTAGGAAAAAAAAAACAAAAACAAAAACATCCAATCCTGATTTCAAAATTGAAATTTACCAGGATAGAGTCTCTCATCCTGTTAGTATGACCTTACATTCTTTGTTCCTAGATGGATACATTTACATTTAGGTCATATTAAAACCCATATTGTTTGCTTGTGACCAGCTTACCAAGTGATCCAGATTGCTCTGTATCAGTGACCTGTCCTCTTCATTAACTACATTTCCCCCAATGTTATCTGACAAGTTGAGGCTCAGTAAAGTAACCCCCATGTTGAATGCAACACTTCTTTGAGTTAGGAAATTGTCATCTATAACACTTAGAAATTCCAAGTATGTTTTAGTACTGGCAGCATAAGACCTCCAGCATAGGTCACTCAAATTGAAGTCCCCTGTGATCACACAGCTTTCCCCCTCTCCTCCATACACGTTA
Organism: Dermochelys coriacea; assembly: GCF_009764565.3. Taxonomy (NCBI): domain Eukaryota; kingdom Metazoa; phylum Chordata; order Testudines; family Dermochelyidae; genus Dermochelys; species Dermochelys coriacea. The sequence goes on along the minus strand of NC_050078.2, from coordinate 55,739,930 downwards.
TAGACAGGTATTTAAGAAACCAGTCATCCTGCTCCTTCGTGTGATTTGGCAGTCTGTAGTAGATACCTACTAATATCCAATCTTGTGCTTTATCTGTTAGGATAGTGATCCATAAATATTCAAGATAATTTTCTTCTGAGTTATCGTGACAGAGAAACAGGTAATGTCATTTTTAACTTAGAGTCCCACTTCCCCTCCCCCTTTCATAGAAATCATAAAATTATAAGACTGGTAGGGACCTCAAGAGGTCATCTAGTCCAGTCCCCTGCACTCATGGCAGAACTTGGTATTATTGATTCTAGACCATCCTGGACAGATGTTTGTCTAACCTGCTCTTAAAAATCTCCAATGATGGAGATTCCACAACCTCCCTAGCAATGTTCCCTCTAATTTTTGACAGGCCGTGTGTGCAAAAAAATTTCTTCGGTGCAAATTTTTGAAGCAGAGTTCAAATTTGTGAGCCATGAGTCAAATGCACCCAAGCGAGTAAAATGCTTACACATTATTCCTTTCCCACCCTTGCCAGCTAGTAGAATCTGGCTGTGTTGATAGATGGTAGGCGAACAATGTCAAAAGTCGCCCGTAAATGATATTTTGGCCTGGCTCTGATGTAGTACTTCATTTTTTGTGCGTGCGGTGTTTTGCCGTGTGTGCAGGATTTAGGATCGCGCGCGCGCGCGCACACACACAGTTTAGAGGTAACAGTGCTCCATAGGCAATTTATTCCAGTGCTTAACCACCCTGACAGTAAGGATTTTTTTCCTAATGTACAATCTAAACCATCTTTGCTGTAATTTAAGCCCATTGCTTCTTGTCCTATCCTCAGAGGTTAAGAAAAAAAAAATTCTCCCTCCTCCTTGTAACAACCTTTTACATACTTGAAAACTGTTATGTCCCCTTTCAGTCTTCTCGTCTCCAGACTAAACAAACCCAATTTTTTGAATCTTCCCTCATAGGTCATGTTTTCATTTTTGTCTCTCATCTCTATACAATACTCCAGTTGAGGCCTAATCAGAGTGGAGTAGAGCAGAAGAATTACTTCTCGAGTCTTGCTTACAACACTCCTGCGAATACATCCCAGAATGATATTCGCTTTTTTTGCAACTGTGTTACACTGTTAACTCATATTTAGCTTGTGGTCCACTATGACCCCCAGATACCTTTCTGCAGTACTCTTTCCTAGGCAGTCATTTCCCATTTTGTATGTGTGCAACTGATTGTTCCTTCCTAAGTGTGTTACTTTACATTTGTCCTTATTGAATTTCATCCTCTTTACTTCAGATCATTCTCTAGTTTGTCCAGTTCATTTTGAATTTTAATCCTATCCTCCAAAGCACTTGCAACCTCCCAGCTTGGTATCATCCACAAACTTTATAAGTGTACTCTCTATGTTATTATCTAAATCACTGATGAAGATATTGAACAGAACTGGACCCAGAACTGATCCCTGTAGGACCCACTTGTTATGCCCTTTCAGCATGGCTGTGAACCTCTGATAACTACTCTCTACGAACTGGTTTTCCAACCAGTTTTGCACCCACCTTATAGTAGCTTTGCCTACTCATTTCCTCCTAAATAGGTTATAATCATAGATTTTAGTGTGATCATCCCACCTGGCTTCAGGAATACCAACTAGATCAAATTTATGCTCATAAATGAGCACTTCCACTTCCTCTTGTTTGTTACCCACACTGCCAACATTGGTATATAAGCAATTAACGAACATTTTTTCTTCATGTCCTTTGGTTTCTTGATGAATTTTGTTCTCAGCATCTCAGTTTTGTTCTAAATGAGAGCTCCTAACTACTGACTACTCTAGCCAGCCTGTCTCTGAGGAAATTGGTTCACCTTCTACTTAGGTGGAGGCCATCCAAATTATACAGTTTTCTCCCCCCCACAGAAAGTGGGCCAATGTTCCACAAAACCCAAACCCTTCACCTTCCACCCCTTACCGAGCTAGTGATTTACTTCCAGTATCTTCTGCCTTCTGTCTTCCTTCACTTGGATAGGAAGAATCTCAGAGAAGATCAATTACATGGTTCGTAAAAAGGAAGATAAAAACAGATTTGAAGTCAGGCCCAGATTTTTGAAGTTATTTAGGTGTTGCTCCTCTCAGCATTGAAAGACCTAAGGCGCAGATGCTCAAAAATATTTATGGATGTAACTCCCATTGAAACTAATAGGAGATTGATGCCTAAATCCCTATAAAGATTTGGCCATAAGGCACTTCAGCATCTAAGTCTCATTCATTTTCAATAAGGCTTACTCTCCTAAGTATCCAAGTCACTTTTGAAAATGGGACTCAGCTGTCTAAATCACTTAGGCCTTGCAACCCTGAGCAAAGCAATGCCTAGATACATTTAAAGGCCTGAATTCATACCTATTTTTATTCCCTTCTTTACTAACCATAGTTCATGTTACCAAGATTTTTTCCTAGAAGAATTATAAAAATACATAAATACATTTAAAAATCTGGGCCTCACTTTTCCAGACACAAAAATGAATTTGTATACAGATTGTTTCTCTGTTTTCTCCCATTCACATTAAATTTCTGTTTCAGATGCACCATTAAATGCCTATATAACTTCATTTGTTCATATAATGTAAACCTGCACACTAAATGGTCTAGAACAATAGGATGAGAAGGGCTGATTACACAATATACAGCACAGGTTGGAGGACATAAAGGCCTACATTGTTTACAGTGCTTAATTAATATTGTGATAAAATATACAGATGGTGCCCTGGTGCTTAATGTACTGGAAAAAGGTTCATGGTATTCTGACGAACTTCATGCCCTACAGAGAGGTAACACTACACACTGACACTATAACAACATAACACTAAGACAGCATCCAAGTGGGATGCAAAATCATCTTTATTTCCAAGATGGGAATTAATTCCTGAATTAGATATTGACAGAATTTATCTTTGGGTTAAATTTGCTACAGCCTTTTGTTCAGCAGAAATGCAGCACGTGACTGCTTGGCTGACTATGAGCACTCCTGAGAGTCAATAATAAAAAGGTTGATATAATAAATAACAAAATCACTGGAACAAGTATCAAAGGTGTAAACATCTCCCCCACCTCCCATTTTCCTTATGGCATTCAACCAGTTTGATTATTTTTAGCTATATTTTCTTATGGAGTTGATAGAATCCTGATAACCTCCTTCACTAAGGAGGCAAAAGAACTAATTGCTTTTTGTTCACTACTTGGCTGATGGGTGAGAAGCTAAAACCCAATTTATCCAGTAATTGCTACCTTCATGAAAAACAGCATCAAAGACTTGGTACGTTTTACTGTTGTCTCTTGGGAAGTCTCATGTCTAATTCTTATGCTGATATGGCTCATAATGTAGTACTCTAACTCTCCTATTTGCTCTTGCAATTACAAGGTTTCTTATTCCATTGTGCATATTCCTCTGAACTAAGATTAGCTTAACTGAGCTTCCTTTGAAAACTTGCCTACCCCTCAAATGCATCAGCCCTAATGCATTCTGTAGCCACGCAAAATCAATGAACATCACAATTTTCTGGTTCCTGCAATGATCAATAGTATTCACATAATGGGTGGAAAATTTTTAATCATGACAGCCCCAGCCATCTAGTGGGCATAAATCTTCCCTGCATTATAACCTCTCAATTTTCCCATTGTGTGAATTTGCAGGTATGAATATATTTATGCAGCAGATACATTATGAAAAGCAATACAATTAGAACTTCACACTTCAGTGATGATACGTTTAGATCCCAGAGGCCTGTTTCCTAGACAATGCATTGGCTTCCAAATTTCAAATTTAAAATCTGTAAGAGTGACAAGTTATTTGTGTAAAAATTATGATTCATTTGGATCAGACTTGACAGGGTTCTGGAAAAAATGTGACTGTCTGTATTTGGAATAAATAAATACAAAATTGGAAAATTATATTCCAGAAAGTCATTCCCCGCAAATAACGAGCCCTTTTCCCTGGCACAACTTGCTTCCCTTACATTGTGCTGGCTCAGCTGCCTGGGGAGATGGAGTCAAGACCCCACCCACTACCACTTTTGCCCATGTAGTTGCCACCCATCTTCATGGAAGGGTGAGTAGCAACACTCTAGAGTGGCTTCTCTTAATCCTATTGTGTTTTTGAATTTAATAATAATTTGAGATTCTCAAATAACCTTTGATTAAATAATGTCATTTGAGCCTGTTATCAATTAGAGATTAATACAGCACTATAAAGAACACAAAAATCCCAGGTACATTACTACCCTTGGAGTAAGGTAAAGAGCTGCCCTATGTGTCTTTCTCCCCTATAACTGGTGGGATGCCGGCAAGTCTGCACTCCCCAGTGTCACTTTCAGAACTGCTGTCTTTTATAGGGTCTGAGAAAAAAACCTCCTTTTTGGAGGAAAAATTGCTTTCCCATAATTAAATTCACTCTGTGTTCTGTTTTTGACATTTTCATTTTACCTAATTACTTATGAAATTTCTTTTATGGTATTTTAGGTTACATGATGGATAAATTAAAGGGAATTCTAATCCAGGGATTATTACTGACAGCTGTGACAACTGACAGTTCTTAATGGGTTAAAAATCATCTTTCAATGAATCCTTATTTCACCCATTACAGAAAACATCTGCAATGCAAAGCACTTATCAATCATAGAACATAACTGAATCATAGGCATCCCTTTTCAGTCCCCCAGTCTTGTTTATACATATTTCTATAGATACTTTTCATCAGTTTGAGGGGTCCTTTCTCTAGACATCTAGATTCCCATGGACTTGGAGGCACCAGCAATAATGAAGTACAACTCAATACTTGATCACATGAAGTTCTTAAATACAGGTCTCTCACAGGTAAAGAGCCAGCATTCTGGCCTTAGAATTCAAACTCACTCTTTGCTAATATCGTAAAGATTCTGGGAGGATAATTAATATGAAAATGAATTTAACATTCAACAAAAAAGGGACGAAAATGTTGATATTTAGTAACTGGTACTAACATGCCCATCCCCCATCTTGTGACCTGTGATGCATAAGATGCTTCCTTTCTCCCCTGGTTGGTCAGTTCATGATTGGGTCCCAAATGAATAAATAGTTACAATAAATATTCAGAATAGTAGGGAAAAGGTATCTTATTCTTCTACAAGGAATAGCTTTAAAATAAATGTAACCCTAAGAATCTCTGAAATGTCAGAGATTAATCAATTTTTGAGATTTAAAAACAATTTACACAAGTGAAAACTGCCTCTTCTATGGTGAAGACTCAAACATTTTTCGCACTCAGGTTAAGTTGTTGCTCTCTTATTTTAACTAATGGTTGTAAAAAATTTAAAATGAAAATTCTCTCTGATGCAGTGATGCTAGTCCTGGAACCCACAAGGGGAAAGGCAATTTTTGATTTCATCCTAAATGGAGCACAGGATCCAGTCCAAGAGATATCTATAGCTGAACTGTTAAGTAATAGTGACCATAATGTAAATTAAACTTAGTATACTAGTACAGGCAAAAATACAAAAACCCATAATAGTAACATTTAACGTTTAAAAAGGGGAAGACCACAAGAATGAGGACACTAATTAGATGGAAATGAAAAGATCAATCACAAAGGTAAAATGTCTGCAAGTAGCATGGAGACTACTTAAAAATACCACAATAGACTAAATGTATACCCCAATTAAAAATAAAAAACAGTAGGAGGAGGCAAAGAATGCTACCATGGCTAAACAACAAAGTAATGGAGGCATTTAGAGGCAAAAGGCATTCTTTAAAATTTGGAAGTCAAATCTTAGTGAGGAAAATAGGAAGGAGCAGAAACTCTGCAAAGTAAAGTGTAAAAATATAATAAGGCAGACAAGAAAAAAATGTGAGAAGCAACTTGCTAAAGATGCAAAAAACTAATAGTATTTTTTTTAAAGTACAACAGAATCTGAAAGCCTGCCAAACAGTTAGTGGGACCACTGGACAACAAAGGTATTAAAGGAGCACTCAAGGAAGACAAGGCCATTGTGCAGAAGCTAAATGAATTGTTTGCATTGGTCTTCACTGCAGAGGAAGCTATTCCTTTTGAGCAATAGATCTGAAGAACTGTCCAAATTGATGTGTGAATAGATGAGGTTTTAGAATAAACAGATAAACTAAACCATAATAAGTCACAAAGATCAGATGATATTCACCTAGGGGTTCTGAAGGAATGCACATCTAAAATTGCAGAACAGTAGTATGTAAGCCATCATTGAAATCAGCTCCTGTATCAGATGACTGAAAGATAGTTAATATATATGGTAATATTTATTTGGCGTTCCAGAGGAGATTGTGCCAATTTCAGTCCAATGAGCCTAAATACAGCACTGGGCAAATTGGTAGAAACTATAATAAGGAAAATCATTGTCATGTTTATCTATGTCTCTGATATGTTGGGGAAGAGTTAACATAGCTTTTCTAAAGGGAAGTCTTGCCTCATCAATCTATTAGAATTCTTTGAGGGAGTCAACAAATATGTAAAAGTGATCCAGTCAATATTGTATGTAGATTTGTAGAAAGTCTTTGACAAGGTCCCTCACCGAAGATTCTTAAGGAAACTAAGTAGTCATGGGATAAGAGGGAAGGTCCTCTGATGGATCAGCAAGTGGTTGAAAGAGAGGAAACAAAGGGTTTGAATAAATGGTCACCTTTCTCAATGAAGAGAGGTGAACAGAGAGGTCCCCCATAGATCAGTACTCTTTAACACATTCATTAATGATCAGTAAAAAGGGGTGAACAGTGAAGTGGCAAAGTTTGCTGATGGTACAAAATTATTCAAGATATTTAAGTCCAAAGCAGACTGAGAGGAGTTACAAAGGGATCTCATAAAATTGGATGACTGGGAAACAAAATGGCAGATGAAATTAAATGTTAGTAAGTGCAAAATAATGCACACTGGAAAAAAATAATCCCAACTCTATATACACAATTGTGGTTCTAAATAGCTGTTACCACCTAGGAACAAGATCTTGGTGTCATTGTGGAAAATTCTTTGAAAACATCTGCTCACTGTGCAGCAGCCATCAAAGAGGCTAACAGTATGTTAGGAACTACTAGGAAAGGGAGAGAAAATAAGACAAAAAATCATATTGCCACTATACAAATCAATGGTGCACCCACACCTTCTGGTTGCCCAATCTCAAAAAGAATATAATGGAACTAGAAAATGTTCAGAGAAGGGCAACAATGATGATCAAAGGCTTTTATATAAAGGAGAGACTACAAAAAGATTAGGTCTGTTCAGATTCGAAAAGAGAGGTGATCTGATAGAGGTCTATAAAATCATGAATGGAGTGAAAAAATGAGGTGTATTTACCTTTTCCTTTGATAAAGAAAACAACGGGTAACCCAATGAAATTAACAGGCAGTAATTTTAATACAAACAAGACAGCATACTTTTTCCACACATAACTAACCTGTGGAACTTATTGCCATGGGATGTTGTGATGGCCAAAAGCACTACTGGGTTAAAAAAAAGAACTGGATAAGCAATTCGAGGATAGGTGCATCAATGGCTATTGCCAAAGTGGTCAGGGACAGTATTGCAACTCTTATGTTATTATCTAGTTTTGCTTTATGGGCAAAAATTATTTTGCAGCTATGAGGATTAACATAAGAGATGCTAATTTAACAAACCCTTTGCTTACTGATTATGGCCAAGAATGCTTCTGTGTACCTCAAATTCAGGAGGTAAATCCTAAGACTCCATAGAGGGTGATTTGCAGGAAGCTCTGTGCACCGATTCTCTGCCACTTAAGGGAGTCTCAATTTGAACAGCCAAAAATTGAGGCATCCAGAAACAATAGTTACTTTTGAAAATCTGTGTCTACTTTTCTAATCTTTAGCAAATAGTTGCACACTTGAGAATAATAAGCTTATAAGTAATAGCCAACATGGGTTTGTCAAGAACAAATTATGCAAAACCAATCTAATTTCTTTCTTTGTCTGGGTAACCAGGCCAATGGATGAGGGAAATCCGGGGATTTAGTATACCTTGACTTCTGTAAGGGTTTTGACACAGTCTCCCATGACATTCTCACAAATAAACTTGGGGAATATGGTCTAGATGAAATAACTAAGGTAGATGAACAACTTCTTGAAAAATTTTACTAGAACAGTAGTTATCAATGATTTACCTGGAGGCCTTATCAAGTGGGTTCAGTACTATTCAATATTTTCATTAATGACTTGGATGATTGAGTAGAAAGTAACATTTGTAACATTTGCAGAGGACAACAAGCTGGGATGGGTTGCTTTGAACTTTGGAAAAAAGGATTAAAGTAATGTTCTTCCATTCTGCCAGTTGGCCATGATGGGTTCTTGGGGTCATAACTACTATTTACTGTTGAACGTTGGACTCTTGAATTACGATGACTACATTAAGTACAACAGCATAGAGTGAATAGTTAAGTAGAATGTTTCTTACATACAATGAACTGAGAACATTTAGAAGTGCTTCCTTAAGATGAACTTTACAACCAATCTTCGTGACTTTGTTACATGCCCCAAGCAGAATTATCAACACCTACTGTCTTACACAGGGCCAGATCTAAACCCCAGTGAAGCCAATGAAGCTTCCATTACCTTCAATGGGCTTTAGATCAGGCCACAGTAAGAGATTGCATAGTTTAAAATGATCGCAGGACAAGCTTCCAGGTCATGCTTGGTGTCTGCTGGTGCTTTTTAAAATAAAAGCATATTCTACTTTCTCTGTGAGGTATGGAGAATATTGGAATTAAGATATTTCAGTTTTACTCCACTCTAAAATATGCTGGATTGGTATTGCAAAATGAATTTTATATGTAATATAAAAAGCAAGAATAGTTACTGGTCTTGTGTGACTAGAACATGAGAGCCATGAAATTTCATCTTTTCTAATATTTATTCCTAAAGCTAAGCCACCTATGAAGAAGTCCAGGGAGTATTTAAGGTATCTGATCATTTTTGTACAAGAAATGATCCTTTGAGCCATTTAATTATTTTTTTTTTTTCAGAGTAGCAGCCGTGTTAGTCTGTATTCGCAAAAAGAAAAGGAGTACTTGTGGCACCTTAGAGGCTAACAAATTTATTAGAGCATAAGCTTTCGTGAGCTACAGCTCACTTCATCGGATGCATCCGATGAAAGATTAATATTCTTATTGCATTTAACTATCTGAAATATATAAATATAAAAAATATTGAAAATATAAATTTCTTGGTGACCTTGCTGCAGGAAGGTTAGTGCCTTTTTAAAACATAGTGTAATTTGAGCAGTAAGCTTGGAGACAGAAATAAGAAGTTAGAACACAAATCAAATATAATATAAAATAAAGCAACCAGTGTGGAGAGAGGAAAAGGAAGAGGATGAGTAGATTTGTTGCCAAAAACAATATTTTTCAGTTTTACCCTGCAAAACATTAAAAAAGTATGACTGACAGATTTAGTACAGAGCTTCCTAAATGTGAAAGTCCCTTTAAACTAAGCCAAAGAGAGAAAGAACCTGTGAGTAAATAAGATCAGAATAAAAAGGAAAATCTTGTAAGAAGCAACCTATCAGATCTGGGTGAATGCAAAAATCCTGGAATTGTTTTATACTAAAGAAATAATTTTGGATTAAGGAGAAAATAATAAAGCTGCTTCTTGAAAAATAGATGTTATGGGTTCTTTATTGCTAGGGGGAGACACAAAACATTAATGAGGCAGCCACTGGCTGCAACTCCACTCCACTGAAACAGTCCTTACCAAGATCATAATCACTTCCTCCTGGCCAAATCTTAAACACACCCTTTGCCAGACTGAGGCTGCTTTTGACACAGTTGATCATTGCCTCCTACATTTTATGATTCTGTGATCTCCTGCTTTGTCTTCAATCTGTTCAGCAATGGCTTCTCTTCTTTTCTCTCTCTTTTCAGACTCAGTGAGCATCCTTTAAGGTTCTGTCCTTGACCCTCTAGATTTCAATAGCATTATCCCTATTTGCCCTGGTGTACCTGAGAGCAGAATGTAGCCCACTACATATATACACTTCTATAACTATATTATCTGGGTATATGAAGGGATTGGCTCACTGCTGACACCTCTCTGTGGAGTAGCAGCTTTCTCTCCACTGGGGTCTGCTGCCACTGGCGGCTCCTCCTCTGTAATAGCCTGCCTCTTCCTGTGACTTGGCCCTCCAGCCAGGTCACTTCTAAGTCTCTCCCCTTCTGGGGTGGCTCATAAACAAAAAGCCAGGGGAATTACCACAAACTGTATTAATAAGAGAGAGAGGGAAATACCTCCTCTCAGGATGTTTCAGGATCAGGCCCTCCCTTCCCTCAGGGAGGGACATTCAGTCAGCGGTGATAGGAAAGCTCTTGATTTCTCTCAATCCCTTTCTCACAAGCTGAGGGTTGAAGCTCTGTTCTCTTCCCTGGTCTGCCCACAAGTGAGCTCTTCTGCTTCCTTTTTAACTTCTGCAGTTTGTGCATGCCTTGCAGGTGTAGCAGGGTGAGACTGGCTGAGCTCAGAGCAGCTCCTTAACCCCTTGTTCTCCAGGGTGAGGTTTCTATACCCTATCAGAGGCAATGTGTCAGCTATTTTGGGGCATAGGTAATTAAATCTTAAGTATACAAAGAAGACAAATGGGTAACTACATTTTTATTATTAAATTTTTTTGTGCTACATGTTTCTGTTATACTGTCCATATGATTTTTATAATATATATTTCCACATTTTGAGGTATATTAATATTAAACCATAAATTGTTCCTATTCTGGGGATAGTAAATAGACACTATTTTCTTCCAGAATATTAAAATATTTTATAATTCCCCAAACATGTGTAGCATCATGTCATCTGCTCCCTCACTTCTCCAGACCTGTTGCCCACCCTGAATCTGTCCTCTATTATCCGGCTAGTTCAATAAAGGCTAAAGAGAATCAGCAATCTGCCTCTTAAATGTAGGGATGAACAACTCTAATGGCAAGCACATGACCGCAAGAGACAACATTTTCTGTGTCCTGGTGTTAGTAGTATTAGGGTTCTACTGTGTAATTAGCTCACAGAGGAGACTGGGATAAACCACCATGTGATCAGTTTTAGAACACATTGAAAGACCCTCTCTGTTTATTACGTTTCCCAATCAGAAAAAGGGGAAATGAAAATATCTTTCATCTATGAGAATTATTCAATAAGTATGGCTCTTGGAGTAGTGTAAAAGATGCCTCTGGATCTATGTATGTATACACACAGACACATACACCTTTTACATTACTTTAGTCAAGACTGTTGAATATATGTATATTCAACAGTATATAGTAGAATATATTGTGTAAAAGATGCATCTATGTATATGTGTGAGTATGTTATGTAGATAGATCTAGATCTGTACCTAGATGCACCTTTTACATTAATTCAACGGACATACCTACAGAAAATATATATATACATATAACATCTGTTGATTTGCTGGCCCTTGGAGGACTGTGGAAGACCTTGCCAGGGCCACAGACCAAGCCATATCATGTGACCAACACTGGGAAAAAAAAAAGATGATTGTGGTTGCAGGACAAGAATTATTAGAAGACTTCAATAGCAACGTTGTAACTTGCTATGTTTGTGCATTCAGGAGAAAAAAGAGTGGGGGTTGTCTTTTCTGCCCTCACATTATTATGGAATGTTTTCCTAATCAAGCTGTGTTAGCTTGTATTATAACTTGCTGTGCTGGAGTGTATGCCCACGTGTGAACACACACACAATCAATTAATACAAATATGGTGCTGGTTTTATTAAGAGCCCATGGAATATCTAAGTAGAACACAAAGCTTTTCCTTTATACTTATTTTTTAAAATTTAGTCTGGAAAAAAATAAGAGAGAATCTCAGTGAAAGATGTTTAGTAATTCTATTGTTGAGAAGCTAAACAAATAAATAAAGCTTTTGGTAAAGGCTAGCTCTTTTACTTCTCAAGCTCTCAACTAGAGTTTGTAATGAGAAATGGAAAGCATTAGGGCCTCATAAATCACATCATCAAATCACAAATCATCATCTTAGCAAAGCCTTTCCATGAGCAAAAGTGATTCCATCCCAAAAATCTACATTTCATGCTCATCATTTAACATTAGCTGCAGTTAGATAGATGACAAACAGAATTAAAGCCATGAAGATAAGATGTGTGCATGAAGACACGACACAGGTTGCCTGTAGGACGTGTAAGGAATTCAACATGTAGTTTCCAGGAACTATACTGTTACGGAACTCTGTTGATAACTTCCTAAACACTCTGCTGACAGCTTGCCAATAGATGTCATTGATATTATAAATATGATTTCTATTTTCTTAAGATTAGAAAGGGGATTGGATAGTTCTAGTACCCAGTTAGTAGACACTTAGAAGCTGGATTGCCTGAAATAGCCTCAATTCTAACTCAAACTCATACATATTAAAGGACTCCATGTAACTGTAAAATAAAATGTAGCATACTAGCAATCAGTCTGGTGTGATTATTTTTGCATGAGTAGGGATTTTTGTTATTCAGTTAGCATTTTTATTTTATATTTTCCCTCTTTTTGGTGATATACCACAATATGATTTTTAAAGATTCAGAGTTACAGACAAACTACACCATATGTGCAGAGTAATGAAACTAAAAATAGTCCTGTTTTAAATGTCAAGTGTCTTTTTTTGGTGGTGTTCTCTTCTGTATGCTGCAAGTCCTTTTTTTTATGGTCTCAGTGTAAGCTGCTTATTTACTGTGACACTTTGCATTTCTTCCTATCTTGATGTTCTTCTACTTTCCAAAGAACTAATAAAATTAAATATTTTTGTAAAAGTGCGTCTAAAACAATGAAACAAAATCAAAGATCTGTTTTCTTCCTGTATTCATTGCTGGAATATGGAGCACCAGCTGCCTCATCCAACTGTGAAACATGGAAATTAGTATAGGAAAGATGTTAAGGGGATTCACTGAGCAATGAATTCATCCTACATTTTAGTGCAAAGAATGGACTATTCACTGTCTCAGCTTTGAAACAAAGCAGTCAGCAGGGACAAGGGCTAAGCAGCTAAATCCACCAAAAAGGACCTTTACTGGGGCTTACGCGGAAGATGCAAGAATGCCCCCGTCATAGTCACAGAGAAAGCTGCATTTCGACCCCCCCACCACACCCTCTCAAGTGAACTCTTCAGGTGACAGGCTTGACTTCCTTCACCTCTTTCAAGGGTGGAACCCTGCAGACCAAACACTTTTGGATTGGATCTCTGGCTTGCAGCTCTCATTTTCCAGCCATGTAAACACAACAGACCAGCTTTCTGTCTGAAAAATTTCTTGTCAGGAGCCTGAGATCAGCAGCTCATTGCAACTCAAGACAGATTTGTTGAAACAAACATTGTTTATACAGAACAAGGTATCTAAGAAGCAGGAATAAGGCCTATGGTGCTAGTCCATTAGGAACCCTAAGCAGGAATATTTTGGGGCCCCCAACACATAATTAATAGGGGACTCCCTTGAGCTTTTCAGGGCCCCAAGCAATTGCTTAGACTGCTTATGCCTAGTGCCGGCTCTGCATATAAAATCAGTTCTTAACTACATTGTATTCTTTCCCTGCAAATGTTAGGTAAATTCAGACATCCCAACTCCTGGGCTCAGACTGACAGACAGTCCCCACATCATCTTCTCAGTCTCTTTCTTTCCCATCTCCAGTGTCTGCTGCCCTGTTCAATCTCGCTCAGCCTGGAATTGTAGTGGTATAATATCTCTTTTGATCTCAGGTTCAGGTCTGGAAAAAATGACCCTTGCTAGTCTAGTTGGAGCCAGGCAAGTGGGTATTTCTCAGTTAATAGCTTCCCCATTGTTTCCTAAAGCAGCTTGGTATTGCCTCTGATGGCACTCTTTGCCTTATCCCTCATAACAGCCACCATTGATTTAACTCCTTGTAATCAGATGGGATAACACGAAGTATATAAACAGAGGTGCACATTTCGTTCATAACAATAATACAGCTAACTCCCTCATCCTCCGCAGCCCCCTTCAGAGGACTGGCCTGGCCATTCATGTCAATTGCTTGAGTGTGGGTAGCAGCTGTTCCTGCGGTCATGTAGTGACAAGTTCGTCTTCACACTGGGAACCTATGGAAAGGAATTACACCAGCTACATAACTGTAGCTATGTTAGTTCAGTGGGAAACTTGTAATGGTGAAGGGAATTAGGTATGATACGAAAAAGAGCAAGGGATATGATGGCCTCTCTCATGCGGGGCAGCTCTTCAACAACCCAGTAAAAAGCTGCAGAGGATGGTGGTTTTATGTTCTTCTATAGCTTATGAAATCTGCTGTGGAGCTTTCATTTCTAAACTACAAAACTTGTGCAGCCTGAGGCATATGGGTGAGTGCTGCTTGTTCAGACAAACAAGGGTTACATGTTTAAAACATGTAAAATAAATCACCCAGCTCTAGTTGCAATACTTAATCTCCCATGAACACATGATATGAAAGATTGGAGTGTGCCCATAAACCAACACCATCCCTCTGAAAGCTGTTCAGGCTTCTCAATACCCATACATCTCTTACAGTTTACACAGCCTTCCAGCAGACCTGGATCCAATGCCCACTGAGATCAATGGAAGTCCCTTTAAAACTTCTACCCATTTTCCTTGTTAGCCCACCAGCCCATGGTGAATAGAGCTCACTTCCTTGTGAAAATCCTTTCTATAGGCTTCTAGTCCTAATGATGAATTTCCTATAGATGCACCATCTTAGATTACTAAGAGCAGAACTAAACCAAAGCTTAGGAGGCAGTGTTGCCTGGTGGATAGCGTGCTGGACCAGCACTCATGAGACTTGGCTTCTATTCCTGCTCCACCTCTGGACTACCAAGTGATTTTGTGTAAATCACTGAACCACTCTGTATCTCAGATTCCCCATCTGTAAAATGGAGATAATAATACAAACCCTCCTTTGAGATCTACAGCTGAGTAGTGATAGAAGTTTCAGTGGATTTACCCCAGCTGAGAATCTGGCCCAATGTGTTAGGGCATGTGTAGCTTTACAGATTTACACCCAGCTTACCACACACAAACTCATTCCATTTAGACCCGCTCTTAGATATTTCAAAAATCATATAAAGTAAAAATCTTCTACTAAGTTTATGTATCTTTTGACAAAACTCCATTATTATAAAGCATGACAGATCCTGCTGGAAAAAATGTTAACACAAGAAATTTACTTTACAACTGTAGCCCTGATTCCTCCGTAAACTGACCTCATTTTGTACAGATTTTTTCATTATTAAAACTACTCAGTGAATGGGTTCATGTGGACATACGTCATCCTGTGGATTGTTTGTGAACTAACAGTAGTCACTGTAATAATTGATTAGAGTCCTCGCTATTTGTAATTTACCATCCACACTGTGCAATTGGTCATTGTTTCCACCCTATCATTGTTTGCACCCTGATGGCTGAAGTCCACAAAGAACTTTCAAGATGGCTTTGAGAACACTTCTGCTGCAAATTCTTGTGTGAATGCCTTCTTTTCTGCAAGCAGTTTTGCAACACAAAACCCCTTCTATGAATACTCATAAAAAGCAATGAAATAGGGTCAGCGCAAATATTGCTGATATGAATTTGTGTGGGGAGTTGGTGTGCAATAAATGCTTATTCTTTATTTTTAGCAACAACTGACTGCAGGCATCTTGAATAGAGCTTGGTAATATGGATTTCCTATGCTGCTACCTCTCCATATGAGAGCCTGCGGAGGGTCAATTTCCCAAGTAGCACTGGTTCCCTGGGCTACTCACATGTGTAAATGCTAACCTCTGTAGGGACACACTATGTAGCCCAGGAATGGTACAAATCCTGTAGAATTTTCACACACCCAAATTAATGAACATGCATCGAGAAATGTCACCATCTGAGAGAAATGAGACCTGTAGTTAAAAGCACTATGTAAGAGTCAATTATTAGGACTATACTTTTTTTTTTAAAAAAGAATTAAGTAGAATTTTTTTTTACAGCATACATACTCTAGGGACACAGTAGGACACCAAAATATATTTCTCTATATACACACATATAAACACTGCAATTAGTAATAACTGCACTTACAAAGTTGTATGTCCTCTATAACAACTTGAACTTCCCCATTACAGCCTGCTACTAGTTGGCTTGTTAAATAACGTATAATGCCTTGGCTACAACCATCTTTAAAAAGACGATACACGACTGCCTTTTTTCCTATTCAATTGCATCCATGTTAAAAAAAGAGTGATTAATGGAGTAAGTACTGTTAACACAACATTTTCCTTAACGTCAAGAAAACTCAATTCCATCATGATAAAAATAAGGGCTTGACTTACTTTCATGAGCATGGAATCTTGCTTCACTCTCAATAATCAATCATTTATATTGCGCACTACGAGAGGTTGCATCCAGGGTAGGGTGCTAGCGTGCAAGACACTGTACAAATACACAGTAAATGATGGTGGCTGTTGCAAAAACCTTACAATTTAAGGCTCCTTTTGTCATTACAACAAATTATAACACCAGCTATGCCTTTGATAATAATATAGCATCCTGAGCATCCTGTGACACTGTATGTTAGAAGAAAATCTGAAAAATCTGCTAAATGACTGAAATGCCACTGCTAGAAGAGGACGAGGTAATATATTAACTACCCTCATGTTAGGTTGCTGTATCAACAGCAAGTCCTCAGAGAATTCTAGGACAATCATTTTGTCACTGGTGCTTTTCATTGCACTTTTTTTCCTCTTCAGGCATCTTCCTGAGTTAATGAGATGATCTATAGAAAGAAATTCTATTATGTCAATTTGAAAATAATTTCAGATGTGACTCATGCCTAGAATGGTTGAAATTTTTTTTTCACAAAATGTTGAAAAAATATTTAAATTTTCCTGTGAATATTTTCTATTTTGTAATGAAAAATGGAAACTGAAAACCCCCAAAATATTTTCATTAAAAAAACCCTTTTCTACAAATATATATATTTGTTAAACATTTTCAGTTTTCAAAATCAGTTTTCGAAAATCAAAATATTGTAATATTTTCCTGAAAAACAAACATTTGCACCAAAATTCCTTTTTTTGAGTTCTGGTTTTCCAGTGGGGGGAGGGGGAAAAATCAGAAATTTTAATCAAAATGGATTTTTTCCATAAAAAATCATTCCATTAAAAAGCCATTTTTTGACAAAAACATTAAATAATAACAAAAAAAATCCAAACAGATTTTTTCATATTACAGACTATGCCTGTATAGTCAGGAATGTGTCATTAGTTCCTCTTTATGCGAGGTTTCTTTGCAGGTGAGTTGGGGAACAGAAAGCTGTGCACTGGCTGGCTACTGAGCAAGTAATGATGCTTCACTGTAATATTCATATTATCTGTGATGCTATTTTGTTATCTGAGAGACTTCTCTAATGACTATATTTCTGATTTGCAGGAAACAGTGCTTATCATAACTGCATGAATAATTCAGTATTAGTCTGAAAAAAATTACTCTCTTGATAGAGTATCTCTAAACATATTGCAATTGTCTAAAATGTATTCAGTAACTGTATTGTTTATGGACAGTTATCTGCAAGTGTTTAATATGCAATTGTCTAAAATGTATTCAGTAACTGTGCATCGTTTATGCATTGTTTATGGACAGTTATCTGCAAGTGTTTAATATTCTCTATTAGCTATGTTTGTTAGTTGTGATTGGTCAGAGTACTCATTAGGTACTGTTTCTATCAGACAGCTGCAGCGGCACAGGAGCTAGCAAACAGAGCTGTAAACAGGGGAGTTTGAAAAGGGAGTTTGTATTGTGGTGCTTGTTTGGGGTTTGCTTTTGCTGGGGGGGGGGTCTTTTTGGTGTGGCTTGTGTTTCCCAGATTAACAGGACTTAGGTGGGAAGGCGATGACAGATACGGAGGCAGCTGTGGGAGTGACTCCTGTAGTGGAAGACACATTGAGGATGACTGGATGTGGAAGCTGTGGTATGTACATGATCCTGGAGGGGAGACCTGGTAAGAGTTTTTTCTGCATGAAATGCCATCTGATAGAGCTGATGGAGGAAAAGATCCGAGGTTTGGAGATGCAGGTGGAAAGTCTGATCGACATTAGGAAGGGGTTTGAGCAGATGATGGAGCAAAGATATAAGGTATCTGAAGGGAAAAGATCAGACTTACAGATGGAAGCAGGGCTGGGGAATTTTGAGGGGAGACTGGGTGAGGAAAGTGGTCGGTGGAAGCATGTGACTAAAAGAACCAGGCAGAGGAAAAGACGGGCTAGTGAAGGAGAAATAGAGCTTAGGAACAGGTTTGCAGAGTTGGAAAATGAAGAAGGTGCTCAGCAGGTACTTGTTGAATGTGGAAGGGTAAGGAAGAAGAGAAGAGAGGCTAGTCCTATAGGAAAAGCGGAAGAGTCAAGGGAGACTACACCAAATATGAGCCCCAGGAGGATACAGGATGGGTTGAAGAGGATTATAAGGGAAAATAGGAATGGAAAGAACTTGCAGCCGGAGAGAACAGGGGAGAGACTGGAGAATAGCACCGTCACCTGGAAAAGGCAGGTCTATGTGATCGGGGACTCTTTATTGAGAAGAATAGACAGGCCTGTAACTAGAGCTGATCCAGAGAATAGAAGGGTGTGCTGTCTTCCGGGTACTAAGATACGGGATGTAGACCTGAGGTTGAAAAGGATCCTAAAGGGAGCGGGAAAGAATCCCCTAATTATCCTTCATGTGGGAACAAATGATACGGCTAGATTCTCGCTGGAAAGTATTAAGGGAGACTATGCTAGGCTGGGGAAGACGCTTAAGGAAATTGAGGCTCAGGTGATCCTTAGTGGGATCCTTCCTGTTCCTAGAGAAGGGCAACAAAGGTGTGACAAGATTATGACTGTCAACAGATGGCTTAGGCAGTGGTGCTATAAGGAGGCCTTTGGGATGTATGGCCACTGGGAGGTATTCACGGACAGAGGACAGTTCTCTCGGGATAGATTTCATCTGTGTAGGGAAGGAAGTAGACTTCTAGGATCAAGGCTGGCACAACTGATAAAGAGAGCTTTAAACTAGGAATTTGGGGGAGATGGTTGGGAGATGTCCAGGTAATCTCCACGCCAGATTTTAGCATTGAGAGGGAAGACGACGAAGTAAGAAAGGATACAGCCGTGGGTAGGAGAATGTATATAAGGAGCGAGGGCGGTGTGGATACTAGTCTAATAGGTTATACTGGCTGTAGAATGACTGTGCCTAATAGGGTACAAAATGTGAGCGAGGCCAAACAGCAAAAATTAAGATGTTTATACACCAATGCGAGGAGCCTAGGTAACAAAATGGAGGAACTAGAGCTTCTGGTGCAGGAAGTGAAACCAGATATTATAGGGATAACAGAAACATGGTGGAATAGTAGTCATGACTGGACTACAGGTATTGAAGGGTATGTGTTGTTTAGGAAAGACAGAAACAAAGGTAAAGGTGGTGGAATAGCATTGTATATCAATGATGAGGTAGAATGTAAAGAAATAAGAAGCGATGCAATGGATAAGACAGAGTCCGTCTGGGCAAAAATTACATTGGGGAAGAAAACTAGTAAAGCCTCTCCTACGATAGTGCTTGGGGTGTGCTATAGACCTCGGGGATCTAATTTGGATATGGATAGAGCCCTTTTTAATGTTTTTAATAAAGTAAAAATACTAATGGAAACTGCATGATCATGGGAGACTTTAACTTCCCAGATATAGACTGGAGGACAAGTGCCAGTAATAATAATAATAGGGCTCAGATTTTCCTAGATGCGATAACTGATGGATTCCTTCATCAAGTAGTTGCTGAACCAACTAGAGGGGATGCCATTTTAGATTTAATTTTGGTGAGTAGCGAGGACCTCATAGAAGAAATGGTTGTAGGGGACAATCTTGGCTCAAGTGATCATGAGCTAATTCAGTTCAAACTGAATGGAAGGATTAACAAAAATAAATCTGCAACTAGAGTTTTTGATTTCAAAAGGGCTGACTTTCAAAAATTAAGGAAATTAGTTAGGGAAGTGGATTGGACTGAAGAACTTATGGATCTAAAGGTAGAGGAGGCCTGGGATTACTTTAAATCAAAGCTGCAGAAGCTATCGGAAGCCTGTATCCCAAGAAATGGGAAAAATTCATAGGAAGGAGTTGTAGACCAAGCTGGATGAGCAAGCATCTTAGAGAGGTGATTAAGAAGAAACAGAAAGCATACAGGGAGTGGAAGATGGGAGGGATCAGCAAGGAAAGCTACCTAATTGAGGTCAGAACATGTAGGGATAAAGTGCGACAGGCTAAAAGTCGAGTAGAGTTGGACCTTGCAAAGGGAATTAAAACCAATAGTAAAAGGTTCTATAGCCATATAAATAGGAAGAAAACTAAGAAAGAAGAAGTGGGGCCGCTAAACACTGAGGATGGAGTGGAGGTTAAGGATAATCTAGGCTTGGCCCAATATCTAAACAAATACTTTGCCTCAGTCTTTAATAAGGCTAAAGAGGATCTTAGGGATAATGGTAGCATGACAAATGGGAATGAGGATATGGAGGTAGATATTACCATATCTGAGGTAGAAGCGAAATTCAAACAGCTTAATGGGACTAAATCGGGGGGCCCAGATAATCTTCATCCAAGGAATTGGCACCTGAAATTGCAAGCCCATTAGCAAGAATTTTTAATGAATCTGTAAACTCAGGAGTAGTACCGAATGATTGGAGAATTGCTAATATAGTTCCTCTTTTTAAGAAAGGAAAAAAAAGTGATCCGGGTAACTACAGGCCAGTTAGTTTGACATCTGTAGTATGCAAGGTCCTGGAAAAAATTTTGAAGGAGAAATTAGTAAAGGACATTGAAGTTAATGGTAAATGGGACAAAATACAACATGGTTTTACAAAAGGTAGATCGTGCCAAACCAACCTAATCTCCTTTTTTGAAAAAGTAACAGATTTTTTAGATAAAGGAAATGCAGTGGATCTAATTTACCTAGATTTCAGTAAGGCATTTGATACCGTGCCACATGGAGAATTATTAGTTAAATTGGAGAAGATGGGGATCAATATGATCATCAAAAGGTGGATAAGGAATTGGTTAAAGGGGAGACTGCAACGGGTCCTACTGAAAGGCGAACTGTCAGATTGGAGGGAGTTACCAGTGGAGTTCCTCAGGGATCGGTTTTGGGACCAATCTTATTTAATCTTTTTATTACTGACCTTGGCACAAAAAGTGGGAGTGTGCTAATAAAGTTTGCAGATGATACAAAGCTGGGAGGTATTGCCAATTCAGAGAAGGATCGGGATATTATACAGGAGGATCTGGATGACCTTGTAAACTGGAGTAATAGTAATAGGATGAAATTTAATAGTGAGAAGTGTAAGGTTATGCATTTAGGGATTAACAACAAGAATTTTAGTTATAAGTTGGGGACGTGTCAATTAGAAGTAACGGAAGAGGACAAGGACCTTGGAGTATTGGTTGATCATAGGATGACTATGAGCTGCCTATGTGAAAAAAGCTAATGCGGTTTTGGGATGCATCAGGAGAGGCATTTCCAGTAGGGATAAGGAGGTTTTAGTACCATTATACAAGGCACTGGTGAGACCTCACCTAGAATACCGTGTGCAGTTCTGGTCTCCCATGTTTAAAAAGGATGCATTCCAACTGGAGCAGGTACAGAGAAGGGCTACTAGGATGATCCGAGGAATGGAAAACTTGTCTTATGAAAGGAGACTTAAGGAGCTTGGCTTGTTTAGCCTAACTAAAAGAAGGTTGAGGGGAGATATGATTGCTCTCTATAAATATATCAGAGGGATAAATACAGGAGAGGGAGAGGAATTATTTCAGCTCAGCACCAATGAGGACACAAGAACAAATGGGTATAAACTGGCCACCAGGAAGTTTAGACTTGAAATTAGACGAAGGTTTCTCACCATCAGAGGAGTGAAGTTTTGGAATAGCCTTCCAAGGGAAGCAGTGGGGGCAAAAGTTCTATCTGGTTTTAAGATTCTACTCGATAAGTTTATGGAGGAGATGGTATGATGGGATAATGTTATTTTGGTAAGTAATTGATCTTTGAATATTCTTGGTAAATAGGACTAATCCCCTGAGATGGGATATTAGATGGATGGGATCCGAGTTACCCAGGAAAGAATTTTCTGTAGTATCTGGCTGGTCAATCTTGCTCATATGCTCAGGGTTTAGCTGATTGCCATATTTGGGGTCGGGAAGGAATTTTCCTCCAGGGCAGATTGGAGAGGCCCTGGAGGTTTTTCACCTTCCTCTGTAGCATGGGGCACGGGTCACTTGAGGGAGGCTTCTCTGCTCCTTGAAGTCTTTAAACCACGATTTGAGGACTTCAATAGCTCAGACATAGGTGAGGTTTTTCGTAGGAGTGGGTGGGTGAGATTCTGTGGCCTGCGCTGTGCAGGACGTCGGACTAGATGATCAGAATGGTCCCTTCTGACCTTAGTATCTATGAATCTATTGCCTGATTGGATGAGTGCAAAAGGATTTCTAGAGTAAACACTTGTATGTGAGAATTTGAAATGCAGTTTCTGTGAATACTCAAACATGCACTTTCAACAAACCTTCTCGCAACTAACTTTCCATCATACAGTTCACAGTTTCAGGTTCTCAGAATGGAAACAAGAAAGGATGTGTGTATGACCTTAGTGAATCCATTTTAAAAAAATCAGGTGAACGTTTGAAGGAAATTATTTGCAGCAATATACTTCCAACCCCATCGTGAATATCCACAAAAGTAATGACTCATAATTCTTGTTTCAAACCCCCAGGCTCCCTCCATTATAATACAGAACACCATGCTACCACGTCTTCCCCCTCTATAGAAAACCTGGACTTTCTCCTGCTCTTATAACCTATGAAAAGGTGAGAGGCTAGGCACCAGTTCCACAGCTGTAGCTGAACAGCATTCAGTGAAGTTAGTGGGTAAGATTGCAATGACATTGATATCTGTAAATCAAATATATTTGCTGCAGAAGGTAACAATAAATATTTATGCCAACAATTCCATTTTTACAGAATCACTTTTTTTCAAAGGAAAACTTTATTACTGGTCTGGTACAAAGATTACTGAAGTCTACGGAAAGACTTCTAATGACTTTAGCAGGTTTAGGAGAAGGCCCTTTAAGAAGTAATTTACTGTGCACATACTATATTAACATAAGTATATCTACCACACTGTTACAAGAGCAGGACTGCTTCTTGCCTCAGCAGCAGCAGGTTTTAATAAAATGTCACAGAGGAATTTTCTTTCTTTCATCTTTGTTTCCACTGCCCACTCACCCTCCCAACCCCCCAATATCATTCCACTGCTGCCTTGCCATCCATTCTATTCCATTTATTTTTCTTCAATTGCGACTTAGAGCACAACTACACAGTGGGGTAGTGCACACCATGGGGGTACGATTTCTAAAGCACACTAATGTTGTTGCATGTGAATTGGTCCAGAAGGACCCTATTGCTGTGCACTAAAAGTTCCGTAGTGCATGTTAACATAGTTCAACTTTAAACAGTATTATGGTTAAAGCAGAGTAGGGAGCTTTTAGTGCTACCAGCAAGGTTGTTGGTGATATCATAAGCTTGGGTCATGTATAGTGAATGAGTTTAGACAGACAGGCCAGCATAATAGTTATGCTGAGATAACTGGCTTCAGTCTACTCTTTGCTTGATATGTATGTTGCATGACTAGATTCCTCCTTTTATTGGACTTCCTTAAATAATGCCTACAGCTGCTGTGTAAGACAAAGGTGATGTTTTATTCACAGATTGTACTGTGCTGAAGGACACAGATAAGAGGAAGTTAATCAGTACAATAAAATACATAAAAGGTATGGACTAAAAGTCCCTGTATTGGGAAAAACAGGAAAGTCTCTCCATTGAGTGGTATAATCTGAATAAATAAACTAACTGGAAGAGACATGATGACATGAAATAGCATGGACAGGAATCACTACGTAAACTGAGGCTTGCACATATGTATTCTATGAGTTACATACAACACAATGCTTAATGTTGATTAGATGATCATATAATGCAGGAAAGTATGAATTTGCTGAAGTGCAAGGGCATAATTGGAGACTTGTAAGAACAATCCATCATGACCCACCTATGTCCCATGAGAAGGTAATTAATCTATCAGTCATTGATTTTATAGTAATTGTAAAATGCAAGGCTATGCTTTTGGTTCAAATACAGTTTTGAATTAATAAACTGGAATGTCTCAACCCTGAGCTTGTGTATTCCTCACCCAAAGGGTCTACATCAGTGGTGGGCAACCTGCAGCCCATCTGGCGGGCTGCGAGACAGTTTGTTAACATGTACTGTCCACAGGCACCGCCCCCCGCAACTCCCAGTGGCCGCGGTTCACTGTTTCCAGCCAATGGGAGCTGCGGGTAGCAGCTACATGGACCAGTTAGTGGACAACATGTTAGTGTACTTTAGAAATAACACCCCCTAGGGTGCACTGTCACTCTGTGTAGACAATCCTGTATTATCAATCATACTCCAATCTATTTCGCTCTCTTCTTTCTGAATCTACAACTCACAAAAAGTGTCCCTTTTTTTCTCTCCACTGGGGAAATGAGCCAATCATAAATGTTTATAGGTAATCCTAATAAACTGGAAAGCAATATCTTTTTCATAAACCTCTCCTGATCAATTGCGCAAACAAGTTGAGTTCAAACTGTTAAACGGAGCCTGGAGATGCTTGTTCAGCTCTGGTACTTTATATTTTCATAACTCTAGCAGATCTATAAATAGCCTTTGAGGAAAATAACTATTTTGGCATAATGGGATTCATGTTTAATATGAGGAATGACTTCCTTTTCCTTAGGACCTCTATTAAAATGTTTAGACAACATTAAAGGTGCATCCTAGAAAGATGCTGTGATGAGCTCAATATTTAAACAAACTCCAAATGTCTGACAGCAAATGGTTCCCTGCAATCAAGCTCTAAAAAGGGAGATAACACAATTGTTTATTATTTACAACATATGCTGATAAAATGACAAAATATGGGCAGTTAAGCAACAACATTATTGAAGTTTATAGAAAAGTGTAATTTCTGAAAGAGACGGACATTTCCCTCTTCTGAAAAACAAATTAGTAGCTGTCTGAGACAAGTTTGGGGGATGTTTTCATTATTAACTAGCATCATGCTATTAGCTGACTAGCTTTGGCGAAACAGATTTTCATGCACAGAGCAGTTTAATAAATATTGCTGTCTGTCTGTCTATCATGAAAGAAACACATCTTAATCACAAAAAGAAAATGAAGACTTGTGGCACCTTAGACTAACGAATTTATTTGAGCATAAACTTTCGTGAGCTACAGCTCACTTCATCGAATGCATCCAGTGGAAAATACAGTGGGGAGATTTATATACATGAGAACATGAAACAATGGGTGTTACCATACACACTGTAACGAGAGTGATCAGGTAAGGTGAGCTATTACCAGCAGGAGAGCGGGGGTGGGGGGAATAATCAGTAGTGATAATCAGGGGACACCATCATAGGGCCTAATCACATCAGCCACACTATCAGAGGCTCGTTCACCTGCACATCTACCAATGTGATATATGCCATCATGTGCCAGCAATGCCCCTCTGCCATGTACATTGGCCAAACTGAACGCAAAAGAATAAATGGACACAAATCAGATGTCAAGAATTATAACATTCAAAAACCAGTCGGAGAATACTTCAATCTCTTTGGTCACTCGATTACAGACCCAAAAGTGGAAATTCATCAATACAGAAACTTCAAAAACAGACTCCAATGAGAGACTGCTGAATTGGAATTAATTTGCAAACTGGATACAATTAACTTAGGCTTGAATAAAGACTGGAAGTGGATGGGTCATTACACAAAGTAAAACTATTTCCCCATGTTTATTCTAGGTCTAGATAGGCAGACACCTATACCCACAAGAAAATTAACTGAAGTGAAGGGGCTTTAACATTGACTATAACAGGGTTCAAAAAAGAACTAGGTAAGTAAATGGAGGATAGGTCCATCAATGACTATTAGCCAGGATAGGCAGGGATGGTGTCCCTAGCCTCTGTTTGCAAGAAGCTGGGAATGAGCGACAGGGAAAGGATCACTTGATGATTACCTGTTCTGTTCATCCCCTCTGGGGCACCTGGCATTGGCCACTGTCAGAAGACAGGATACTGGGCTAGATGGATCTTTAGTCTGACCCAGTATGGCCATTCTTATGGCTGCACAGAACTCATTAGGACGGGGACCTAAAAGATTTAAAAATAGGATAGTGATGAAAGATGAATATAGACAAACTAAACCAAACATAAGAAAATGAATTTTCAGAAAAATAATCATTTACACTAAAATTTATTAAATGTTTTGGATTTCATGAATAGTAAGTGGTCACTCAAAAACTTGTGGTGAATAAATAATAGGATCCCTCTAACCATAACAAACATATCTTGGATATTTATTCATAAAAATTATTTTAAAAAGCCCACTAACTATCTCTAGTTTTGAACTTCCACCTGGAAAGTGATCAGTGGGCTCATAATGCTTGATGTAACACATCAAACCTATTAATGCTCTTTCATTACATCTTCTAAAGGGCAACATCTTAAACTATGATATTATGAAGACATTTTTATCTTTGCTTTATTTTATTAGAATTATCTAAATTTCCTTGTTTGGAACTGGCCTTTAAAATGATGGTTGGTAGGAAGCATGACTCTTAACCTCTAACAGAAAAAAAGATAGAACCAATAAAGGGTGGCAATGACTCCAGAGAGCTACAAATACCTTGGAGGCAGAGTTTTATGATGCACTAAAAGACACTAAAGAATTTCCAAGACCTACCTACCCTCAGTGACTGAAAACTCCCACTCAACTAATAAAACCTTCAGTAAAAGACAGACAGATACATACCTTATGAGTGCATATCATGGAAACTAATAAACTAGAGTTCATATAAATAAAAGATGATAAAATGCCATTCATAAAACACAAAGTAATTTGTTAGAAACCTTAACTTGAATTCAATATTTAAAAATTATTATCCCAAATCAAATGGCATTATTTAGGAAGTCTCTTCAAATGAACCTGTATGAATATCCTAAGATCTATGCATCATTGACCGCATTTAGCTGGTACCAAGGACACCAACTACTTTTCTAATTTCAAAGTGTTACACCTGCCCCTGAAACATACCAGAACTTCCATTAATGTAATATAAAATATGATGCATGCATTATGATACATAACTAATTTAATACATTAAATAAATAAGCTAATAAGATGTTAGAATGCATAAAGAATGGAAGGGAAATAATATGGGCAACACTATAATGTATTAGTATAAACCAGGGGTTCTCAAACTGGGGCTTGTGACCCCTCATGGGTTCGCAAGGTTATTATGTGGGGGCGTCATGAGCCTTCAGCCTCATACCCAAACCCCACTTCTCCTCCAACATTTAGAATAGAGTTTAGGGGGGGTGCACTCAGAGGCTTGCTGTGTGAAATGGGTCATCAAAGCAAAGGTTTGAGAACCACTGGTAAACGCATAGTGTATCTTCACCTTGAAATCTTTTTTGAAGTATGGGGTCACCCCATCTAAAAAGGATATTGCAGAACTAGGTATATTGCATCAAACAAGGAAGATGAGAATGATCAATAGAGTTACCAACTTTCTAATCACACAAAACTGAACACCCTTGCCCTGTCCCCCGATCTGCCCCACCCCAAGGCCTGCCCCATCTGCTCTCTGAGGCCCCACCCCTGTTCACTCCATTCACTGTCACTCGCTCTCCTCCATCCTCACTCACTTGCATTGGGCTGGGACAGAGGATTGGAGTGTAGGTTGGGATGCAGTATCCAGCTGGGGGTTTGGGCTCTAGGGTGGGGCTGGGGCAGGGCTAGTTTTACCATGAGGCGAACTGAGGCGGCCACCTCAGGTGCCAGACTGTGTGTGGGGGCGCCACTAGGACCCAGTGTGTAGAAAATTCTGTCTGCTGCTGGTGCATATGTATTCTTTCTGCTCAAGATGCACAGAGATGGTGAAGTGTTGTGCCCTCCTTCCTCCAGCGCAAGAGACATAAAAGGCAGGCAGGAGAAAAGGTGAGAGGAAACAACAGAAAGCAGCAGGAGCTTCAGGGAGAGAGAGGAGGAGGAGGAGGAGCCTCTTATGTACCTCTCTAGCACCCACAAAAACCTGGACTGATTAACATCAGCTTCTCAGAGAGCTTCCTGTTTCCTGCTGCTTCCAAGAACCCACTTGAGGAGAACAGGCAGTCAACTGCAGTAATAGGAGCCAGTTAGGCCTTTAAGAAGCTGATATTTTCCCTCACTCAGACCCTGCTACCACTCTGCTTATTTGTCCCCTTCAACTGAGTGTGGAGAGCCACTATAGCTGGCACAGAACAGCAGTCATGAGTGAAAGAAGAAAACACCCCTCTGGGGCAGCATTCGGAAAAAGAAAGAACACAAAGGAAGCTTTTCTATCTAAGCAGGAAGGAGCTCTCCTGAGCTACATAGGCACAAATGTCCAAGGTGACCCTTCTGGCCCAGTGAGGATGTGAGTGGTGAGGAGATGCCTGATTTTCCAGTTAGTCAGAGTGCAGGTGACCTGGCAGAAAGTGCAGCATTGGCATCTCCATCTCAAATGGATGAAACCATGCACATTTCTGAAGAAAAGTATAGATCAGAGAAGAGTGTGGTGGAGGCGCAAGATCAGCTGCTGCTGAGTTTAGTTCCTTAAGTCTAGATGATCCAGGACTGTGGACCCACTTGAGCAGTAACCTGAGGGACTTCCCTATACTGCATGAGCCACAGCAAGTGAAAAGCTTTGTTCCACAAAGACAATGAAAATTGAAGTTTCCATCCAACACATTACTGGCGTGAAATGCCCAATGGTGACAAAGTGGAGAGTCCATGGCTTATGTACTCAAAAACCCAGAATGCTGCATACCAATGTTCCAGCCACATTGGGTCTACAGGAACAAAGGACTGGAAAAATCTGGCTACAAATCTGGCATGCCATAAGAAGGCAGCAAATCACCAGAGAGCATTCCATAGGTGGGAACAGCTTGAGATGAGACTAAGGTTAAAGCCCTCCATAGATGATCAGCATCAAGAGAAGATTGCATCAGAGTCTCTTTACTGGCAAAATGTTCTGAAAAGGCTCAATGCCATGGTGAGAATGCTTGCTACCCACAACCTAGCATTGCATGGCACTTCAGATCAGCTATATGTGCCAAACAATGGAAACGTCCTTAAAATTGTGGAGCTGATGGCTGAGTTTGATGCTGTACTCCAGGAGCATCTAAGAAGAGTCACCACCCAAGAAATGTACACACACCACTACCTTGGAAAAACCATTCAAAATGAGATCATACAGTTACTGGCAACAAAAGTCAAACAGAAGATTGTGGCAGATCTGAAGTCAGAAAGTTATTACTCTGTTATTCTGGACTGCACACCTGACATCAGCCATACGGAACAAATGACTTTAATGGTGCATTTCCTAACAACAACAGAACCTAGTGAAAATGTCCCTGCAATGGTGACGGTCAGAGAGCATTTTCTAGAATTTATTGACAACGATGATACTACAGGAACTGGTATGACAAATGTGCTTCTTAAAAATCTGGAAGATACGGGAATTGTGATAGCTGACCTGAGAGGTCAGGGCTACAATAATGGTGCCAACATGAGAGGAAAGAACAGAGCAGTGCAGACACAGATCCGAGAGTGAAACCCTTGAACTTCTTTTGTTCCATGCAGTTCTCATTCATTGAACTTGGTGGTCAGTGATGCAGCATCAGCTTCTAGTGAGGCTACTGAATTTTTTAATATAATTCAAAGCATCTATGTATTTTTCTCTGCATCAACTCATCAATGGCAAATTTTGAAGCAACATCTGGGAATATTCTCTCTGACACTGGAACCATTGAGTGCCAGACAATGGGAAAGTCGAGTGGAGTTGATAAAGCCTATCAAACACCAAATTGGAAAGATAGATGATGCCATAGTTGCCATTCTGGAGGATAATGCTATGACAGGAGCTGTTTGTGGGAGTACAGTGGCAGAGGAAAATGGAATCACCAGAAACATACATAACTTCACATTTCTGTGTGGCTTAGTGTTGTGGCATGACATACTGTTTGAAATAAATGTTGCAAGCAAGAGACTCCAAGGTGTTGACCTTAATATATCTGGAGCAATGGAACAACTGGACAAAGCAAAGTCATATCTACAGTCTTACCCGTCAGATGAGGGATTTCAAAACGTTCTGTAGAATGCATAGAAGTTGGTATTGGAACCTCACACTGAAGCTATATTTTCCTAACCATTCAAGAATACAAGAGTCACCAAAAAAAGAAGACATTTTGATTACGAGGCACAGGAAAATCCCATAAGCGACCCCAAACAACAATTCAAGGTTGAATGCTTTAACCAGGTGCTAGATTGTGCAATACAGTCAGTTGAAGAATGTTTCATGCAGCTCAAGGAACACAGCAGTATATTTGGGATGTTGTATGATATTCCAAAACTCCTCCTATACCTGAAGACGACCTGCACCAGCAATGCAGGGCACTAGAGACAGTGTTGACACATGACGACATGCATGATATTGATGCGAGTGATTTAGGTGATGAACTGAAAGCCCTTTCAAGATACATTTCACAGGATCAACTCCAAAGGCTGTTCTGAAATGTATGTGCACAAATAAAATGACCACCCTCTTTCCAAATGCTTTTGTTGCTCTGCACGTACTTCTAAACACTTCCTGTAACAGTTGCCAGTGGAGAACACAACTTCTCCAAGCTGAAGTTAATAAAAACACATCTATGTTCCACAATGACACAGGAGAGGCTGATCGGCCTTGCAACCATCTCAACAGAGCGTGAGCTGTCCCAGACTGTGGACCTTCAGCAGGAAGCAGTTCAAATCTTGGCAACCAAGAAGGCACGGAAAGCACCACTTTGATTATTCAAACAGATAAAAATGCCCATGTTTACTATGCAGACAAGAAAAAGTTACCTTTGCTGTTCAGGCATTTGAAAGTTAAGTGTTACTTACAATTTTTGAACAAAGCATTTTAAGTTGTTAGTTCTCCTTTTTGGGGTAGGTAGCAGAGCAGTACCATGAGAGTAGAAGAACAGGAAAAAGGCAGAATTGAGACCTTTCAAAGTTTTGGCCCAAGCAAGGAGGCCATGGGGGCATCATTTGAGCTCCCTGCCTCAGGTGCCAAAATGTTGTGGGCGGCCCTGGACCGGGATAAGGGGGTTGGGATGGTGAAGGGAGTTCAGGGCTGTGGCACAGGGTTGGGATGAGGGAGCTGGTGTGGGGTTCGGGATCTGGGAGAGAGTTTGGGTGCAGGATGGGGCTCAGGGTTGGGGCAGGAGTTGGGATGCAGGAGGAGGCATGTTGTGTGGACTCCAGAAGGGAGTTTGGGTGCAGGAGGGGGATCTGGGCTGGGGCATGGGGTTGAGGTATGTGATCTGGAGGGAGTTAGGGTGCAGGAGGGGAATTTGGGTATGAGCTCCGGCCAGGCAGTGCTTACCTCAGGTGGCTCCCAGAAGTGGCAGACATAAAAGAATATATGCTCTAAAGAAGATGGGGGAACTTCTGTTCTCCCTGCCTCATAACAAAAACATGGGTGCAGTAAGTAAAAACTAAAAGGTGGGAAATTCAAAACCGATAAATCTGGGTGTCAGCAAGAGCAGATGGACGGGATCAGGAAGATTAACAGCAACCTCGGGAGAAACTTTGCTGTATTCTGGACGGGATGATGGACAATGCCATGAGGGTGTTGCCATCCTTTTGAAGGTGAGAGCGGAGCATTCCCTTCTTGAATGGAAGTCCATCAACAGCAGACTTACAAGAGTCAGACTGAAAGGGAAATACAATAATATCACCCTGATTCAGTGCTATGCTCCGACAAATGACAGTGATGAAGAAGTAAAGGACAAATTCTAACTTATACTACATGCAGAATTAGAGACTATAATGCCACGACCTAATTATCGTCATGGGAGTCCTGAATGCCAAGATCGGTAAGGACAACACAAACAATGACAGCAATGGGGAGACATGGGTGTGGCACCATAAATGAAAATGGAGAGAGGTTTGTTGAATTTTGTGATATGAATGACCTAGTCATCGGCAGAACCGTATTTCAACATTGTGAAATCCACAAGCTGACATCATGTTCTCCAAATGGCAGAGATAAGAACCAGATTGACCATATGATGATCAATGGCAAATGGCTATGCTCAGTGACAGATATGAAAGTGAGAGGAGGTGCAGATATTGGCAGTAACCACCACCTTGTGACAGTCTCCATCAAGCTAAAACTGAGAAGTGTGTGTCCACTAAACAAGGGACATAAACATTATGACATTAACAAGTTAAAGTCCCCTGAAATACAGAAAGCCTTCGTTCTGCAGTTAAAGAACATGTTTCAGGCACTTGCAGACGTTGATGAAGAGGAGGGGAATGCAGATGAGGAGATCAAAAAGAAGAGGACAAAGTAACAGCAATTTATAAACAGAGCAGTGAAGCCTGTCTAGGCTACAAGCAGAAAAGAAGGAAGTGGATTACACCCAGAACATGGAACACCATAGAAACCAGATGAGCCCTGAAGAAAAAAAGTTTTAGATAAAATTCATAGAATTTTATTCATAAAATTCAAGAAACTAAAAAGGACAAATACTGCGAGCAGTATAGTAAGGCACACCAGGAGGTCAAAGACCTTGTGAGAGTGGACAAACGGCATTATATAGATAATCTGGCAACACAAGCAGAGGATGCAGCTGCTTGTGGTGAACAAGGAACCATCTACAAATGACACGGCTTATCAGTGGTAAACGGCAGACACCAACAACACTCTTATGAGGGACAAACAAGGCCACCTACTGACAACAGAAAGAACAAGAAACACTCTGGAAAGAGCATTTCAAAGAATTGCTGAACAAAGAGCCACCTAAAGAGAATGCAAACATCCACGAGGCAGAAGAAGATCTTGATATCAACACGGACAGCCCAACTAAGGAAGAGATCATTCAAGCCAACAAATTCTTAAAAAAATGGGAAAACTCCTGGCAAGGATAACTTGAATCCAGAATTGTTCAAGGTAAATCCTGAGTTAGCATCATCTATCCTGGCCTTTCTATTTACATCAGTCTGGGAAAGAGGAAAAGAAGCACCAGATGAGTGGATTAATGGGGTTATAGTGAAGATACCAAAGAAAGGAACTCTCGGTGATTGCAATAACTGGCATGGTATCACACTTTTATCTGTGCCAAGCAAAGATCATAGTCCAGCATATATCAGAGGCAGTTGATAACGTTCTCAGAAAAGGAGTAAGCCAGTTTTCGGAAAGGGCATGAATGCACAAAACCGATCTTCACTCTACGAAACATAATAGAACAATGCTAAGAATGGCAACAGCAGCTCTACATAAACTTCATAGACTTTGATAAGGCTTTTGATTGCATTCACAGGACCTATGGCACATTCTGAGGGCATATGGAATCCCTCTCCATATAAAGCTTTTATTTCAACTTTACATGCAGTGACAATCACAGCGAGCTCAGTTTTGAAGTCAAAACAGGAGTACATCAGAGGTGTGTAATGTCTGCAATCCTCTTCAGTGTTGCTATTGATTGGGTAATGCAGCATACAACAGAAGACATGCCAAGAGGCATTAAATAGACACCCATCTCATCCCTTGAAGACCTGGACCTTGCAGATGATCTCACTCTTCTTCTGTATGGTGTTGTGTATATGCAAGTTTGCAGATGACACTAAACTGGGAGGAGTGGTAGATACACTGGAGGGTAGGGATAGGATACAGAGGGACCTAGACAAATTAGAGGATTGGGCCAAAAGAAATCTGATGAGGTTCAACAAGGACAAGTGCAAAGTCCTGCACTTAGGATGGAAGAATCCCATGCACTGCTACAGACTAGGGACCGAATGGCTCACCAACAGTTCTGCAGAAAAGGACCTAGACGTTACAGTGGATGAGAAACTGGATACGAGTCAATAATGTGTCCTTGTTGCCAAGAAGGCCAATGGCATTTTAGGCTGTATAAGTAGGGGCATTGCCAGCAGATCGAGGGACGTGATCGTTCCCCTCTATTCAACATTGGTGAGGCCTCATCTGGAGTACTGTGTCCAATTTTGGGCCCCACACTACAAGAAGGATGTGGAAAAATTGGAAAACGTCCAGCGGAGGGCAACAAAAATTATTAGGGGACTGGAACACACAACTTATGAGGAGAGGCTGAGGGAACTGGGATTGTTTAGTCTGCGGAAGAGAAGAATGAGGGGGGATTTGATAGCTGCTTTCAACTACCTGAAAGGGGGTTCCAAAGAGGATGGATCTAGACTGTTCTCAGTGGTAGCGGATGACAGAAGGAGGAGTAATGGTCTCAAGTTGCAGTGGGGGAGGTTTAGGTTGGATATTAGGAAAAACTTTTTCACTAGGAGGGTGGTGAAATACTGGAATGCGTTACCTAGGGAGGTGGTGGAATCTCCTTCCTTAGAAGTTTTTAACTTGAGTTAATGCATTCAGCCAGCAAATTGGACTGAAAAATCAATTGGTATAAGACAGATATCATGACCTTTAATATTGCCTCACCATCACCAATACACATAGAAGGTTATATTCTCCCCAGCGTAGAAACATTCACATACTTGGTCAGCACCATCAGCCAGGATGGTGGAACAAGCCAGGACATCCAGAACAAAATCAATAAAGCTGGGAACAACTTCAGGAGCTTAAATACAGTCTGGAAATTATCAAAATACAACACCAAAACCAAACTCAAGATTTAGTTGAGCTGCATACTTTCAACATTACTTTATAGTGCAGAATGCTGGGGAATGAAAAAGTATGACATGACCAAACTGTCTTCATTCCATACAACCTGCCTCAGAAAAATCCTCCATATATCTTTTGGCCCAGAACAATCTCAAACCAAGATCTACTGACACAGTGCAGCCAAGAGGATATGAGCACCATCATCGCCAGAAGGTGTTGGAGATGGATTCGCCATGTGCTTCGGATGGAAACTGATTCCATCACCAGAATAGCAATAAGATGGACACCTGAAGGCAAGCGAAAATGAGGCTGCCCGAAACCAACACGGTAAAGAGCTGTGAAAGCCAAGCTGTAAAACCTGGGGCACAGTTGGGGACCCACTGAAAGACTCGCCAGAAACAGACCGGAGTGGAGGAGCTTCGTCACTGCCCTAAACACCGGAGGCCTAATGGGAAAAAGATGATGACCTCCTGTGAGGTTCTTACACCTTCCCCTGAAGCATCTGGTACTGACCATTGTTAGAGACAGGATTCTAGCCTAGATGAACCAGCTGCAAAAGAAATAGCATTGTCTTAGAAATGTCTTGGAAATTTCCTCTAACCCCATCACATGCACCCTGCCCCCCTCTTCCGGGGGGGGGGGGGGGCTATAACTTATTTTAAAAACAAACAACATGAGTTAAAAAAAGAAAACAGAAGGATCTATTCTTTGCTACATACTATTGTAATAATAAGTGATTCTCCATCAATTGGTGTCTTTAACTCAAGCGTGGAAGTCATTCTAAAAGATATGATGTGGCTCAAATAGAAGTCATGGCTTGATGGAGAAATTACTGGGTAAGGTTCTATGGTATGTGTTATGCATGAGGTCAGAACAGATTATCATAATGGCATCTTCCTTCAAATCTACTAATCTATAACATCACAGCAAGTTGGGGGCATATTCTAGAATTGGATCTATGCCCTTTGTGTTACACAAGTGCTACAAAGGGGCTGGAACCTGCCTCCAAATAAGTCAGCAGATGTGCTAACTCTGGGCCCTGCAACTGCTGCCTTCATGAACCTTGACATGGGGGTGTAGCAGAAAGAAGGCATGGGGTGAAGAGTGGTTGTAGGACAGCTCTACTCTGCCTGTCATTCACTGAGGTAGGGCTCATTACGGACCCTGCACCACAGGTGCAAGTTAGACTAGCAAAGAAGCAGCTCTAATTCTTGTCAGGACAAGTGCCAGCTTTGACAATCAGAAAATCAAAAACATCCCATGCTTCCCCCTAATCCCCGTTCTGTGCTGAGTGGAGCTCAGGCACAGGAGATAATGGACTTGATTGTCTCCTGTCTTTGAACTACAGTACTATTCTTTTTAGGAGCATCAAAGGAATGAAACAACAGAAATCACAAGAGCAAAGGACCACACAAAATTCTTCCTCGATTAAAAAGTTTCTGGACAAAGATACAGAAACTATGAGAAAAGGAACATTACAAAAGAAAGCAGTTAAGAGAACTGTACAGAGAATGAATAATGACATATCCTACCAAATCAAGTGAGGTCTAATCATGTCAAAAACTTTCCACAAATTAACAAGCTGTGTTTGACAAACGAACACAACAACAAACTGTGCATAAAGGCGAGATGCAAGTAGCCAATCAGAGGCAATCCTAATCTGTACTTGTTACCATTTGTGAAAAGTGTAGTTATGCATTTTAAAATATCCTTTCTAAGGAAAGGAGGCAATGGAGTGAATTCAGACACTAAAGGACGAACAGTGTTGTTTTACTGTGTAGTTGTAGCATATTCTAATGTGTAGACACTCTTCTTTGTAAATATTGGCCTATACACAATTTCCTGATACTCATAATAAATTGCTCCTTGAATAATTTCGTTCAAATACTCTTCATTAAAAACTCTGATCACTATAAATAATTACTCTCCTTTGATATTCACTTGCTTTAAAATACATTTGGTCAGGATTGTAGGCTCCTTAGTCATTGCTCAGTCACCTTATACCTAGAGGTCCAAGTGTAGGTACAAAAGGAGTATAAATTAAGTTCACAAAAGTAAGTTCCAGGCTTAAATTCCAAGATGAGAATCAGTGATGCAGAATGCAAAATTTGACTGATTCAGGCAGTGATTCAACTACTTTATCTTGCACTCTTCAGTCCCTTTGTGTTGACTTAAACCATCAATAAATTGCCAAATTAGGATTCTTCCTTTGAGACTATCCTCACTGCACACCAAATTTCCAATACACCCTCAATCTTCCATCCATGGATGACCCAAGCAATGAAACTAACTCCTTGTTTATAACTCTTGAATTTCATACTGGTGCAATTTAGACCACTTTGGCATGTAATCTGTTTTCTGACTTACACCAAAAGTGCAAAGTACATTTGTGTATGTGTCACTGATGAACGTAGCCTACTGGGTTCAACTAAAGCCTTATCTACTGGTTGCTCCCATGGAAATTTCTCAAGCAAATTCTGTGCTGATATAAACAATGGGAAAGGTTGATTAGTAAATTGGCTGCAAGTGTTAAAGTAGTTTAACTTGTCCTTATTTGATATTCATTAGCTGTGGAGCAGCAGGAGGATGAACTTCTGGCGAAGGCACTCAGTGAGCATTTAGGAAGGAGATCTGGGTTCCATTCCTGGTGCTGCCATAAAGATTTCTTTCATGACCTTAGACAAGTAATTAATCTGCCAGTGTGTCAGTTCCCCAGGTGGGAGAATAATATCCCCCTTGTCTATCTAGACTAGCAGCTTTTTTATTTCCAAGGCAAGGATAGTCTCCTACTATGTGTTTGTACAGCGTCTAACACCATAGGGCTTTTAGTTGAGGCTTTTAGGCACCACTGCAATACAAATAAAACTGTGAAAAAACAAGTGTAATTTACACAGGGATATGGAAGTATAGACAGATATGTAGGAACAGTGGGCTGCTGTATGTTTCAACCTCCTGTGAGTTGCCTTTCCTGTTACCCTCCTGCCCCCTTCCACTGCCTCAGCACATAAATTACACTCACAGATCTGTGCCTCCATTGAATGTCAAGTCTCTGGCCACCTTCACTATTAACTATATCAAGTGTTTGGAGAACAGTAATAGCAGCATTCATAGACTATAACAACAACATTTAGAGGTATTTGTCTTTTCAGAGATTTTGGACATCCATTACTAGTTCATTAGCCTTCAGTGGGAATAAACATTCAGTAAACAAATGCAAGTAACTCCATTTAAAAGCTGTGGAGCTAAATAGGGCTTTTCAGCTCAGCCTGCTAATTACCTGGAGTGCTGTATACACACACTGAAACTGGTCCATTCTTGCAAAGTAAAAAATCATTTTAAATTGTCTTGTCTTAAAATTCTAATGAATGAGACACACAAGAATTGGTTCTCTTTGTCTGATTGTCAGTGGCTACAAAGATGTAAAAGTTCATACAGGTCCAGGATTATCTGTGTTACAGTATTTTACAATAGCCCAAGAAACGTGGAGAACTTTTTTTTTAAGTTCATTACCTTCCTCTTCTACTGTATCTCCTCATTAGCTTAACAAGAAACTCAGGGTACTGAAACAAAGGCTGTATGTTAGAGACAAAATGTTATCTTCTACTTTTATTTTAAAGTTAACTGAAAGAAGAGAGAGGATGGGCACTCTCCATTGTTCCACAAAGTATTCTGGAATCACACAGCGTATTGTACACAAGCAAGTTAAAATCAGAGACCAGGCCAAGCCTGGTTATAATGTACAATGTTATTCCACTTTTTCCAGATTGGGAGGCAGATTGTCAGTCCAGTGAGGTTAAGGAGATAAGATTTCACATAAATTTAGGCTGTAATCTCTTTGTTGCAGACACAGAGTGGCAGAAAGGGACTTTGTAAGAAATGTGTACCATGCCTAGTACAATGAGCCCCTGATATTGACTGGGAGTTCTAGGTGCTACCCCCAAATCCAGAATTTAACAACTATATTTTATATTTAAATCCCATTAGAGATTTAATACAACTAAATTTTGGATACAGTGTTTTCTGGAGGACAGGGATGTGGGGTGAAACCATCCTTTAACTGATGTGCATAAAAGATTTTCTTCATTTCAGCAGAATCTAGGTTGGATTTGCTTGGACATTGATTCTTGCAGCTGGTGTTTTTGTCGAGGACTCGAACCCCAGACAGCACAGTTCGTTGTCTGACCGGAGAGAGACAGGCAACACCAGCAAGGTCCGAACATAAAGCTCTTTATTGAAGAGTGCACTCAACAATAGAGAGCAGCCCATCTCCAAAGAGAACCAGCAGCCTCTAAGTAAAACTAATAGGTTTTTATAGTAGTCCCGTCGCGTCACAGATTTATTCATAAAGCAGCCCACCCCTCCCCTATGTTAGTTAAAATCCTCTTTTTCTATTATGCGTGCACTTCTACCCACTTATTGTGGATAACTTAGCAAATCGTAATGCTTCACTAATTTTCTTATTGGTATGGGTGTCAACCAGGAGACGAGGAGTTAAAAACAGACATAACACAAGAACAGGGATTGGAAAACAGTGCCCCGGTATCTCAACAAACCGTTCCCAGAACATCTGGTACAAAAATGCAGGAATGCAGGCCTCCCCTTTTTTCTCACTCCCTGCAACTTAAACAAGTATTCTTTCTTTCTACTTATCTCGTTCAGGGACTTTCCCAGCAACCTTTCTTGGCTTGACTTTGCTTCAGTTGGCAAAACTGCTTCATATTTAATTTTTGTCACCTAACATTTTGACAATGCATGATGTAGATATACATGTTCATGAATGAGATATTGTTGTAGGTTCTTCCTGTAGAGATGCTTTTAAAAAACTTGCTTCTTTTTCTAATTGATCACAGGAAGTGCATATCTGAGAAGTGGTGAGAGCTGGGATCGATGGCAAGCTAGTTTAATGCAGCTCTTAACAACAACCTGCAGAGATTAGGAAGTTGTCAGAAAGATAACATTGGAGGTTTATGGATTGCTTTCCTGAAGTCATTCTGAGCTCTAATCTGTTGCTTTATGTTGCTATGTTTGTGTTTGCTTGCATATGCAATATATGTACTTTTTATATATGCATACGGTATAGCTGCATTCAGATGTGATGAGCTTGCTATAAATACATGGATGCAGGTCTGATGGACAGACAGACAAGATAAGTAGTCAGACTCTCTCTGGGATAGGGGTTGTCAGAGGGGAAGTTTGAGTTATGGCTATGATTTCCCTGTCACCTGAGTTGGAGTAGAGTATAATGAGCCTAATTCATCTGGTGTAATGCCACTAAATCAATGGAGCAGCATTATGAACAAATGAGTCCCATTGTGTTTTGAACCAGGGCTCAGGTGCTTCAGTGTCGGATGCCTTAAAGTATTCCTACCCTCTTAAAAGTTGGGTCAGGTCCCAGTGGAGGGGCCCCATTATACAGAGAGGAGTGAGTATGTCAGTCTCTCTTTTCAAAGCATAGCTGTGGAAGGAGGTGGGCTAACGTGCCAAACACAGAATGGAAAATACCAACCTTTTAGACTCTACACTAGGTCAAATCCTCAGCTGCAGTAAATCCGAGTAGCACCATTGATTTCAATGGAACTATGCTGATTTACACCAGATCTGGCCCTCTACCTTTGTAATAAAGATATCTAATAACCCTACTGATGCACATTAAACTTTCCATAGCAGCTACAGAGTGCATTTAACAAAACAGGCTTTAATTTTCTCTAGGCATTCTTTGCTGTAACTTAAAACACATATTTTATCTAACCTGAGTCAAACCGGGCTGTCCAACTGTAATCAGTCCTGAAGGCCATATTATTTGTCAGAAGAAGGTAAAAGGGAAATAGATATGATTCAGAAAGAAAATGGACACTAGTCAGTATGGAACAGAAACACAGAACTTGTTCTGGAATAGACTAGGGGTAAGGTTGCTCACTGAAATAGGCACAAACCAAGAGAACAAAACTAGGTGATCAATCCAATCCTGTACAAAATGAACAACAAGAACTATTTCCTTCTCAGTACATTTTATTATAAATTGTGTAAAAGAAAGGGCTTAAAGAAAATAAAGCCAAATATACTAGACATTTATCTGTCACAGCCCACAGATGTAGCTATACCTGTTTTCCAACTCTGCAGAGAACCTGCCATCATTTCTGTAAATATGAGACAAGGACAAAAGATGGACAAAAGGACAATTGAGTTTCTCACAGGCTTTCACCAACGTACAAGGTGATGATTTGAAACCAAACCCCAAAAGCTCTAAATATATAGCAGGCTAAGTGAGTTGATTTGATTTCTTACCTACCATAAAACATTGGGCAGCACTGCATTGCCTGCAGCATAAGGTTAGCAGTTTTCACTGATGACTTGAATTGGGAAGATTTTTATTCCAGCTTGTCTTTAAAGGACACATTAGTTAGTTAGCAACCTATATGCGAGATGGCCAATATGCCATCAGAATTTGTTGTTCACTTGTGTGTTGGTTATTGTTAATTTTTGTTGTAATATGTTGAATATGAAATGGAGTAATATTGGAAGTCAAACATCTCCAGGGGATATTTTAAAAATTGGAAAACAAAACACAAGAATCTTTGTCCTTTTTAAATGGACATAAGGAATCTGGATGTATAGGCATTACTGAAAAGAAAGGAGACCAAAAGAATGGTTGCATCCTCTCAGTGTGTATTATATGTAGTGATGTGCTAACCACAAAAAGAACAGAAATTCCATGTATCCTCTCTAGGTATCTCTCACCATAGTAGCTGAGTGCCTCACATTGACTAATATATTTATCCTCACAACACAATGTGGTGGGGAAATAGCATTGTCCCCATTTTACAGATGAGGAACTGAGACACAGAGAAATTTTGGATTTGTCTACACTAGAAAGCAGTTCCACTTCAACTATATAGTTGAAGTGGCAACACACCCACTGACCATCAGTGTGGAGACAGTTGTATTATACCATTTATATGTTTTTTTTATGCTACTATAACTGTGTCTAGACCTCACTTATTCCAGTAAAAATATTAAACCCTAACTGACAGCTACGTTTGTAGACCAGGTCTAAGTGTCTTGTTAAGCATCTCACAGGAAGTACGTAGTGAAACAAGGAATTGACCCTGATTCTTCTGAATCTCTGGCTAGTGCCGTAAGCATTGGACAATCCTTCCACTCTAGCTAGCATTTGTTCTGACAGAAGCAATGAATAATATAAGGTTTCTTTAATTTTATGCTTATGCATATTAAAACATATACAAAAAATAGGATTTTTAATTTCCTTGGCCTGGATAGTGTTCTGAGAAGAGCTTCTTTCTTAAGGCATTTCAGAATTTCTGCTTCTGGCAGACACTGGAGAGTTCAGAAATGTGCAAGAATCCATAATCATTTTGGCTTAACTTGGTCTCTTTTTAATGAATACGTCAAAAATGTGATGTAACCTGTATATAAAGAGCTAGGAGCACTATGAGACTGACATCCTCTTTCTATTTCCAGTATAAAAAAATCCCAAAATGTTGCAGGAATCATCCTTGCACTATTTTCTGTTATGAATAATCACGGTGGTGATCTATACTGTTTTAGTGAAGGAATAGTCTACAAATAGAGAGAGAAAAAATGAAAAGGTTAGATAGATCATTTATGAAGGGACAGAAGGAAAGGATGAACACCTTGCACAATAACTAGTTTCAGAGTAGCAGCTATGTTAGTCTGTATTCGCAAAAAGAAAAGGAGTACTTGTGGCACCTGAGAGTCTAACAAATTTATTTGAGCATAAGCTTTCGTGAGCTGAAGCTCACTTCATCGGATGCATTTGGTGGAAAATACTGTGGGGAGATTTATATACACACACAGAGAACATGAAACAATGGGTTTTATCATACACACTGTAAGGAGAGTGATCACTTAAGATGAGCCATCACCAGCAGCAGGAGGGGGAAAGGAGGAAAACCTTTTATGGTGACAAGCAAGGTAGGCCATTTCCAGCAGTTAACAAGAACATCTGAGGAACAGTGGGGGGTGGGGTGGGGGGAGAAATACCATGGGGAAATAGTTTTACTTTGTGTAATGACTCATCCATTCCCAGTCTCTATTCAAGCCTAAGTTAATTGTATCCAGTTTGAAAATTAATTCCAATTCAGCAGTCTCTCATTGGAGTCTGTTTTTGAAGTTTTTTTGTTGAAGGACAGCCACCCTCAGGTCTGTAATCGAGTTACCGGAGAGATTGAAGTGTTCTCCGACTGGTTTTTGAATGTTATAATTCTTGACGTCTGATTTGTGTCCATTCATTCTTTTACGTAGAGACTGTCCAGTTTGACCAATGTACATGGCAGAGGGGCATTGCTGGCACCTGATGGCATATATCACATTGGTAGATGCGCAGGTGAACGAGCCTCTGATAGTGTGGCTGATGTGATTAGGCCCTATGATGGTGTCCCCTGAATAGATATGTGGACAGAGTTGGCAACGGGCTTTGTTGCAAGGATAGGTTCCTGGGTTGGTGGTTCTGTTGTGTGGTGTGTGGTTGCTGGTGAGTATTTGCTTCAGATTGGGGGGCTGTCTGTAAGCAAGGACTGGCCTGTCTCCCAAGATCTGCGAGAGTGATGGGTCATCCTTCAGGATAGGTTGTAGATCCTTGATGATGCGTTGGAGAGGTTTTAATTGGGGGCTGAAGGTGATGGCTAGTGGCGTTCTGTTATTTTCTTTGTTGGGCATGTCCTGTAGTAGGTGACTTCTGGGTACTCTTCTGGCTCTGTCAGTCTGTTTCTTCACTTCAGCAGGTGGGTATTGTAGTTGTAAGAATGCATGATAGAGATCTTGTAGGTGTTTGTCTACAGCCAAGCTCTACGATATAACCGCATTTGCTCCAACCCCTCAGACAGAGACAAACACCTACAAGATCCACTTTCTGCCTTTAATCATAAAGATCCTGACAGACAACTGTTGGGAGTGTAGAGTGGGAAACTGAGTCACAAGTGCACCCAATTTAGGCTTAATCAGTTTTTGCCATTAATCCAATTTCAGACAGAATTATTGCTACTTATAATGCCTGGATATAGTTTTAGGCTGAACACATAATAACAGACTAGACAGGACAGGTAACTTGCATGCCAAAAAGTCTTTCCTTTCTCCATGATGGTTATCAGCTCTCCTGATCTGGTCCTTCAGTCTTGTTCTTCAGTTTCTGATCATCTGTTTCTGCAGTTTTGGGCCATTTTTACATGTATGTCTTCAGAGCAATTAAATACCAATGGCTGGCACATGTCGGCTGGCACATGTCAACTGACTCAGGCTCATGGAGGTCAGGCAGCAGGGGTGTAAAATTGCTGTGTACATACTTAGGCTGGAGCCTGGGCTCTGCACCCTCCCACTTGTGAAGTCCCAGGCTCCAGCTGGAAAGTGCTGTGGGTCTTCTATTCCACTGTAGACATACACTTTTACATTCTCCATTACCGAATTATCCTCCAATCAACATTCAACACATTATCTACTGAATTTTAAGTAACCCGTACATTACTCATGTGCAAGCATTACTCACCTAATGACTACAAGTTTTCCTGTTTAATTTACAGTTTCTGGGTCATGTTGCCCTGGGTTTCCCTGTTTTCTAAATTTCTTGGGTGGGGGGAAAGGATTTTTTTTGTTTATCATTATATGTTTGTACCTCTTACTTGCATCTTCCAACATGACTCATTACTTATGTTGCCAACATATTGATTTGTTTAGAGCTCTAAACAAATCAACAAATTATATCAAAGAGACATTAACAAATAATAGTCATGCCAGGCAAAACCTTGGCCTGTGTATTACCTTATCTATACTTAATTAATATCCATAATTACAATTTACTAAAATATAACTAATAAAGCTTTTAATCTTATTAGCAATCCTTCATTTTAATGTATAGATTGCTGTGTGTTTTATAAGTATATTCTCCTCCCCCTTTAATCTATTAGAAGGGAACTTTTGGAGCGCACACTTTTTGATTCTTTAGTGTAAACATGTCTTCTGCAAACACTTTGTCAGGGGATTTTTATTCTACTCGAAGTCCAAAAACTTTGTACTTTTGTATAGCCGAATCTTATAAATATATTTTTC
Source organism: Dermochelys coriacea (assembly GCF_009764565.3). NCBI lineage: Eukaryota > Metazoa > Chordata > Testudines > Dermochelyidae > Dermochelys > Dermochelys coriacea. Next base: position 55,695,041 of record NC_050078.2, on the reverse strand, counting down.
TGTTTATAAAAGTGTAGGTGGTTTGGTTTTTAGTCCTTGGTTTTTAGTCAATTTTAATGGCACCCCAACATGATATAGATTGCGTATTCTATATCAACCAACAAGAAGGGGTCAGATCCTCTTCCCTTTGTGTCTAGTAAACCTTTAGAACTGGTGCATTGCCAATTGCATCCTTATTTCAGCAACTTACCTTCTGGGTATACAAAACAGGTGAGCGGACAACCTCAGCTGTTACTTCTCCCAGGACTCTGAATGGGAGTTGGATTCTCAATCAAATCTTCCTGATTTGGGAGTTCCAAAATTAGACCTTTTTGCATTTCCTGTTGGGCACAAGGGGCGAACATTTTTGCTCAAGGGGGTTGTCAAGGTTCCCTCCCCACTCTAGGGTACAGATGTGGGGACCTGCATGAAAGACTCCCCTAAGCTTATTTCTACCAGTTTAGGGTAAATCTTCCCCAAGGCACAAACCTTTTGCCTTTTGGGGGTACGCTGCCACCACCAAGTGATTTAACAAAGAATCAGGGAAAGGACCACTTGGAGTTCCTATTCCCCCAAGCCTTACACCCTCTTTCCTGGGGAGACTTGAGAATAATATCGTAACCAATTGGTTACAAAGTGATCACAGAGCCAAACCCCTGGGTCTTCGGATCATAGAGAAATCAGTCAGGTTCTTAAAAGAAACAGAACTTTATTAGAAAGAAAAAAGGTAAAAGAAGCACCTCTGTGAAATTAGAATGGAAGATAATCTCACAGGCAGTCAGATTCTAAACATAGAGACAGGTTTCAGAGTAGCAGCCGTGTTAGTCTGTATTCGCAAAAAGAAAAGGAGTACTTGTGGCACCTTAGAGACTAACAAATTTATTAGAGCATAAGCTTTCGTGAGCTACAGCTCACTTCATCGGATGCATTTGGTGGAAAATGCATCCGATGAAGTGAGCTGTAGCTCACGAAAGCTTATGCTCTAATAAATTTGTTAGTCTCTAAGGTGCCACAAGTACTCCTTTTCTTTAAACATAGATAATCCCTCTAGGCAAAACCTTAAGTTACAAAAAGACACAAAAACAGGAATACACATTCCCTCCAGCAAAGTGAATTTCACAAGCCAAAAAAACAAAAGAAAATCTAACACATTTTCTAGCTAGCTTACTTACTAACTTTATAGGAGTTGAATTGCTTGCTTTCTTGATCTGTCCCTGCAGAGGCATCACAGAGACAGACAAAGCCTCCCCCCCCTCCAGCCCACTCCAGATTTGAAAGTAGCTTGTCCCCTTATTGGTCAGGTGCCAGCTAGATTACTTGAGCTTCTTAACCCTTTACAGATAAGAGGATTTTATAGCACTGTATACAGATCGGTGGTTACCCTTCCCTTTATATTTATGACGGGTGAATTGGATTCCCTCTTTTCAGGAGGTGCCTTCCTCGATCCATTGACAAGAGGCTTTCTATATGAATTTCCCCCACTGTCCCTAATCCTGAAGGTGATAAACAAGATCAAACATGACAAAGCCAGGATCATATTAAGAGTCCCAATGTGGCCAAGACAGATATGGTATCCTTACCTGATTCATCTAGTTATTTGTCAGGAGATCAGCCTCCCATCCATTTTTCGTCTTCTTTCCCTGGATGCTGGGCATACTCCTCATCACACTCTGAAGACATTTCTCCTCAAAGCTCAGCTCCTTGATGGTTCATGGGAGTAAAATCAACTTGCTCTAATGAGGTACAACAAGTATTATTGAACAGAACGAATGATTCCATGATATACACTTCCACGCATAGGCGCCGAATCCGTGGGTTCGGAACCATGGGGAAAAAATGGTGGGTGCTGAGCACACACTGGCAGTCCCCCTATAAGAACCTCTCCCTCCCCCCAGTGCCTTCTGCCCACTGGCGACCCCACTGAGCAGCACCTCCCCATGCCTCCTGCCCACCGCAATCGGCTGTTTCATGGCACACAGAAGGCTCTGAGGGGGAAAAGGAGGATTGAGGACTCGGCATGCTCAGGGGAGGAGGTGGAACAGGAGAGGAAGAGGTGTGGTGGTGGTGGGGCAGGAAGAGGCGAGGCAGGTGGGGCTGTGGGGGTGGAGTGGGGGCTGGAGGGTAAGCACTCTGTCAGGAGTGCTAGTGAAGCATCCTTGCAGAACCTAGGGCCTTATCCACTATCACTGAAGTCAGTGGAAAGACTCTGGTTGACCCAAGTGGAAGTTACATAATAACCTAGATGTCCCAAGGAATCTGACTGGTTCTGACAGAATTTCTGTGAATGACACGCAGGCAATGTAGAACAGCACATGCTCTTGAAGAGGATGCAGTGTACTCTGCAACCTGCCCTCTTCTCCATCTTCCAGAGAGGATGAAGAAAGCCATTGATTCAATCTTATGCTGTTCCTCACTTGTCTCCTTCTAAATAACTGGCCTTATATTATATATTGTACAGCATCTTGGAGGAAGCAGAGATTTTGTTCAGTCCTAGCACAGGGAACAAGGAAGGTAAGTTTCTTTGCATCTGACCCAACTTTGCACACATCAAACAGGAACTAGGCAGCGCTAAGTCCTTTATTTTTTTTAGTTTTACCAATATTTTTCTAAAACCTGTTGGCCCTTTCCAAGCTTCTAGAAATAACTGAGAAATCAGAAAGAGTAAAGGTGACAAACTCAATGCTGGTTGTTATCAGAAAGGGTTTCATGACAAACCAATAAATACATGTTTACTAAATGATGAATTTAGAATCAACTCATGGACTTTACAGAGTCTCCTTTCCAAAATGAGATTTGGAAAGAGAACACAATATAATAATAAAATAAAAATAATAATAATAAATCTGTGGAGACCCACCTGTTAGTTCTATGTAAGTTAGTCATCATGTAGTGTACATTTGTTAGATCATGAGTTCGGAAAATGAATCTAACAAAGGTGCCTGACTTGCACTGCATTCGGTGGATGTGCAAAACAAGTATAACACCACTTACATACAGATGGACCAATTCTTCTCTCATTTACACACAACAGGGTTCTTTGGGTGTAAATCAAAGTAGAGTTTCGCTCACTGAACATAAAGGGGAGATAAGGGTAGAAGGAAAAGTGGTTAGAGCAAAAAAGTAGATGCATCACAGTGAAAATCCAACCAGGCCTATTTTGTAACAACATTTGGCCCACTTGCATGGCTATCCACAGAATGTCAACTAAAGCAGCCCCTCTTACTTTAAAATCCATGTACACAACAGCTGGCATCTCCATTGCAGCCCCACCAGCCACACATGGCAGTACCCAAATGCCCATATAAGCCCCTCCATCACTAAAAAGTTACCTTTGCCAGTCCATCAGCTGTGCCACTGAGCAAATGCATATTCAAAGTAGGCCAAGCACTGGGCACCTTGTCGTTTATGGAAGACTTAATACTTTATATGTATTGTACTGCCTTGATCTGGTGGGAAGGGACTCATACAATTATTTCGTGGTGCACAGACATGGTAGTAGAGCCAAATTTGCCAAATATAAAGAAATGCCAGCAGGGTACTGCTCAACAGGCACAGTGGATACAGCTAAAAAGAGTGACAAGTGAAATTTCTATCTGTGCTCACCAGTAGTTTCTTGTGAGTTGCTTATCTAGTCTGTAATGTCTGCTCAGTGTTGTCTCAAAGTATTTTTTCCCAGAGCTGCCTGCAAGCCATATTGTACAGCAAACCTGGTCTCTCAGTTACTTTATTGCACTCCAACTTATTACACTTATTTGCCTCTTCAACACCACAGAATCCCATTTCAGATTTTAAATTCTGACCATGATTAATTTGCATAGGTTGGCTTATTTTATTCCTGCTTTGCATGCTCATTGCAGGATTTTACCTAGGGAATAGAAAGTGACTGGATAAAGTGATTGTTCAGGCAGAATTCCATAAATGCAGATCATCATAGAGAGTATGAACAAAGAATAGGTTGAAGAACAGTGATAATTTTCCTATCACAGAGGTTGTTTCCTGTGTTTCCTTTGTTGTGCAAACAAGAGCCTAATCTTGGAAATAGCTCCACTCAAGTGGACCTCTGGGTCTGTCTGGAGCCCGCCTGAAATCAGTGAGGCAACACCCTGGTGTAGGAGCCCCTCAAAGGATGCTAGTTGTAGGATCAGGATCATGGTGAGCATTTCACAAAAGCAGTGGACCATAGGGCTTCTTACCTTTAAATCTGCATTACTAGATTTCTGTATAGAACAGGCAAAGCCTACAACAAACAGTCAGAGATTCCATTGTACAATAGTGAATATATGTGGCCATTTGATGGCACTGTTATATTGTACTGCACAAGAATTCTGCTAGGCACAGGATTTCACTCTTGGGAGCACACACCTCTCTTTTGTTAAGGAAGAGCAAACGTCCAGACAAGGCATGCTGCATCTCAGATCCAAATTTTAATTGTTTCTAAATTAAGTATGTATCAATTGTAGTTGAAAAGCTCCAGATCAAAATATTTGTGGTCTCTTTCCCTTAAAATAACCCTGATTTGTTCTCCCCCGCTGTAATATACATCCTATATTAGAATCAGGCCTTTCCTTTCACACATTTTCATAAACCATGAATTTGTTTGAAGTGTAATTGACGAGGCCTGAATACACCAATGCTAAAACAGAATGAAATATCAACTCCTGGCTTCCAGAGAGTTCCTTTAGTTTCATTTACAGCTCCAACAGTAAGTCTGTGTCTAATAAAGCTGAGTGAATGACTCAGAATGAATAATTTGGTTGGTGAATTTTACTTTTCTCTCTGAATTGTCCATGAACAGCTTATGATTCTCTCATATTTGTTATTCAAAGTTATGAGCTGAAAAATTTTAGGAAGTTATTCATAGATCGTTTGAGGATGTCTAATATGTGTTCATTAGTTTTGATTAGAGACACAGCTCACATCCATATCTGCTTCTACCAGGTGGCCACTTTCTGCACTAGCTGAAGATTCTAAGTGTTCTTTTAAGGCAGGCCAAATTGGAATACCTTACACCTACATAGCCTGGAGGTGACAAAACTTATCTGTGTCTCATAGTTTAGCAAAGTGTAGGCTAGCAGAACTATTCTACAGAAGCATCCTGGTGGATAAAGACTGCTCACACTGAAGATCAAGTCAAGTCATTCCTACTCTGAATAGTTTCCCTTCTACTCCACGCATTAGAACACTAAGATTTATTATCTTTCCAACCCAGAGAACAGCATTAAAGCAGCCAGAGGCAAAAAGGCCCTCTTTTCTAGCTGTTTCATTCATTGTGATTGAGAATGGTCTAAATATGCTGGATAAGCTCACGATGGATGCAAGGAGTAATCACAAGGTTTAAATCTGCATCCAAACTGCATACAATTTTGGATTTCTTTGGATCTGGGGATTTAGATTTGGCCCATTTCTCTTCATCAAAACAGATTAATCTAAAATATAATGGGCCTTCTATTTGAGGCAAAAGTCCACAACAGAAATCCACGAAAGGTCTGCATAAAAATCAAATTCTGTTGTTTACTTCTTAGATCTTGGTCCATCAGAAAAATTTTACTGCTGAATCAACAGTGATGATCACCTATTGATGACCCAGAGACCACATGGGCTACACTCTCAATGTTGAGAGGAAATCTTCATTATTTCATAATCACAAAATGCTGAATTAGAAAGTCTGAGCTGCCACACTGAATGGTAGAGGCAGATTGTATTCATCTCAGTTTCAGTATGTGAATGACACTGAAGGATGACCTAAGTATTCCATATCTACAATGGTCATTCTAACATCACCCTGAACATCCTAATTTAGTTGAAGTTCTATCCTTATCTGACTGCCACATAAAAGTGAAATGGGAAAAAAATTCAGAAGGGTCACATTTCACGTGTTCTACCCTCTTTCTGGCTGACAGATCTGTGCAGGATTCAGGGTATAAGAGCAATTTAGCAACTTTGCTGGCCAAATATATATTTTCAATGGTGAAATGTGCCTTTCTGCTACTTGGAATTGGGTGAAAAGAGCCATTTTTCTTCCACCATCACCGGAGTCTGGCAGGCCCCCCTGGACATCCAGGTTATGTTTTAAATGCAAATTTGTTCTGGAGAAGGAAGAGTTCCAGACTCCTTTTTTACAACCCTAAAGCCACAGTTAACCCAGTAGGCTGTAGGGCCACAGGTGGCTGGTCTGGCAGGAGTGAGGAAAGGGTGTTGTGGAATGTTGAAGGCTTTATAAAAAAAGTCACCACTCAGTAGCTGGTTGTTTTTTCACTGGCTTAAGCCACAGGCTGACATCATTCTTCTGAATATGCTCACCTGCAATGTAGGCAGCATCCATGAGCAATATAAGGTTTGAACAATGTGAAAGGCCATGCATTTTTGTGCTGGATCAGGTATGTGTTTTCCTGATGGGTTTAGCAGTGAATACAACCAGACACCAGAGTGACCTAGAGCAATTTTGGTGAATATCAGAAGACATTGCAATCATATTAGCAGTTCCTAAATTATTCAAAGCGCTTTCTGGTAAAAAGGTGCTGCAGGACAATGAAAGCAAAGAACAATTCCCAGCAGATTAGATGATTTCCCCCCCTCTTACTGTCTGTAATTATTTCTAATCAGACAAGTTATTTGCTATGCAAGCTTACCTTGAAAAAGTATGTTTGTTAAAAAGAGAGAGCGGAAGAAATCCTTTGTAGGGTCTGCACATGATTAAACAGCTTTAACAAGGCATAATGAATTTTAATGAAGATATGTCAGATGCATTTTAAACATTTTGGATTTTGAATCAGATTTTGATATCAGCTGCTCTTCTATCACATATATTGCAAAATAAAAGGAGATATTGCTACCTCCACTTTTGATGAAAATTATGGAACTGATTTTACTAATCTGCATATTCCTGTAGGTACCATATAATGGAAGGATATGTGTTCTGTTGTTTTAATTACTTTAACCTACAATGTGTGCAAACACAGGATAGACCCATTACATACTTTACAGGAACTAGTTCTTCAAGATGAGTTGTCTGCCTGGAATCCACTGTGTTGCATATACACTCCATGCATTTTAGATGTAGAGAATCACTTGAAAATGGTGATAAACATTGATGTTCAAAATATGCTAAGATAAAGGTTTGACATTAGGTATAAACATACATGAAATGCAAATGCTAACATTTACTTTATACTAGACCTATGGTCAAATTTTCAAAATCATTTGAGTAACTTTCAGAATTAAGTCTCATTTTCATAAGTGATTTTAGGCACTCAAAGGCCACATTTTTAAACGTATTTACATATTTTGATTTCAATGAGTTAGGTCTTTTTAAACAAAAAAAATCTTAGTAGGTGCCTATGTGCATCCTTAGGCCATAAATACTTTTTTAAAATCTGGCTCTTAAATATTCTTGAAAATTTTGCTCCTGGTCAAAAAGCAGGGACATTTTTCACCAAAATTTGTGTGAAAAATTTGTTTCATTTTTGTCACAATTCAAATAAAAATGAATTGAATTTTTGAAGTTTTTCACTCAGCTTTAAAAAAAAAACCCACACAGATAAATTGTTCATGTTTTGTTGTAAAACATTCTTCTGTCTCTGTTGTTGTTGATACTTGAAATTTGGTTATTTACTGAACTATATTTTAATAAAAACCTTGAAGAAAAGCAAGCACCCACCCAACACTAGACCAAAGTTTTTGGAATTTCAGAATGAAGACAGTGTTGCTTTGTAACTTCTCTTCTTATGATGTAGAAAGAGGAAATGGAAATATACAGAAAATAGCACTATGAAATATTCTCCTCTTTTGTGGCAGCTGGATTATTTTTTATATGGTAACCAATATTTGACACCAAGAATGTGAAAGGCTAGTGATGCATTAGGTAATGTATACTGATACTTTCTGACAGCTCTTTGCATGAAAAATGAATGTTAATTTTATCTGTTTTTCCCCCCTTTTGCTGCTGTATAGGACATCCAAGAAAGAGAAAGTTACTAAACATTATTTATTTACTCTATTTTCTTGATAGAAATTAGACTATATTAGGTTAAATAAATAAAACTATATTTGGTTAATATAAATCCATCCATTTGTGATCCCTACAACACTGCTCTACCTTTCATCACTACATACATTTCAAAATTAAAACAAATATAGGGATATAGTATGTCAGACAGGATCTGAAGAAGGGACAATACATGCCATAAATCTTTAGTTCCCATCCAATTTGACTTCATAAATAGGTCTTTCTTTTGCACACACCTCTGTGTTCAGGAAGGTCCATAGAGAGAGATGGCTAGGGATCATTTTATCACTCTAACTCCACTCATTGATAATGTTACATTTTATTCAAAACCAGAGTTTGCTCCAACCTGTTTTTGACAGCATATCGTATAGCTGAACTACACCGCTGTTACTCTGGTGTAGTGTGTTTGAAGTTGATAATGCCGAATGTGTTACATCTCTAGAACCAGATATTCACTAAGAGAGACAGAAACACAGTAAAGGCCACTGGCATATCATTCAAGAAAAACAACAAAAATCTGATGGTTTTCCTTTGTGGGTGAGGTGACCAAAAGGGACTTTAAATAAGCAAAAAATTCTGGGACACTTCCCCCCCCAGTGGAAATGTGTATAGAAATAGACTAGATGTCATAGGTCAGACCAGCATTTAAAATAATTGCATCATCATCATCTCACTTTACAAAGTGCGAAAAAAATGGAATGGGAGATTTCAGGTAAAACACTCTCAGCTACCCATGCTTCTGCACCTTTTCTGATGGTTGATCTCGCCGATACTGGGAGTTTGCCCTGACTACTCTTTAATATCCAAGCACTGGTGTAACTGCATTGCTGCAGTCTCCTATAGCAGATGTAAGAATTTACCCTATCAGTGATTTGCACCACTATAGATTCCTCAGGTTTCAAGTAGGATTAAACTTCACATGTTCAAATAGCAGCTTTCCTTTACTACACTAAAGTTTGCTAAGCTGGTGGCTGGCCACTGTTGACTGTACTGAGGCCAAATGACCAGTGTAGATGTGGCCTTTGATTCAGAAGGAATGATGCCCTTTGTGTGCAGTAAGTGAAATGTGATGAACTTCTAGACTAATTTAAGGGAAGCTGCTGTTCAGCTGATGCTGCAAATTGCCAAGAAAAATTGTACGTGGGGGACAGCTCTGAGATATTATCCTGGAATTGCATGCCCTTCATTTATTTATTAAATAGCCATCTCTATGACTTGACGCACATGAACAAATCAGTTTAAAAAATGTAAGCTTTTTATTTGACCTCATAGTAATGATCTTCCCAACTCAGCAACTGAAAACTTCCCTCTCAGTCCACAGTTCACAACTAAAGAACAGGAGTACTTGTGGCACCTTAGAGACTAACAAATTTATTTGAGCATAAGCTTTCGTGGGCTACAGCCCACTTCATCAGATGTATAGAATGGAACATATAGTAAGAAGATACATATACATACAGAGAACATGAAAAGGTGGAAGTTGCCATACCAACTCTAAGAGGCTAATTAATTAAGATGAGCTATTATCAGCAAGAGAAAAAATCCTTTTGTAGTGATAATCAAGATGGCCCATTTCAGACAGATGACAAGAAGGTGTGAGGATACTTAACATGGGGAAATAGATTCAATTTGTGTAATGACCCAGCCACTCCCAGTCTCTGTTCAAGCCCAAGTTAATAATATCTAGTTATCTAAATTAGGTATCTAAATACACTTCCCTGAGATCACCTGGGAAAACAAAATGGCCATTACAGCACACCTGTAAGTAGTTAAACTTCAACTCTGGTCCTACATATTTCTCTGCTCCCAGATTCCCAGCTAGGAATATAGGAAATAGTACTGTTTTTCAGTACTAATTGAATTTTTGTTTGCTTTGTGCTTCCCAATATTTACCCCCAATTTGTGGCTTACACGAATATCCCTATTGTTTGTATAGGGCTCCTCAGCTCATCGTGGCTATTTTACTCTGAAATTGTTCTCAACCTATACATACATTCTTCCAGGAAACTGATGTATTTCTTGGACATGACTGATTGATTGTACCAGCCCCAGATATCATTTCTCCCCACCCACTCTCCCTTCTGCCTGGGAAAAAGGAGGATGGAAGGGGGATAAGAAAAAAATATGGTCAGGAGGAAGGTGGAAAACTGAAAAATCCTGCTATTTTGGTTCTCTTATAACCCCCCACCCGCAAAAAAAAAGTCCCCCCCCCCTTTTTTTTTTAAAAGACCAATTATAGATAACTTTCTGTTAGGATACTGAAGTAATAAAATAATTGGGCAATTTGCATGTGCAGAAATTCCATCTTGAGTATTAGACCTGTTTGAATTAACAGAAATTTAACCGTTAAATATTGGCTTTTTAAAATGTAATCACTGTTTCGTTGTTTGCCGATATCTTCACTGATTGTCCTGTGTGACCTGGTGGTCTGAGAACAGTCCTGAGATCCAGAAACTACCGAGTCATAATTCCAGCTCCGACATTGACTCTGTTATCTTGGGCAAGTCACTACGCTCTGTGCCTCTATTTCCTCAGCTATGCAATACTGAGGAACACTTGACTCCTTCATGAAGATTAAGTAACTGTATAGACCTCTTAAGATGAAAAGTAAGATATGTAAGTGTTATGTCAGTACATAATGAGGCAGCACTATATATGTATAGCGTGGAGACCTGTTAGACAAGAAAAAAAAAACAGTGGCTAAGTAAAGCAATATTGCTGAATTTGGTTTACTTTTGTCAGAATTTGTTGCTATGGACAAGATTTTACTAATGCATCTAAATACATCTCAACAGCTGATTATTGCAGGTGTTCACCTTTCCATTCAAATTGCTTACACACTATGAGTTTTTGTCATATATTGCCATATCAAGCCCTGAAATCTACTATTTGAAATTGAATGTTATGGTTCAAGGGTGGAATCCTGGCCACACGGAGATCATTGACTTCATGGGTCCGGGGAGGGAAAGTGGACCTTCTCGGATTTCAGTGACTTCACTGGTGTCATTCATTGTTTAACTCATTGAGATCAGAATCAAAATGCAATAACGTCAATCTCTATATAAAAAGCCATGCACGTATATGTGAATAATAACAGGTTGAAATTCCACTCAAAGCATTGGAGCATATGCTTTAGATTGTCCCCTTCTGCAAAATTAACGTAAGCACATGCTTAAGTGCTTTTTTTTTTTAATAGTGGTAGACTGAGTTTGAGTGTCTAATTTCCAGAATAACCTTCTCCCTCATTTCTAGAATGGAAAAAATTATTAATATTAGTACTACACAAGGAGATTGAAACTGAGGTTCACTTTACTTTCTGTAGGGATAATGAGATTAGATATATGAAAGGCTTTGAAATATAGACACAGTAGTTGTGAAGTGACTGATTCCCCAAAGGGAATGTTTTTAAAAAAAAAGTGAAGCTTTATAAATTAACAACACTTCAGCGTCTGGAATAGTTAATCCTGAAAATTAATACTCAATAAATAAGAGGAAAATGAGTAATAATAAAAATACCTTTTCCATTAAACCCACCTCAAAATGTCAAAATAAATACAGTAGTAACACATATTCATTATATTTAAAGAAGCATGTAGGAGAAAACAATGCTCATTGTAAAGTTACCAGTTTTGAGCTCACAAAAAAGAAAGAATCAAGAAAGTTATACTTAAAAATACATCCTGGTTTCAGCCTCCTGCCTCTGAAAAGCAACAAGGTCAGGGTTTGAGTTTAGAAAGAATATAGCCCCCTACTGCAGAGACACTGGAGACAATGTCAGACTTAATTACCTGATTACTGTCTAAACAATGAATTCTCTGATTAGTGACCCACTGACAATACAACCAAATCAGTGCGTTTATTCCAAGAGCTCCACTGTTAAGTCTGATGTTCTAAAAGAGGGAAAAATCAGAAGTTACAGCACCATAAATCCCTTACATACCAAAGGAATAATAGTTTGGTTTGCTTATTTACAGGATCTGAAAGGTTTATTTGACTACAGAAGGGCTAATAAAAAGGTATCCAAAACATGTTTAATTATATCAGATTTACTATCTTAATTAATCATACCACTATTGTGCAGTCTAGTATCATAAGATATTGTATTTTTGCATAATGAAATATAAAAAGACTTTAAAAAAATGCTTGGCCTATATCTGCCAGGAAGCTGTATGTTTGTTGCACACTTATAGAACAGGATGAGAATGTATTAAAACTGCATAGAACTACTATATATGCAGACAACTAAAAATGTATTGAATGCTGAATCTAATGATAAAAAGAGTGCAACAAAGCCTGTGCTCTAATTAATTTTAGATTAAAAGAAAAGAAAATTGTAAAAGGCAGTAAGGGATTTAAGGCTCAGAGGTATCCTCACAGAAGACAGACAACATCAGGTAACTATGGAGTTGACAATAAAAGTATCTACACTGAATCTGTTAAATTGAAAATTGCATAAGAAATACACTTTATGGTTTAATCTGTGCATCATATATAAAATAAGCATCCTGCCCAAGCCAAGGGCAGAGGAAAAAACTGAGTAACGCTGATTTCAATTTTTAATTTACATTTCAAATGCAAACTGTTTAATTATGCCTAATTGACATGATTTATTGCCTTAAATGGTAAGGAAAAATGCTTGAATGGAAATGCAGTTTCTTAATCTTTATATTGCATATTGTTCTTTTTATTCATTTGGTTATTGTGTTTAATGCAGAAATGAGAAACGTCTGCATGTCACACCTCTTGCACATTTAACTTCTCAAGGTGCACTGAATCAGGATATGAAGAGAGAGAAAATACCTTCTCTAACTACAGAACTGATTATATAAAAAGATGAATTGCTTAAAGGTGAATTCAAATGCGTTGAAACACACACACACACACACACACACACACCTTAAGATACAAAACCAGGAACAGAGTAGAGAGGGGGGGTGTGTGTGTGTGAACGCATTTCAATTCACCTTTAAGCAATTCAACTTTTTATATAATCAGCTCTGTAGTTAGAGAAGGTATTTTCTCTCTCTCTTTTCAGGACTTAAAATATATATGTGTGTAGACATTTAAAAAAAAAATCACTTCCTTCTTTGTTTACCTGCCAAGACCTGATTTCACAGTGTGGGTGTTTATTCTGCTATGGGTGGTGGCATCACCAGTAGCAAAGTGAGACTACATGCACAGTGTTATGTGTTAGTAGTGTCATTGTTTCTCTTACAACACTCAATGAGCTCTAAAATCAGGTCATGGAAGGTAAAATGCCTTTCAGTTCAACTTTATATAGTTGTCAGGAAAGGTTAAGTACATCTGTGGGTGAAATACTGAAAAGCAAAGCCTGAGTAAAGGGAGTTTGGTCTGAAGAAAATATTCTGGAGCCCAGTGAGTCTGATAGAACTACAATGAGGCTGTGGTTCTAAAGCATAATATTTGCTAGTGCCCACATTCCCTTATATCCTATTCCCAATGTGACAGTGGAGAGGGTCACTATAATGGTTCCTTCCAGAGACTGCCATGGGGCGTTGAACCCCGTGCATCGGCTCCCTGCAGCGCTTCCCATGACGTCATTGGATTCACAGTGTTTCTTCAGTCTTTGGGCTTTTTGTAGATGCAAACATCAATTCAGAACTTGACCCTATGTTAGCAGGTATGTGACCGTTCATTTTCTATGGACCTGATCCAGAATACCTAGAACTCCCATTACAAACCCATTGTGGGGGCTCAACATCAGAACCTAATATTGACCAAACAAACATACATCGTATCCTTCCTGGGATTTTCATCAGCCTGTTTTACTGAAAACATCTTCAGCTTCTTGTAAAAGTAAAGCTATGAGTAGTCTTATGGAAATATCTTATAGAATTTAAGGGGTATGAAACCACTAATATGCTCCATGGAAATTTTTATATTCAATATATACACATACACACATGTTCTATATATAAAATATATTATCTGTCCTATAACAGAGATTATTAATTGTACAGGATAGTTAAAAAAATCTACAGAAAGGTTATCACTTTATAATAAATCTATAGGATTTCATTAAGGAATGAGGGTGAAAAGCAGTTGTCCTATCTTCTTATCCTGTGTGGATCTGACCAGAGGGAAAGCAACCTGTTGGAAATATGTCACGAGGACTAGCTAGCCATCTAAATTTCTGCATTTGAGTTGATGCTTACAGACAAGCAAATGCTGATGTCAAAAGTTCTGAAGGTAAAATGAAGATAAAAAAAAACCCTAGCAAAAGTTTAAGAGCAGAGCATTTTGGACTATCTATCAGTTCCTGTAACTCAAGTCTTTTTGACAGTTTATGATTTGTTGAGTCATATTACATTCTATTGATTCTTTCTGACAAAGTTAGAAAACACCCCACTGGGAATACAACAAAAGAAGCACTCACCCTTACACAAAAGATCAGATCCAGTAAATAGTGTGCAACTGGAGAAAATGGAGCTAAAACCCAGAATTCTCAGCTAAAACATGTCACAGCTGGTATTTATCCACTCCAACGACACCTGAAGATATATAGGGGAAAAATAAAGCACACAGCCCTGCAACTGGGGCCACTCCCCATGCTAACATGCAGAGTCAAAGAGCCACCAAAGAACTTAGATTCATTTTATGCAAAAGGGATTCCCTCATCATCAGCTCTTCCTTTTTTGTACCTGTATATGTAAATATTTAGTGACCTATATAGGCTGCCACATAGAGGACCCTGGCCACACATGTATCCTTGAGTAATAGCTGTTTTGAGGGTAGGCCCCATGGCCCTACTTTGCAGGAGAGGTGGCTCCTTTCCCATAATAGGAAGAACACTATGAAGGGCCTCTCGGAGATATTTCCTCTCTGTTAGCTCCCTCTGTTTATCCACAGGAGAGAATGATGTGTGCCTTATATTTTTCCACAGAAGAGGCAAAACATGTTAAGCAAAATTTAAACCCCTAAGCTGGTGTTTCTTAAAATGTATATTCTTTATTAGTTTCATAGGTGTTCATGTGAATGGGCTCCAATATGTAATATTACTTGACCAAAAGTTTTTTTTTACTGCAAACTCATTTTCTTTTATTGCATCTCTTTCATTTTAGAGTGGCACACTATGCACCTGTCATCTTCTCTTATAAGAAAACTTTAAAAACATTTTTATTCTCATTAAATGCTTTCTATCAACTTGTTTCTTTTAATAAATTCACTTAGTAACTCTGTCATTTCAGTCTCATATGCCAGAATATATGCCACATACTCTGGTATACTGATGGAACCAAAACAACAAACGATAACAATCTAAGTGACACAAAATGCTACCTGATACAGAGAGCCCTCTTATCGCCAGTCCAACACGCTTAGAAAAAAAAACAAAAAAAACCAACAAAACAAAACCACTAGTGAGTTTATCCAGATACAGGGGAGCAGAAATTAGCCCACTATATTTTAGGAGAGAGGGTATAAATGGAAATACCTAAGTACAATGCTATTCTTAAGGAAAAGCTGATAACAAATGCAATTATAAACAAAACACCAGTGCCAACTTTTAAAAGAGAAATAATTTGACCAACCGTATCCTAACAAATTGATTTGAAAGAGTTCTGATTATGAAGAGCTTGGAAGATTAAGCCCAGACCCATTATCTGTCTGCAAGTAATTGGATAGAGAGGTCATGATTTATACAAGGTTCTGAAGTGTTCTGATAAGTTTCCCCCTCCCCCCGCCGCACTTCTGATTTTGGGCCAGGATCAGAACTGGAATGACAAAATACTGCCTAAAAAACCCTGTTCTTGTAACCTATTTTAAACACACTATATATAACGAACAGAAAGTTTTGATACATTTAAATGCACCTGAAAGCCAACAAATTCTGGAGCTAATCTATTAGTAGTAATGGCCTAATGTCCCATTCTCTAAATTTGTGTAGATGTCTATTCCCCTTTAGATAGCATAAGTATCAATTTTGCTCAGTGTTCTATATCAGTGCCATGATTTTGAAGCTTTTTTGAAAATTACTATTTTAATAATATAGTGTCTACAAAAAAACCTATAATTTAAGACAGAAAAAACAAAGATATTGAGTAGAGCTACTACTTCTGATAGACTAAAGCAATATAATAAAATGTTTCCAATTTTAGATCATAATTACAAATCAGTTTCCCTAACTTTAGTACACAGAACTACATAGTAGTTTTGTATCGGAATAGAAATAGATCATTGATCTATGGTCTGACAGAATTATATTGGCTCATCCATATATATTATTATTATTAACTATTGTATTTAGAATACTTAAACTATGCATTGTTTTTTGTAGACTAAATGGAGCTGCTATCTTTCCTCTAGAGAATTTTATGTAAGTTATTATTTGTATCATGGTAGCACCCAAAGTGCCATGGTGATAGCCTGTGTACAAACACATGGCAAGAAACAGTCCCTTTTCCTCAATGTAAGCGGGGGAATGGTCCTGCTATTGTGGGGAACTTTCCTGGCTTCTGCACTATCCCGGTGAAGAGGGCTAGCGAAAGGATCCAAGTCCTCGCTCCCACTTCCTTTACCCAGGGGCCTCCCTGCCCTCAAGGACTCCCCTTCCACTCTCCTGTCTGGCAGAGTCCTTGTAACCCCAACAAGGCTCGGCTCAGGATTCCTGTGGGGGGGCTTGACCCCCAACCCTGCTGTGGTCACCTAGGACAGGGGCTAGGGTGTCCCCACTCAGAGGTACCCTCTCTTCACTAGACGCTTCCCTGACCCACTGATCATTACATACAATTTAAAGCAAATACAATTTATTTAATCAACAATTATTTTAAAAAGGAATAAGGAAAAAAGGGAAAGGTTAACGGAAAAGCACATCACCCTGCTCTGTGGCAGGGAACATCACAAACAGTGTCTGGAACGTCCGGGCAGTTCACAGTCTGCTCCTTGTAAGTCCCCGGCCTTCTTCTCAGGCCCTGGCTGTGCTGCAGGGATGCTGTGGGTTGGACACTTGCTCTGGTGGTGGCCACACGCTCTCAGGCTCTAAGTGGCAGGACTTCTTCCCAGTGTCACCCCCCGCCCTGTCGGGGTTACGATCCCCCTCCAAGCCTGGCCTGCAGAACCTCTTGGCTGAGGCACCTCCCTGTGCTGGGCCTGCGGCCCAGGGTCCCCCTTGCTCGCCCCAGCTGCTCAGGACACCCGGGTCCGGACTACTCCAGCCCCAGCTCCACCACTCTGTCTCAGCTCCAGCTCCAGCTCCACTCTGTCTCAGCACGCCTGCTGCTGCTCTGTCTCCAGCTCCCTGGGATGCTTCTCTGGCCCCTCTGGCTCTGGTTGCTGCAGCTCTGCTCCCACGGCAAGTCTTCTCTCTCTGGGCTGTACCTCTGGCTTTGGGGCTGCAGCTCTGCTCCCAGCACAGGGTCTGCTCTCTCTGGGCTGTTTTTCTGGTCCCCTTGGATCTGGCACAGCTCTGCTCCCCAGCTCAGTGCTTTCTCCTTAGCTTGGCCCCACTCCATCTGACCTAGGCAATTCCAGCTTACACAGAGGATGGGGCCCACCCTGGCCTCCTTGACTAGCCTGCCCACCCTGTCAATCAAGCTGACCTGGAGCATTGGCCTCTCCCCATTGTTCCTGGGGACTGTCAGTCTCAGTGTCCTGGATTTCTCATTGACCTTTCCCCTTTCTTGTAGTACTGGGAGCTAGCCAACCAAAACACCCCCACTGAATGTTAGTAAGGGGACCATCCCCTTACATCAATACAGCTGTGCAAATAATCAATCTTGTGGTCACTGACCATTGTGTAAAATATAGAAAAAATGTTTTGGTGTGACACATTATTGTTTTTCACTCCGATATTTCTGGCAACCTGGAGACGTTTCAGGTTAAACAAAGTGTTTTGTTCAACCTGAAATGTGCTAAAAGAAAAGGAGTACTTGTGGCACCTTAGAGACTAACAAATTTATTTGAGCATAAGCTTTTGCATCCGATGAAGTGAGCTGTAGCTCACGAAAGCTTATGCTCAAATAAATTTGTTAGTCTCTAAGGTGCCACAAGTACTCCTTCTCTTTTTGCGAATACAGACTAACACGGCTGCTACTCTAAAACCTGAAATGTGCTGTTTCATTTCTAAGTTAAAAATATTTTAAAATCAGAAAATTGAAATGTTTTATTTTGACAATATTAAAACATTGTTTTATTTTTTTTTTATTGAAATAATTTTGCAGAACAAACACAAATGCATAAAGTGTTTCAGCTGCTCTGAATCTGCATTTTTTCAGTGAAAAAAGTTTCAGCTGAAAAATTTCACCCAGCTCTAGGTCTGAAGAGTTTACAATCTTACTAGACAAGATGACAATATATGGGACACTAAGGAAAGGCAAAGTGACTTGTCTAAAGTCATAGAGGTCAGTGGCACAACCAGAAAGAATACCCAACTACAAGCTAGTGCCCTACCCATTAGATAATGCTACTCCTTCTCTTGTCACGATGGACCTTATTCTCTTCTCACAGGAATTTTGTCAGTTAACTTCAGTCACATCAGTCCTAATTTAGGTAGTTGGGAGTGGGGTGTGAACACAGAGACAGAGAGAATCAGATCCATGATGAAAGGAACACAAAAATTCTAAGAACATAAAAGGTATACAATTCCTTAGGACAGTCATGAATGTGTTTTGATGGCTTCCTGTTGTACATTTTTCCCTGTTTACAAGATAAAGTTCTTGTGATTCCAATAAATTGTTAGCCATGGTTACACAATATTATTCACTGTGAAATGTTGGACTTGGCCAAAGCTACTTAGTATGCTAACTTTCAGCTAGAGATGCTCCATTGTGACCTCTATAAAGGTCATCTCTTTTTTTCCCTCCAGGGTAAAATTCCTTTGCAATGTATTTTAAGAAACATGATTCGCCTTTTAAAGAGACAAACATCTGTCAGCTCCAGATTCAGGTTCCTGCTTATCACAACTTTCAGTGATTTTCTGAAAGTACAGTAGCACAGACAGATAAGGTGCAGAGCCAGAATGTTAGGAGGACCCGAATATCATGCCACCCTCAATCAAAGACAGATAATCTAGGACCAGGCATGTGATTAACTTTTAGTAGGTGTTAAACTATATATTTTTTATTTGAAAAATTACTGTTCTTTGTAAAGTCCACTTGCTGCTAAAATTTCTGCCACTGGGCATGTGCACTCTCACTGAAATCCTGACACCGCTGACTCCGAGTCTCACTCTCATGAGTGTGCCCAAGCATAATTCACAAACTAGGCATTCTCCCACCTATTTCACCTTCAGGGCTTGATCTTCATATGTAAATCTTTTTTTTGGGGGGGGGTGGAAGAGACATGAAAATCACTTTTATTCACAAATTACATTGAAACTATTCAAATGTTATAAAATTACAATACATACACAAAAAATATGAATCAAATAAAGCAAAACACATCTTAAGCAAACATTAAATACAGATCACTAAAGCATCATCATTAAGTTTGTTCAAAATATTGTCAACACACCAAGTCAACCTGGACCTTTTTTGGTTACAAGTCAACTTATAAAAGATGTAATGTGCCACAATTGGTGTGCAGAATGGCCCTAGCATGTCACACCACTGTACCCTGGCTGTACACTGTATCTCTATTCTGGTGAGATTTCAAAATGGCTCATTTTGCCTGACCCTGCAAAATGTTAGCCGGGCAGGAAACCAGCTGAATGTGAGCACTGTATCCCACATACCAAGAACAAACAGGAGTTTGGAGGAACCAGCCCCAAACCTCTGAATAGCTGTTGCAAAATCACAGAGAGGAATTAGATGGGGGCAATGTAGGGAAAAAATGAAACACTGGGTCTGAAACCAAAAAGAGAAGGGGCATTACACAGACACCTCAAGGGTTATATGGTGCATTAAACAATCAGTTGGTATGATGCTATGCAGGACCCTCACTGCAAGTCACCAGAGTGCTTAGGAAGAGGAGGTTTGCACAACACCCTTCAAGCTGGGAACAGAGTCACTTATGAACAGGGGCATCCTCCAGGCTGTATCATGGGGATCAGAGAGCGTGGCATAATGCGGCACTTTGACACACATACCACAGACCTGCTTCTTGGTCATGGTTGCAAACGGAACATTCACCAAACACTTCTAGGGCAACAATCTGTCTCGTTGCACAAGGATCTTGTTCACAGAAGCGGAGACAACTACTGAGGGGAATGCAGAATTCCCCCCAGAAGAACAATCCCTGCAAAAAACAAACAAACAAACAAACAAAAAAAACAAAAAAACAACCACAACTTTCTGCAAATATTAAGCAACTCGCTGAGGGAGCTCCACCTGAAATTCAGCAAGGACCTTACGCAAAAAAGTGCACAGATCAGCTTCTGGTCTGAACAGCAAGATGTGTTGCTGACTTTCAGCTTGACCAGCTAGGAACGATCAGGTGGGACAGTTTGGTCAACCCAGTCAGAGTAGAGGCAGAAAACAGGCTCCTGGGGGGAAAGAGCACTTCAGTGGGAAAAAAAGGTGGGTTAAAAAACAATGGTTCTGCCAAAACCCATATGCTGAAAAATGCCTAGTCTGGCTGGACACTGCAGCAGTCACCAGGCATTAAAAAGACCAATATAGAACGGAAGCAAATCTAGACTCTGTATTCAATCACATGCCAATAACAATTTGTGAGAGTTAAATCCATCCCTCCAGTATAATGAAGGTGAGAAAAAGCAAGGGACTTCCAGACGAAAGGGGAGTCAAAGTACAGTAACTACTGAACTCTGCTGATTAACTCAATAAGCCCCTGGCTTCCTTCATCTAATTGCAGGAATAGCAAAGCAGGGCACAACCAGTGGTAATTGTTCCCCCCAAAAATTGTTAATATGCTTCTGGATCTGATCCAAAAGGCATGGGGGAAGGTCCAGATACACTAGGCGGTGTCACATTATCGAGGAACAAGACGGCTGGCAATCAAAATCCATCCCCAAAAAGAAAGTTCAGGAAGGAGCCAGCACCATTGCTTCAGGTGGCCTTGCACCTTCTCCTAAACCCCCTCCCAGTAGGACTGAATTGCTCTTAATTCAAGCAGAAGATGCCTGCTCATGTAATGCAAACAAGTACAAAGCGCCTGTGCGTCATTGTCAGACACGATAAAAACTGAGGTATCAACAGCATAGTCTGGCAGACAAACTGAATAAACAGCTATCATCCCTGGCACAGAGGTGCAGGAATGGCTTCAAACAAAGAGCTTGCAGCATCCCAGCCAGAGAGCAATCCAGTCTAGCCCAGAGACCTGGTTGGGAGCAGACTTCAGCCAAGAGTACTGCCAAACAGTGGGGTGAGGGAGCCAACAAACATCTACTAGTCCACAGATCTATAGGAGACAATATAGTCACCTGGCTGACTGAGGATGTGGCTCGTGTCTAAAACATAATCTACCATGCTATTGTAATTCCATCCCAGGACAATTATAGCATCAGGATCACAGCCAAGCATAGCATGGGCAAGTGTCTGCAGAAAGGAGAGATGACCTCACCCCAGAGTAGGTGCATACACAATAAAAAAAAAAAAAAGAGTAAAAATTATAGTGTCATTACGCATTTCCACCTGGAGAAGCCGGCCCCTCACAATCTCCTATCTGCGCCCCTGCAACAGAGGAAATGAGAACAGCCACCCCAGGAGTGACTGGAGCCATGGCTCAAGAAAGCTTCTTCCTATTTCTTCAACCAGTTTCCCGATCATCAGGGTCTGAGTGAGTCTCTTGGAAAAAAAAGGCAACATCAGCCCATTTTTGCCTGAGAAATTCAAACAGTTGTGCCCTTTTATGATCATACTGGCATACATTAATAGTTACATACCATAAGTGAGAGCACCAGAGACTAGAAGGACAGAACCAGTCAGAGAGAAAATGGAAAGTAGAAGTACTTTGAACAAAATGAGCTATGGGGAGGCATATGTATCCTGAACAATCCCCACAAGCTTCCTCACCCAGATCAACAACTTATTGAGATGGAAATGTTTCCTATGATCAACCAAGGTACCTTTCAAGACAAGAACAGCTGAATGAACAAAGCAATCTACATCAGGGAGATAGTCTCAACTCCCTATATCTCTTTAGTGCTATCCAAAAAGTCATGCATGTCTTTATAATTGTACCCACCCTTCCTATATAGCTCACCAGCTGGGACATTCGCAGTGAGGAATCAGAGATCATCGTCCTCTCCATCTTTCTCAGACTCCACCAGCTCTGAAGAACGTTCTTGTCATTTACAAAGGAGAGAGATTCAGTAGGAGCAGATGGCATAGCTATTTTCCCCCAAGAGTTGTAGGCAGTATAGCTCCAGGCCGAGACCCGCATCATCATTGCGGTATGTGGGATAGGGGGATTGAGGACTTTCCATGCCTCCGGGAAGAGCGTAGTACCCCACAGGGAGCTCCAAGCATGGAGCTAGCACCAGCACAACATTATCCTCATTCTCAGGGCATACAGCTCCATTCTGTCACCACCAGCAGCTCAAGGGCCCCCAGAGTCTTAGCCCTTTTAGAAATAGCCCTCCATAAACCTGTCTCTTTGGTCTGTTCCTCGCCCCCATCTCTAGAACTCGTCTCAGCTTCCTTTGCAGAGAGGTGCTCCTCAACCTCCAGGACTTGTGCCTGGACTGAAGCAAGTGATAAGGCCACATGAGAGGGTTTCTTGGGGGTAGGGGGAGGAGGCTGCTCTCTAGACAATGGCAGACCACATATGGTGAGGGGGGAGGGCAGAATAGAACCTGCTTCTGCATTGCCAGATTTTGTTCCCTGCTGGTCCC
Source organism: Dermochelys coriacea (assembly GCF_009764565.3). Classification (NCBI taxonomy): domain Eukaryota; kingdom Metazoa; phylum Chordata; order Testudines; family Dermochelyidae; genus Dermochelys; species Dermochelys coriacea. The sequence goes on along the minus strand of NC_050078.2, from coordinate 55,672,308 downwards.
TTGATGTCCCAGCCCCCTCCCATTACCCTGGGGTCCAACATTCTTACCAGGGACCCCAAGACAGCAGTGCTTTGGCAGAAACCACTCAAATGACCCAGGTCACCACAAAGGAAATCTTTCATGTTTTCAGAGGTAGAAAATACTGTATAATCCACCTCATCTATGTGGTGCTTTAAAATCAGGTTCTAGGGCTGTTCATGGTTATTTAGAACCCCATAAACTTGGCACCAAAATGACATAACATGCCTTAGATCTGGGAACATGCAGCCTAACGGAATAATCCTAACAGTAGAAACTACCACTCCATAATGGGAGAGAGGAGACACTAGTGTCTTGTGATGGAAGGGGGAAGATTAGCAGCAGGAATAAACAAGGGAATTACTTTAACAAAAGACTCCTTGACTCAGAGTTCCCCTGTACTAAAAGATTCACTAACTGCTCCTGGTCCAGGAAAATCACTATAGATTTACTCATTCAAGAGGCAGATTTTTATATTAACACAGCCAATAACCTTATTTACACGCAGCAACGCATCATCTGCAGTGCAGGAAACAGCAGTCACACACCAAATCTCATGCTTGTGGGTCAAACTGCTGAACCCATCCAAAATAGACCTCATGGAGAAAACCCCCACCACCCTCCTCCCAAGAAAAAAAAAACAAAAAAAACAAACAAACAAACAAACAAACAAAACAAGTAACAAAATGAAAAACAGACTAACGGAAACCCATCTAATGCACACAGCACATAATTAACAGACTCACTGTCAGAAGCTCCCATAATTCTCTCTCTCTCACACACACACACACGTCTTTCTCTCTATGTAACCTGGTGATAAGCACACTCACCTGGGAACAAGGAGATCGATAGTCTAGTCCAGACTCCCATGAATATTTAATTATTTATATAAAATGGAACAGGTCCAACAGGAGAGACTGAGGAAGCCCTTTCACCCTTCCCGATACCCCATCTCTGTGGTTAGAGCACTGTTCTGTGAGTGGGATACCTGGGTCCAAAGCCCTGCTCTATGTGAGTCAACAGACAGATTTGAACCTGGGTCTTTCACATCCCAGGTGAGTGCTCTGAGGCATTGGTGGAGGAAGCATCAAGGGTAGTTCCTCTTTGTCATCTTGAGAAATGACTGACCTGCTTAAAAGAAAAGGAGGACTTGTGGCACCTTAGAGACTAACAAATTTATTTGAGCATAAGCTTTCGTGAGCTACAGCTCACTTCAATGCATCTGATGAAGTGAGCTGTAGCTCACGAAAGCTTATGCTCAAATAAATTTGTTAGTCTCTAAGGTGCCACAAGTCCTCCTTTTCTTTTTGTGGATACAGACTAACACGGCTGCTACTCTGACCTGCTTAGGAGAAGGTTCATGGCTGTGAATGGTGCTAAGTGCTTCCCTCCTGCCCAGAGTTAAGTCCCTTTGAAGGCTAAAACTGATTAAAGATGGTTGTGGGTTATTTTATGACGAATATAATCATGAAACTCACTCGAGCCACAGTATTTAGACTTCATATAGGAGCAGCTGGGAAGATTAACTCCATCCCCATCTACCTATGGTTATGGCAGCAGTCCATCCACACCAATTATACAAAATAGGACAGAGGACACTGCATCTCATAAACAAGGATATTCAGTCTTCCCCCAACCTTGCCCCTTTGTGCTATTACATGCCCCTCTTGCAGGAATACATATGAAGATCCTTTTCTTGGCTGCACAGGAACCCCAGGGTAACTGCTCTGCCAGCATATCCCCAGTGCATCCACTATGTGGGGCATAATGATGCAAAAGACCCTCACTACTACAGGTTAATTTCAACTTGTATTGCTCTGAGGTTGTGATAAATAGCGGGGGGGGGGAGAGGGGAAGAGAGGACACCATTTTATGGACACCCAGCCAGCCAGCTAGCTATAAAATCCCTGTTAGTAGCTGTTCTCTACTTGCTTTACCTATAAAGGGTTAAAAAAAGTCCACAGGTAAAGGAAGAGAGAGTGGGCACCTGACCAAAAGAGCCAATGGGAAGGCTAGAACTTTTTTTAAAATTGTGAAAAAAACCTTACCCTTTGTGGCAGTTGATGCTCTCCGAAGAAGAGGGGAACAGGGTGGCTGTTATGCTATGAGAAGCTGAAGCCCAGGTATGAAAATCATCAGAATCATAAGCAATCAGAATTGCTTATTTGGAACCCAGATATGTAAGTAGATCAAAAATGTCTAGAAAGACACAAATAGGTTTATTTCTTTTATTTTGTAACTTCTTTTGGACTTCTCTGTGCTAACCCCAAATGCTTTTGTTTTGCTTGTAACCTTTAAGCTAGACCTCAAGAAGGTTATCCTTTATGTTTACTAGATTTGAAAATCCCACTTACAAAAATTAAAGTCCTAATATATTTTCTTTTTTGTTTTTAACAAAATTTACCTTTTTTAATAACAGAATTTGGAATTTTGTGTCTTAAAAGTTTTGGGCACATGTTTTTTAAGTTAGCTGGGGGCAACAGCTAATTTCTTTGGTTTATTTTCTCAGTTCTTCTGCGTGGTTGCGGGGGTTGGGGTAAAAGGGCTTGAGGGTACCCCACAGGAAAGAATTCTCAAGTGCACCTTCCTGGATTCCAAGGGGTTTTGCATTTCGGTGGTGGCAGCAGCATCCACCCATCCAGGGTCAGAGAGAAGCTGTAACCTTGGGAGTTTAATACAAGCCTGGAGTGGCCAGTATTAATTTTTAGAATCCGTGTGGGCCCCAACCTTCTGCCTTTTGAGTGCCAGAGTGGGGAATTAGCCTTGACAGAGGTAAAAGTATTGTTTAAAGACTTTGCCTTTTACAGTCCATGGCTTTCAGAGGAGAACCTAGTAGCAGAAGTAAAAAATTATGACATGCAAAAACAATGTGTGTAAAATAAGCTATTTTATGCATTCCAGGCCATGTCAAACTTATGAACTGATTGTATTGATGGGTATAGTGACTCCTTAATATTGAGATGCAGGAACAAAGGTGTAACAAGTGGAAATGAAGAATAATGTTTGTATGTAAAATGCATCAAAACAAGTACACACTGTTACATCTTTAAAAGTCTTCAACTATATGGATGTCATTGATATTTATTTGAATTAGTCTGAGGTGGCAAAAATTGTAGACAAAATGTGAAGCAGTAGCTTATTAATGCCAACTTACTAATATTTCATATTTTATTTAATGTGTAGTTTCAGCCACAGTCGCTGACTCCATGGGTGCTCCGGGGCTGGAGCACCCACGGGAAAAAAAATGGTGAGTGCTGAGCACCCACCGGTAGCTCCCCTATCAGCTCCCCCACCCAGAGCCTCCTGCCTGCAGGCTCTGTGGATCAGCGCCTCCCCCACCCTCCCAGTGCCTCCCGCCCACCACGAAACAGCTGTTCACATGCAGGAGGCTGGGAGGAAGGGGGGGGAGGAACAAGGATCCTGCACGCTTGGGGCAGGAAGTAGCAGGGAAGAGCCTGGGCAGGAAGAGGTGGGGTGGGAGTGGAGCCTTGGGGGAAGGGGTAGAGTAGAAGCAGGGCCTGGGGTCGAGCATCCACCAGCACTTTGGAATGTCAGTGCCTTTGGTTTCAGCCACCTAATTCAAACAAAAACAAACAGCAAAAGATAGCTCTCTTTTTTTCTTTTAGTCTCTCGCAGCTTGGAAACTAGATTCTGATTATATTGCTGTTTCTCCTCAGAAATATGATTTCTCTTTTTGTACCAGCATCAGCTCAGGCACTCTGCTAAAGTCAGACAGACATTCACAAATAATTCCTCAGGTTATGCTACTTTGAATCAAAAAACACCCCATAACTTTGTAAGGAAATTATCACTCTTTAAACAAAAAAGTTATCCATAGATGGTCTAGGAAGAGGATGCATCAATATTTCTAAATTATTAATTATCTACACAAATCCTGTAATTCATCTCATATTTCTTTAAATTAATGGAAGCTAAATTTCAAATTTGACATAACTCCATGTATTCAAGTACTCTTAAGAAAGGCAGAAAATGGCTCAAGTTTGTAAACAAGATAAAGAGATTCGTAGGCATTACAAAAATTTTTGGTTAAACTCCACAAAACTCTCCAGTTTATCGGCTAGTCTTAGGGTAAAATTTTGGCCCCTCTGAAACCAATGGCAAAAAAAAACCTCACATTTTGATTTGCTTTAAAAGTCCTACTTGCCTAGATTCTCCCTCTTTTCAAGGTTTCTAAATCAGATGCACTGAAAGCGTCAAAATCCTTACCAGGGAATGTGTGCCAAAATGTGTTTGTGGGGAAACAGTTCTATATATATATATATTATATAAAAACACTATTTTGTATCCATGCAAACATGGAACCTGTTTTCACAAAATATAGTGAATTACTTGGGAAAAAAATGGGAGAGCTGGGTAAAATAAGTAGTAGTAATTGGGACAGATGGAATTACTATTACTAGATATTCCCAGATACAATCTACGTTAAACAGGAGTTAAGGTTGAGTACATATCCATATCTGAAGGACAGAGTACCTTACAGGGATACTTCAATTATTGCAAAAAACAAGCATTATTAACCCAGGAAATTCAGAGTTAAGGTTAAATAAGCTTTAAAGAAAACCAGACATGTTAAGATATGGAAATGCACAGTTAAAGTACCTAAACATCCTTAACTCTGCCCTGTACTGATGTCCTGAAATAACAGTACAATTATTACTGCATAATATTTTTGTAATCCCAGATTAGCTCACACTGATTCTAAGACATTTTATTTTTAAAACAAATTCCCTTTGTGGCAGCAGTAGGCTGGCAGAGGCCATCAGATTCCCTGAGGGAGGCTTGCATCACTCATATAGAGAATAATAGAAGATAGCAGTCATTTTGAAAGAGACAGTTCTTTGTGATGTTCCCTAAAGTAGGACAAGTATTTGTTGGGCTCTGCTAACAGAGAAACTCTCAGTTATGAATAATTACAAAAATCCTAAAAAAATTATTTAAAAAAAACTTGAAATATAGCCACTGCCACAAGTCCACAGTGAGTTAACGGTATGGGAAGTTTGAAGAGTCTGCACTGACCTGTTCAGATCATTCAGGACAAAAAGTGGTCTGACACAAGGTACTAAATTTCTTTAATGAACCATTTTAAAATTAAATTTTAATAGATAATGGCTTTATATGTAAATTCTCAGAAAACGCTATATGGACACAATGACAGTTGTGTAATTTTGTGAAGGATACAATATACATAAAGGAGGATTTTAAGCACTTTGTTTATGTACAGAAGTACTCAATCTTAAAATTATGGAAGTTCAAATAACACTTCTAAAACATTATATATAAACGTATAGTAAAAACTTTGAAGATATATATTGGACCAGAACTCCAGCTACTGTACATTGGTATCACTGCCCCCCCCCACACACACACACATTTTTCTTTGAATGCTACCATGTATAATTTTAATCTTTCTTCAACTTTTTCTTTTGGTCTTTTCCTAGACCTTTTTGTGTTTTCCCTCAATTTGCCCCTACTCCCACCCCCCAAAAAAATTCCTACATCTTTGATTGTCCTGTATATTTTCTTTGATCTCACCATGAGTAAGAGTGGCAAAATCAGACCCTTTGTTACAGCCACTATAACTGTAAAATTTGGATCCAAGTCTACATTTTAAATTTTCAAATTTCAGGGGTATCCTGGTTTTGGTCCAGAACAATATGGAGTTAGGGAACCGATTATATTCGGGGCTAATAAACATGCTTCTTGTAGCTCAGGCAGGAGAGTCTCAGGATTTAAGATTTAAGATTCAGAGATCCCATGGTCACTCCTAGTTGCTGATGACTCCCACAGGATGTGAAATTATAAATACTTGTATTCACTCATATGTATGCAGACCATGCACTCAGTCAGAATGTTTGTGGAAACTGAATTTTAAGCCATGAAAATAATCAGATAAAGTGCTGTGCTGGATATAATTAAAAAAGAAAATGTCTGTCAGTGGCAAGGGCTTCTAGTCGAACATTAAGGCATCAAATCATTTCAGTGCTGAGCGGAGAGTGTCAGTTCTTAATAATGTGATTGGGAAAAATAGATACAGTGGAATGTTAGTATCAGAGGCTTCTGATTTACAAGGGGCAGAGTTGATCATTGGCAAGTGAAAGAAACTCACTAGTGAATCTCAACACCTATTGTCAATGGATTACACATCCTGTTTGAAACCAAACTTTTTTTTATTTTCAGAGTAGCCCCAAATTACTGAACTACAGTGATAACATTTACATTTGTGGCAGTTGCAATGGTAACAGCAGTGGGTTTTCATCAATTTCCAGCAGTGGATTGACACATAAGCAGACTTTGGAATTTGAGTGTTTTGTCAAAGACGTACATAAACAGGATCTATTTTTTTCATAGAAACTTAGAGTATATATTCATAGGCAGCTTCTATAGCACTTTAGGAAAATTCAGGATGAATGTGCAATACATTTGTCACTAATAATAAATCAGGTTGGCAAGTCTGGTAATTTACTGCCTCTAGCATATGCTACATAAGGAATAACCTTGTAGTTTTCATGTTCGTAATTCTTCTTAGTTACTTGCCATATTCCCTTTGTATGTCACTGAAGAGATTTATTATTATTTTACTGACAATAGCAGGAAAGACAAATTTGCTATTGTACATGTGAGACATAGAGATGAACAGTGCAATAATTCTCAATTACTAAATTTTTCAACATAGTGTACACTTATGTAAACTACAATCAACACATTCAGAGGTAAAGTTGTTAAATATTTTACTAGTGTTTCCCTAGTTTTGTACTCATAAAAACAGATGCAAAAAAGACAAATGGTAAAACTAAACAGAAAGGAGAGAGAATTATGCATGCTTAGGCTCATATTTGCCATTGCCTTCTTGTGTCATCATTTACCATAGCGTAAAGGGATGTAGAATACTCCCATTTTGCACTGATGTAAATGAATACAAAAGACCAATACGGAATCTGGTTCTTAATCCTGCACAGACCCCCACAGCCTATCAGTAACAGAGTAAAAACCTATCACAATAGCCATTACATAGTCAGCATTTACCAAGTCACTAAACAGTGCTACGGACCAGGCCATACCAAAGTTGTCCACTACACTTTGGATGGGAGATTGCCAACATCTACAGAGTTGTTGGCTAATGTTGAACATTTTAAATGATTTTTTCCATAGGTAGGAAGGCAACACATATACTCCCCCTATGCTTTGTTCCAATCTGTTTTATTGGGTTCACTTTCATAGTACAAAGAGCTAGACTCAAGCAATTTCACAGCCAGGTTTTTTAAATGCTCTAAATACACAATTGGGAATAGATTTTTCAAAAGAGCTCAGCCATCTCCATGCTGAGCTTTTTTTTTTTTTTTTTTTTTAAGATCTGGACCATATTCAGCTGTTAATGTGGGTGCCAAGGTCTGTAGGAAGGAAGGAAGACAGAAATACAGAAAGATAGAAAAAAAAATCAATCAGGCCTTAAATCCACCAAGCTCTGACACCCAAAAAGAGAGAGAGAAGCAAACACATCTTGAAGAACAGCATTCAGTGAAGTTTGTTTTCTATCATTTAAATTTAACCAAAAGAAAAATGTTTAATATTGCATGTGTTCAATCTTACATGGCAAAATTTTTACATTCTTTATTCCAGGGCATAATATGGCACAATAACTTATCAACGGTTATTAAAAATGCTGCTGGGTACAAAAGCGTTATCTTCTGAACACATGTTGATTTATGCCCTGATTACGAAGGCATTAATGTGTCAGAGTTGCTTATATGGTATGAACCTTGTAGAGCTGGCAAATAGCCAAATTACATATGATTTACTTCATTTGCAATTTCCACAAGCAGAAATGTTTGCTTAAAGGAACACAAGGAGAGGAACTGAAAATCAGCGTAAGTGGAACTGTAGTGCGCTATTCAACAGAGATTTAATTCTGCCTTCCAACCATACAAATTCATTGCCACTCCTTTGTTAATCTATTTCATGCCACATCTTCCGGTGCCCTCTATGTATTTATTAGATTGCTACTGTAACCCACATGCTTTATATTGCAGCATTTGACTTTATTTCTCCAGGGGAGAAGGAGAGAGGCAGTAGGAAGGACCGCTGGATCATAGTTGGATATTTTAGTCTTTGCACACTTGCAGAAAGCAAGGCAGGGCAACTCAGAAGGACCCAAGCACATCTAGAATAGGGTATGGCAGTTATTACACAAGCTCAGCCCCTGTTTGAGGCTGTGTTTTCATTGTTGGCAACCCACCTGGTAGGTTGTGTCCTAGTTACCCTCTGAGAGCTGAGCCAGAATGCACAGGGAAAGGTTATAAATACAGGTATTAAAGACAACCCTGTGATCTTAATCGCTGATTGACAAAGGATCAAGAGCTGTGTCTACTGTAAGGGCTGGGTCCCAATCCTTGTAATATGTTGAACTAGGGTGACCAGATGTCCCAATTTTATAGGGACAGTCCTAATATTTGGGGCTTTTTCTTATATAGGTGCCAATTACCCCCCCACCCCGATTTTTCACACTTACTATCACTCACACACAGCTATTAACCCATGGGCTGTAAAGCTGCTAGCTGTGGAGATTCCCAGACTGTTGGCTTGATGACAGTGTTCTGAAGTGTTTCAAAGGACTGAGATTCTGCCACTTCTCAAGCACTGACGAGTCTAACTGGCACACACTACATACTGTGGTCACATACTAAAGACTGAGAAGCCATCTCAGAGAAGATCAGAAGGATTATGTTGCAGGGGAGGTGGTATATGTATAAAGTTGTGTTGAAATGTTATATGTGAATGTTTGTAAGAGAAACAAAATGGGAATGTATGTATAAGGAACACCAGACTATTACCTTTTGTTTAAAAGTTATTCATAGTATTACAAATACTATTATCAACGTTACTATTAAATAATAATAACAATGTTTTAGACTGTTCAGTGTGTTTTGTGTGCATTAGCTTGTTTTACTAAGAAACACCACCACCAAATCCCAGACCTATGTAGTAATGACTCCACTAGCCACACATTTTGACACATGCCTTCTATAGTGGTGCATAGCTCCCACAGATCAGTACTTTGCAGCTCACACAGCTGTGCAAGTGTTGTGCTGGCTCTAGGAATCCTTCCTATTCTTGCTAGTAGAAGCACTGCTGGCAGGGGCCCTTAGAACCGAGAAAGGAGCTGCAGAGTTTGGTGCATAACACAACACAACATAAATTTGCTATTTACCTGTAACAAACAGCATTCCTACTATTGGAAATAGTAACAAGAGGAGCCTGGAGTAAGGCTAGATACAACTGATCTCCCTTTTGTCTATTAGGATTAGAGATGGGACTAAGCTACAGCCATACCTAAACTGAAGTGTTTGTGGAGCATGATGGTGGACTCTTACCCAGGATCCTGAGATAAGTTTTGCCCTTATTCCATAGATCTTTGGTCAGCCCAGCCAACAATGCTCAACCTAGAGAGCAGAAATCTGATCCCAATCTGGGTTGAATTTTGCAGCTTGAGTCCATTGGTAAATAGCATATTGTTCACAACAACGGCTAAAGGTGTTCTGTAGAAAGTGAAGCATGGGGTAATAATAATAGAGAGCTATTTGGCTGGAGCCAAGGACTGTCCTTACATAAGGGGAGTGTCCCTTTTTAATGAATCCAGTCTAATTTTTATTAGTTATGGATCTATCTAGGTGCTGTATTTATATGACCCGTGCCTCTCTTACACGTGACTGCAGTATTTGAGCACCTCCCAAAGTTTGAAAGATTAAGACAATATCTCATTCTTCCTTGGCCCATGAGTAGGAGGAAGTCTGAACAGTGGTAGATTTTGTGTGGAACTGCATCAAAATGACAGTCTGTCAAAATCTTACTACAGTATTGGCAAAAGTGAGCCACATGGACCGCAATTTTTAAAAACAAACAAAAACAACACACACACACACGAAACACCTTCCCTATTATATCTTGCAGAGATCTTAAGGATTTTACTTTGTTAAATAATCTGAGGATTTGATTCATAATATCTTTAAAATTTATAAAAAAGTATTTATGGTTAGTCTGTTGGGATGGCGGATTTTATGAGGCCTTTAATTGCTCTGAATTTCAGCAGCTTACATTTCTCTGTTTAACACTTTTTCCCAGAATTTTGGACAGGCTGGTATTTAGCTATTCCCCAAATGTATTTGGACTATTGATCAGGGGATAAGAATTCTTATAATGAAACTTTTTGTTACAGGGAGTTTCTTGAATTATGGTTTAATACAGAGCATGGAGCCAAAAAAAGAAGAGTATTTCACTTTCTTTGTCCCTGCACCAATACGCTAACAGGAGAGAAAGAGGTTTGGCCTTCTGTGCCAATGCCAATCAGAGAACTGGAACTTCAGAGATCTCTAACAACTGACCACTTATAGGGTTTAGATTTCCTGACATGCAGATTTTAGGCGTCTTTCTCCAGCTACTATCCATCTTTATAGAGCCAACGCTGGCAAAACAGGGACAGCTGAGGATGTCTTCCTGGTCCCATAATCATAATCCCATAAGTCTCTTAAGGGTACAAGATATAGGGTCTTCAGAGATTTCAGAGTGGCTACGTCAGTTATGGTAAAACCAGCGCTTCCAAATGAACTTGCTGGAGATGATGCACTACCCGCCGGCCTCTTCAAACCAAACCATGCAGCTCATGCAGCTGTCACCGAAAGGCCCTGAAATCAGAAAGCTGCTTGTGTAGAGCTCTGCAGATCATAGACATGCAAAGCTACAGTACAGAACCACACTTGACCAGTCCAAATAATGTGAGTATTTGCTAAGGAAGAATAGCTTTCAGCATATTACTTATTCCAGGGAAATTAAAAATAACGTGAATGGATATCTGTAGCCCTTAACACAGGTGACACTGCCGTAGATGTAACCCAATTCTTTCATGTATGCATCAGTGTTGCTGTCTTTGAAAAATAGATAAACAGGAAAAGAAAATAATGGCAATTTGCAGCTCTCTGACTTCAAGTTTTGCTGTGGACTTAAATATTTAGCTGCAAATAAGGAGAAATAAGGAGGTGGCAGGAAACAGGAAAAAACAATATTTTTTATTGGTTTTTATCAGGAAGAAACACAGTCCAAAAGACCAGGAAGGTTAAAACTTTAGCCTGGTGGCCAGTTCCTTGTGTAATTTTTAATGGGACAGACACCTGAAGAGAACTAGCTCTAATCCTGTGAAAGTTCACTGAAAGGATAAACGCTTCTGGATAACAGAAGTGGAGAGAAACAATTCAGAGTGGTCATAATATTGCAGTGTTCTGGTGTTCCGGGCTTCAACCCTCAGGTGAGGCAAAAAGAATTGGATGCCAAGGGTACAACTACATCTTTATATAGTGTAGGGATTCAGATGTTTTTAGATGGTGTCCATCATGGAGTGCTGCCTCTTCACCCCACCTACATACAATGAAAATGTGTTTTCTTTTATTGTAAACGAAAGGGAGAAAAATACCCATGCAGAAAGCTCTTAGTGTTCTAGCAGTGCCTTGAACTCTCAATTGCATAACTGCTGCCACTGAGTAGTGTTAAGACTCTGATTCAGGACATCATTCAGTGTATGTTTACATCTAAGCTGTAGAAACTTTTTTCAGTGAAATATTTTTAAATGAAAGGCGGCTTTTCAATCAAAACAAGTTTTTAAGGGGGTGGACACTCAGTTTGGTCATTTATATCACATTTTGGGGGATAAAAAATGGGAAACCAAAAACTGAAAATGTGTAGCGTGACAGGGTTAGGACAGATGGCTACAGGAGAGTGATCCTATTGGGATCCGGGAAGTGCCTGCTGACTGCTAAAGGATCCCCCTCCAGCCTAAGAGGGGGATCCACAGGACCTGGAAACCAAATGAGTACGGGGGACAACTAATGAAATAACAGGGACAGGAGTGTGGTCAAAGGGTCAAACGAAGGGGAGTGATAGAAGGCAGATATATTAGCCCCAGGCTAAGTAGATTCCTTTTCCCTGGGTAAGGTAACAGGGAAGATTCCAGAAAAATCAGGAACTTTCTGGAAACAATTAAGGCAGACAGGCTGATTAGAACACCCGCAGCCAATCAAGAAGCTGCTAGAATCAATTAAGACAGGCAGGCTAATCAGGGCACCTGGGTTTTAAAAGGAGCTCACTTTAGTTTGTGGTGTGTGTGTGTGTGTGTGTGTGTGTGAGGAGCTAGGAGCAAGAGGCGCAAGAAGCTGAGAGTGAGAGGTGTACTACAGGAAGACTGAGGTGTACAAGCATCATCAGAGAAACAGGAGGAAGGTCCTGTGGTGAGAATAAAGAAGGTGTTGGGAGGAGACCATGGGGAAGTAGCCCAGGGAGTTCTAGCTGTCACGCAGCTGTTACAGGAGCCACTGTAGATAGCTGCAATTCACAGGGCCCTGGGCTGGAACCCAGAGTAGAGGGTGGGCCCAGGTTCCCCCCCAACTCCCTACTTGATACCAGAGGAATTGACCTAGACTGTGGGTTTCACCAGAGATGAAAGTCTCTGGCCTGCGCTCCAATCCACTAGGAGGATCAGCAGAGACTGCAGGGATTGCTCTTCTTCCTTTTCCCCCCATGCTGGCCAGTGATGAGGCTACTAAATGAACGGCAGCTTTGAGCCATGAAAGTGGCCAAACTGAGGGCTGCCATGAACCTCTGAGGTGAGCAAATCTGCCAATAAGTGCAGGACCCACCAAGGCAGAGGAGGAACTTTGTCACAGTAGATATTTTCATATTAAAAAAAATCCCAAAGGTTTTTCCATGTGTTTTGGGGGGTTTTTTTAATTCCTTTTTGTGTAAAATTGAGTTTTTCTTCAAAACTTTTATTAAAATAATTGGCATTTTTGGACAAGTTGTACTGACATCCTCAATAGAACTTTAAGTTAACTAAGTTTTGTCATTTAGGATGATTTCCTAAAATCATCATATACAGATAACAAGGTAGCTCACTCAGAACAACAATGAAAACCCAGCCAACAATTTTCACTCCACAGAAATACATCTTCAAAAGTCATGAGTTTCAGGCAATTTTGGACCGAGAGCAAGGCAAGTTCCAGAGGACCTCACAGGGAATGACCTGGAAGCAACCCATTCTTATTATAATGAGGAAGAACCCCTCTTGAGGTCCTCTACTGAACACAGCTGTGGCAGTGTATCACAGAGAATATCCCTACCGAAAGAGTGATGAAGATGAAAATGTTGTTGTGTTTTGAAACTTCATTTCTTATTCCCTTTTCCATCACAACACAAAAAATGCCATAAGTACCACACTAAACAACCCCAACCCATTATTTTTTTTCCAGTTTCACTGTAGAAGTTATTACCAATATTCTGTAAGTGAATTTGTTTATCCAGAGAAATTACTGTAGTAAATATCATATTTATTGCCAGAGCTTGTCTGCCATAAATTATAGTGCTCTAATTGACATAAGCTACAGTGTACTATATAAAGACAAAAATAGCAATGTTATCATGAAAACAAAGGAAAGATGGAGGAATAGCATACTGAAAAATATTCTCTGGTGACCTTTATAATCTCTCCACCGGCTTTCCTCTGAGTGGTGGCCAAGTAGAACAACAGACTTTATTTTATTTATTATTTTGTATTCTTGCAGAGAAGTTAAAGGGAACAAGGAATATTTATTAATGTTTGCAAATGTTTTTTTTTCTCCTAGCTCGCGTAGAAATTGACTTTTGAAAACAAAAATGAAGTGTAATACATGTTTGTAACATTTATTATTATCTACTGCAGCTACATATATTTTTGACTGACAACTGTTTTTTGCATTCTGTTTGATTGTTAATTTGAATTTATATCCTTGTTATGCTGCCCAAGATACTCTCATTTTATCAGCAGCATTGTAGATCATATAAACCAGATATACTGTGTACAGATCCTTCTATAATAAATTAAATCAGAAAATGATTTTAAAATTATTATTCTGTATTTTTAATAGCTATTAGCCAAGCCTGCTTTATATTTACAGACTTGAAATGAACCTCAACAGAAAGAATTCAGGAAATTAATTTCAGTTGCTAAAATTATTAAGTGTCAAACTGCCTGGAAATAATTAAAATTAATTGTAGTAGTATAACCTTCACAAAGTTAATGGTATTGGAAAAAAAATCAACACAGAAAGAGGAGAACAAAAATTGAAGTTAAAACAGCCTTTGGATTCTCTCAGTTTAGTAGGCATTTGTTTCAATGAGTTTAGTGGGTAATATCTACGGAAGCTGATCCTGAATCAGCAGACACTTAAACATACAAACAAAATGAAACAAATCTGCAATTCCTAGATTAAAATCTAAGTGCAGATCTGTTATGTCGTCGATCAGGATTAAATTTAACATAGTCATAGAATAATAGGAAGGGACATTGAGAGGTCATCTAGTTCAGACTCTTGTGCTGAGGCAGTATGCCTAGACCATCCCTACAGCTGAAAGGGAGTGCATGGATAAGTAACGTATTTGACAGAGATGGTCAGTTTTGATTTGATCAATCTCCCAAACTTTGGTGCATTTAAAATTCAAATACCCATATTCATATTTTGTATCTTGAGCCAGTCCCTAATTGAGCGCTGCTTGTAGCATTCACAAGTGCTGAATTGGTGTTTCTTTAGTAGCTCAGAAATCTACTGTCTGAGATAACAAAAAAAATGTGGGAGGGGGTGGGGTGGTGGTGTTAAGTATTATGAACCAAAATAAATGCATTGAATAATTAAGTCCAAAATGTATTATTATAAGTGTAACCTTTATGTTAAAAAGTCTTCCCAATTAATATTATACTGTAAAAGATAAGGATGCAATAAATCCCAACTTAGTTTTCAGGTTCAAGCCTCTTGGTCAGTCAGAAAATTTAGTTAGTAGAGAACCACTAGGCAACAGTATGAATGATACAACCAAACTTTTTTAATAATGAAAAATGATTAGTAATTGCATGCCTGTTTGCTTAACTACTTATGCAATTGCTACTATTGTACTTGTATTCAAAGATAAAATGGTGCATCAATGGATGATCAGTCCACTGATATCAAATGAAGTGCAGTCTTATAATCCTGGAACCTAACCATACACTTTGGAATTCTCGCTGCAATTTAACAAAATTACTTCATTATAATATTTCATGTTAAAGTGCCTTCAATGATAATTATATTTCTGGCATCTTCTGATTGGCTCTTTATATTTTATGCAATTTAAATTAACATAAGAACATAACATAAGAATGGCCATACTGCGTCAGACCAAAGGTCCATCCAGCCCAGTGACCTGTCTACCGACAGTGGCCAATGCCAGGTGCCCCAGAGAGAATGAACCTAACAGGTAATGATCAAGTGATCTCTCTCCTGCCATCCATCTCCACCCTCCGACAAACAGAGGCTAGGGACATCATTCCTTACCCATTCCTCACCCATCCTCCATGAATTTATCCAGTTCTCTTTTAAACCCTGTTATCGTCCTAGCCTTCACAACCTCCTCAGGCAAGGAGTTCCACAGATTGACTGTGCACTGAGTGAAGAAGAATTTCCTTTTATTTGTTTTAAACCTGCTGCCCATTAATTTCATTTGGTGACCCCTTGTTCTTGTATTATGAGAACAAGTAAATGACTTTTCCTTATTCACTTTCTCCACACCACTCATGATTTTATATACCTCTATCATATCCCCCTTAGTCTCCTCTTTTCCAAGCTGAAAAGTCCTAGCCTCTCTAATCTCTCCTCATATGGGACCCATTCCAAACGCCTAATCATTTTAGTTGCCCTTTTCTGAACCTTTTCTAATGCCAGTATATCTTTTTTTGAGATGAGGGGACCACATCTGTATGCAGTATTCAAGATGTGGGTGTACCATGGATTTATATAAGGGCAATAAGGTATTATCCATCTTATTCTCTATCCCTTTTTTAATGATTCCTAACATCCTGTTTGCTTTTTTGACTGCCGCTGCACACTGCGAGGACATCTGCCGAGAACTATCTGCGATGACTCCAAGATCTTTCTCCTGATTAGTTGTAGCTAAATTAGCCCCCATCATATTGTAGGTATAATTGGGGTTATTTTTCCATTGTGCATTTCTTTACATTTATCCACATTAAATTTGCCATCTTGTTGCCCAATCACTTAGTTTTGTGAGATCTTTTTGAAGTTCTTCACAGTCTGCTTTGGTCTTAATGATCTTGAGCAGTTTAGTATCATCTGCAAACTTTTCCACCTCACTCTTTACCCCTTTCTCCAGATCATTTATGAATAAGTTGAATGGGATTGGTCCTAGGACTGACCATTGGGGAACACCACCAGTGTTACTCCTCTCCATTCTAAAAATTTACCATTTATTCTTACCCTTTGTTCCCTGTCTTTTAACCTGTTCTCAGACCATGAAAGGATCTTCCCTCTTATCCCAATACAACTTAATTTACGTAAGAGCCTTTGGTGAGGGACCCTATCAAAGGCTTTCTGGAAATCTAAGTACACTATGTCCACTGGATCCTCCTTGTCCATATGTTTGTTGACCCCATCAAAGAATTCTAATAGATTAGTAAGACATGATCTCCCTTTACAGAAACCATGTTGACTTTTGCCCAACAATCTGTGCTTCTATGTGTCTGACAACTTTATTCTTTACTATTGTTTCAACTAATTTGCCCGGTAGTGACGTTAGCCAACATCTGCACCAGTGTCCTTCTCATAGTATCAATATAGATAGCACAATGTTAAAACCTTCTCAGAAACACTCATTATGAGCCTCCAAAACATAAAATGGTAAAATAACTCAGGGCCATATCCTTCCTAACTCTTACTTTCCCAGAACACCGTCTCTCCAACTTACCTTCGTACTACAACTTCAATTTCCCATACTGCTCTATACTTAGACTAACTTAGGCCCCAAACTTATTTCTTAACCCAAACCATCCTGCACAAGGAGATATTTCTGTGACATGCAAGAGCAAGGTCTGAAATGCTACCATCCCACAGAACTCTGGATAAAAGTTTTCTATCAACTGACATGGCCCCCATCATTGCAAGCAAACAATACATCTTTCAGTATAGCCATATATAGAGAATGCAGACAATTCTTACAGGATAGGGGATTCTATCCTGGGAAGAAGTGATGCTGAAAAATACTTGGGCATCATGGAGGGGAAGTGAGCTGAACATGAGTTCCCAAAGTGTTGCTCTGGCCAAAAGGGCTAATGAGATCCTTAAGATATATAAACAAAGTATTGAGCATCAGTCAAGAGGTGATTTTACTTCTGTATTTTGACTGGTGTAATTGCTGCTGAAATACTGTGTCTAGTTGCAATGTCCACAATTCAAGGAGGATAATGATAAATTAGAGCGTTCAAAGAATGATTAAAGGACTCAAGGACATCCATCTATTTAGTTTAACAAAGAGAAGGTTAAATGGGTCTTGATCAATCTATACATACCATATAGGGAACAGAAATTTGATAATAAAGGGCTTTTCAACTAGCAGTCAAAGACATAAGACACAATGGCTGAAGTTGAATCTAGTCACATTTAGACTAGGAAGAAGGCAAAAGGTTGGGTTTTTTTTGTTCGTTTGTTTAAAACAATGAGGGTAATTAACCAGTGGAACAACTTAACAGGGGCTGCGGTGGATTCTCCACCATGGAAACTTTTAGGAACAAAGTTCCAACCTGGAGTTAAAAGATATGCTCTAGTTCAAACTGGAATTAATTCATGGAAGTCTTTTGGCCTATGTAATAGATTCATAGATACTAAGGTCAGAAGGGACCATTCTGATCATCTAGTCCGACCTCCTGCACAGCGCAGGCCACAGAATCTCACCCATCCACTACTACGAAAAACCTCACCTATGTCTGAGCTATTGAAGTCCTTAAATCATGGTTCAAAGACTTCAAGGAGCAGAGAAGCCTCCCTCAAGTCAACCATGCCCCATGCTACAGAGGAAGGCGAAAAACCTCCAGGGCCTCTCCAATCTGCCCTGGAGGAAAATTCCTTCACGACCCCAAATATGGCAATCAGCTAAACCTTGAGCATATGGGCAAGATTCACCAGCCAGATACCCAAGAAAGAATTTTCTGTAGTAACTCAGATCCCATCCATCTAATATCCCATCTCAGGGGATTAGTCCTATTTACCCTGAATATTCAAAGTTCAATTACTTACCAAAATCCCATTATACCATCTCCTCCATAAACTTGTCTAGTAGAATCTTAAAACCAGATAGATCTTTTGCCCCCACAGCTTCCTTGGAAGCCTATTCCAAAACTTCACTCCTCTGATGGTTAGAAACCTTCGTCTGATTTCAAGTCTAAACTTCCTGGTGGCCAGTTTATACCCATTTCTTCTTGTGTCCACATTGGTGCTGAGCTTAAATAATTCCTCTCCCTCTCCTGTATTTATCCCTCTGATATATTTATAGAGAGCAATAATATCTCCCCTCAACCTTCTTTTAGTTAGGCTAAACAAGCCAAGCTCCTTAAATCTTCTTTCATAAGACAAGTTTTCCATTCCTCGGATCATCCTAGTAGCCCTTCTCTGTACCTGCTCCAGTTTGAATTCATCCTTTTTAAACATGGGAGACCAGAACTGCACACAGTATTCTAGGTGAGGTCTCACCAGTGCCTTATATAATGGTACTAAAACCTCCTTATCCCTACTGGAAATGCCTCTCCTGATGCATCCCAAAACCGCATTAGCTTTTTTCACAGCCATATCACATTGGCAGCTCATAGTCATCCTATGATCAACCAATACTCCAAGGTCCTTCTCCTCTTCCGTTACTTCTAATTGATGCTTCCCCAACTTATAACTAAAATTCTTGTTATTAATCCCTAAATGCATAACCTTACACTTCTCACTATTAAATTTCATCCTATTACTATTACTCCAGTTTACAAGGTCATCCTGATCCTCCTGTATAATATCCCGATCCTTCTCCGAATTGGCAATACCTCCCAGCTTTGTATCATCTGCAAACTTTATTAGCACACTCCCACTTTTTTGCCAAGGTCAGTAATAAAAAGATTAAATAAGATTGGTCCCAAAACCGATCCCTGAGGAACTCCACTGGTAACCTCCCTCCAACCTGACAGTTCTCCTTTCAGTAGGACCCTTTGCAGTCTCCCCTTTAACCAATTCCTTATCCACCTTTTGATGTTCATATTGATCCCCATCTTCTCTAATTTAACCAATAATTCCCCATGTGGCACGGTATCAAATGCCTTACTGAAATCTAGGTAAATTAGATCCACTGCATTTCCTTTATCTAAAAAATCTGTTACCTTTTCAAAAAAGGAGATTAGGTTGGTTTGGCACGATCTACCTTTTGTAAAACCATGCTGTATTTTGTCCCATTTACCATTGACTTCAATGTCCTTAACTAATTTCTCCTTCAAAATATTTTCCAGGACCTTGCATACTACAGATGTCAAACTAACTGGCCTGTAGTTACCTGGATCACTTTTTTTTCCCCTTTCTTAAAAAGAGGAACTATATTAGCAATTCTCCAATCATTCAGTACTACTCCCGAGTTTACAGATTCATTAAAAATTCTTGCTAATGGGCTTGCAATTTCAGGTGCCAATTCCTTTAATATTCTTGGATGAAGATTATCTGGGCCCCCGATTTAGTCCCATTAAGCTGTTTCAGTTTCGCTTCTACCTCAGATATGGTAATATCTACTTCCATATCCTCATTCCCATTTGTCATGCTACCATTATCCCTAAGATCCTCTTTAGCCTTATTAAAGACTGAGGCAAAGTATTTGTTTAGATATTGGGCCAAGCCTAGATTATCCTTAACCTCCACTCCATCCTCAGTGTTTAGTGGCCCCACTTCTTCTTTCTTAGTTTTCTTCTTATTTATATGGCTATAGAACCTTTTACTATTGGTTTTAATTCCCTTTGCAAGGTCCAACTCTACTCGACTTTTAGCCTGTCTCACTTTATCCCTACATGTTCTGACCTCAATTAGGTAACTTTCCTTGCTGATCCCTCCCATTTTCAGGGAGGTAATGCAGGTCAGATGAAATAATCACAGAGGTCCCTTCTGGCCCTATAATCATTCATCACCTACCCATTTCTCCTCTGATTTGAGACTAAGCAGGATGCATAGAAGGTGCACATTTGTCCTCAGTTCTCATACCTCTCATCTTCCTTCACTCTGCATATTTATTCCCTCTCACTTGTCTGTCTGCTTTCTACACAATAACTGTGTCTTTCTGAAGAAATACAAAATAGATGAAAGGCTATTTTCAGAATTAATTCTTCCATGTAAGGAACTATATTAATTATGGGTAGAGCTTGGGCAATCACTATGCATCTCCTTCTGTGAGAGCAGCACCCAGACTTAGTGCTGGAGCATAACTTACTTCAGCTCAGAAAACCATTTATCTTTTTGTTCTGCATACATTGTTGTACACCTGTCTGTCATTGTTTTATTGACTCATTTGGCATCTGTAATCACAGATTCTAGTAATACTCATACAAATAATTCATGTTCCACCCCAAAATCTGGATATGGGATGTTATTTACAACTTTCCACTCCCTGATAGACACAGCTATGTGACAGGAGAGAGTGTAGATCAGTCAAGGCTCTACTTCAGAGCTATCATATGTTTTAATGATTTACCTGACAGATGCTGAACAGGTACCATTTAGGATGGAACTTATCCTTCAAGATCCAGGTAGAGCTGCAGGCCTGAATCATAGTAGCCAATTGAACTTAAAGTTATCTAAAGATACCTGCAAATGACTTCTCATGTACTTAAAGGCAAGTGTGCACTTAAGTGTGTTGCAGGATTGGGATCTGAGAGGCCTCAGCAGGCTCAGTCTTTACTAGAAGAAAAAATATTCTGTTCTTCCATGGAAGATCATAATTAACTGCATAACAAGGATTTTACCAGGAGCACCACAAGGCGGGTAATAGTTCCAGTTGTAACTACAGAGTGTGAATAATTTGCTGACAAGCTGTATTAACTCAGTACAAAGATTAACAGCATTTTCTTAAGTGTCATAGTCAGAGGAAATGTACCTTACCACCTATCAGGATTCAACTAGTTGTAAAGCAAAATCTTTTCCTTAAGTGTGTTGAGAGCAGAGAGGGTTTTATGGCAGTTCTTGGTGATGGTACCATTTAACAACTACACCAGAATAACGTGCATAGTGGTTGAATGAACTATACTATCCATAATTTCCATTGTATTGCTATTTCTTTCTTTTTCTGGATGGAAACTTCAATTCATATCAGGATGTCCAATGGCAATGACCATATGTTGCATTCGGTTTCCCTTATTTTCTGATCAACTGCTCCACGACATCATGTTCTAGGCTCTTAAGATATTATATATCACAGTGAGGCACATACACTATTCAAGTGGAATAGCACATCTTTAATGCAATATGCCAAAAATTGTGATGCAACACAAATGAAGTGTATGATGTAGCGGACAACAGATGATCAGCTGGAAATGAGTATTGTCTTGGATCACTTAACACCTGCTGATTAGAGTAATTACTACTAGTGTCTACTACGTAGAGAGAGTCCATTTAGATATCTAGGAGTCAAAGCAATTTGCTGGTGTGATTGTGCTTCTGGGTGTGCCTGCCTTAAGTCTTTGTACTTAACCTGAATTTTCAGTGTTGGCATCTCAATAAATCTCTTTCAGTGCTCTACCACACATGAGAAAGGTCATTAAAATGATATGACCATACTTGATTTTGTTGTTATACATAATGCAGTATCAGACCCCAAATTCTAAATTTTCAAGCCTGCATAGGGGAAAAAAAAACTGTGATGTCACTTTTGGTGTACCCAATAGAGGCTTTGGGCTTTGTGCTTTGATGGAGCAGGGGAATACTAAATTGGTGCACTAATTTTTACTACTGTACATACCTGAATGTTACATTCAAGTAGCATGCTGTATATCCTTCATACAGAGGTTCAGGAAAGTAATGGCCAAGGATAAATGAAAGGCCACCAGGCTGATGCTTGAAAGAACAACAATTCATGTAAAAAAATACATTAATTCAGAATAAAGGTTTTAAAGGTCATTTTGATTCATGGTATCACAGAAGTTAAAAATTCAACTGAAGATAAACATAGGCAGTTGAATGTGTCAAATGTTACCAAAATGTCAAGATGCAACATTTTCTCAATCACCCAGCTGTTACTATCAAAACCAGTAAGAGATACTTCAATAGTTATATCAAAAAATATGGCAAAAAAGTCAAAAGGAGGATAAGTATATTCAAAATATTTTGAATAAAACAATTCCTGCATTTAAACAAAGCAAACTCAAAATGAAGGCTCTTGCTCAGAATACAATTGTAAACTGTTCTTTGGATTACAAAGTCTTGCAGGGCAAGGAGTTCCTCTTCTCTGGGTGCACAACAGGGCTCCATACTGGGGTCTTTACATACTATCATAATATGATTACCTATTATGTAATATTTATTTTCCCCCATTTGAGTATTCTTTTTGTCCTCTCAATCTACACTGTAAGAACGGAGAACTGCCAAGTCCTCTTTCTTTGGTGCCAAATTGTCTCTCCTCTGTTTCTATGTTCTCTTGCTTCCCCCCTCTCCCCTTTTATTCTGACTCCTTCCCAGACAATCCTAAAGGTATTTGATTCCATATCTCCTTCAACTCACTATGTATTTATAATCCCTCAATTACTATTCCATTGGCCTCAGTGTCTTTTGGTTTAGGTAGTCAAGTTAAACAATATCCACTTCCATAAATTTTCACCATTCTCTAATATCTCTACGGTCAAAACATCTGGGGACTGAAAGTTGAAGTTGTGTACAAAAAATAGCCCTCACTGGTGGTGGTGGGAGAGAATTTTTTTTTTTGCCCAAAGGAAACTTGCTTTGATTTGATCACGATATGAGCTTTTGAAAGTCTTAGATTCCAATAATCAAAATAGTTAAGCACCTGCTTATCTTCAAATACATTATTAGTCCCATAGAAGTCAATAGGCTTGCTCACATGCATGACGTTAAGCATAGGTTTACATGTTTTGCTGAATCAGGCCTTTACTGAGTACATAGAGATTATTTCTTTACAAAGCATGTAAGAGGAGCAGTTTAGGCAGGATTTTTTTTGCATTTGCACACAAGGGAAGCGGTTTCATAGTGAAAATGGAGCGAAATACTGCTGCAGATTGTTTGCACCTCCTGACATCTGCAGGTGCTCAGACTGTGGATGAGCTCTTGCAAACCTTCTAAGGCATGCAAGAGGGAACACTGTACCTTGGGCACTCAACAGCATAGCCGGGCAAAGTTTTTCAAACAAAACTTTCTGCCAAAAAGTGGAGATTCAGACCGACTGAAACATTTGGCAAATTCAAGTAGAATTTGCCAAATTGTTTCAGTAACCCTGCCTCTCCTCCCCCTCCCCCATCATGTTTTGATTTTATTTTTTGAAAGGTTAAAAAAATTTAAAGAGACAATGAAATGTTTTGGGTCAACATTTCATTCAAACAAAAATGAATTAAAAAAACAAAACAAAACAAACAAGACAGCTTTCAGTTCACTAAAACATTTGATTTTTGTTTTGTTTTGGATTCACCCAAAACATTTCCTCCCCCTACCCAGTTCAGCCAGTGAATGAACACACACACACACACACACACACACACACACACTTACTTATTTGTGGAGCTCTAGGCTCTAGTAAAAGAGAGGGGAAAAAGACTTTACAAAAAAAAAAAACAAAAAACAAAAAACCAACACCATTGGAAAATTCAAAGCACCTCAGTGTCCCAGATACCTGTTAGATCCTGAAAATCACTTCCACTTCCCTTTGTTCTCTGTCTTTTTGGAATTTCTCATTCTGGACAGGACTAACTAAAGAACCAGTCAGTGCCACCCTTTCACCACACCAGAGCTAGAAAAGAGGTTTTGAAGTTTAGAGGCAACAGATTTATCACTGTTTTGGGACTAAGAATACTCCCTCTGCAGCAAATACTGATCTCACTGGTCAATGCCATAAGATCTGGTGAACTGGAATCGGAAGACTGATATGCTACCAGGCCACTGGGCTGACTACAATCTCTTTTATTTAAAAACAATATATGTAAAACAGTAAAATATTACATTCAGTAATAGTCAGAGGTATGCTAGATGTTTAGGGCATTGCAGTATGCAAAATTCCAATACTTTAGTTTGAATTTACACAGCATAATCACAGACCTTTTACAAGAGTGTCATTTGAACTAATCCATTAGCCTTGCCCAAATTAGCCCAGTTGTTTATAAGATATTAAATGCACTACAAAGCCTAAAATGTTTGTTTTGCTCTATAATAATAGCACCTGTTAAAAAGGCCCATTGCAGCTGTATTTCCAGCAGATTACAGGCCATTAGGCAAGTTATACAGTACCTTATTTTTATAACCTAATCTCTCTTCTTTTCACATTTGAATTTTAGGACCATAAAATGAGATCTTTTCCCCTGCCCTCAGTCCTTCACTGATTGAGATGAGGAGAATAATTTTAATATTTATGGAATGCTCAGAATCAACTTGCAGTTGCTATGGTAAAATGCTGTAGTAAAATATTTCATTAACTTTTAATACAGTTTTAACACAGTCCTACTCTATTGGGACTATACCACCGCTAGATTTAAACTTTTTTCCTTCTTTTTGGACAGAAGCTTGAAGGGTATAAAAAGGCTCATAAAATATTCTTTTTTGGTTCTTTCAGTACTCACCTTCAAAAACAAATCAAAACAAAAAACAGTGCAAACCAACTGGTCATCTTGTTGATAACTTCAAAATATCAGAGTTCATGCATGGAATTAATCCGAGACTAGCTGAGCTAAAATTTACACACCCTATTTAAAACTGATCTCATAACAGGTATGTCAGTCAGGGAGACAGAAAATATTGACCTTTACTGACATAGAATAGGATTGTGTTGAAATTGGTGGGACATCCTAGCAGTAGCTTGGATGCTGATTTATTTAGCTCTACATATATATAGCGGTAGGGCCAGATTCTGATCCTCTCATTCACACCAA
Source organism: Dermochelys coriacea (assembly GCF_009764565.3). NCBI lineage: Eukaryota > Metazoa > Chordata > Testudines > Dermochelyidae > Dermochelys > Dermochelys coriacea. The sequence continues at coordinate 55,647,281 of NC_050078.2, read as the reverse complement.
GTAGCAAACAACTCATGCCGTGAATAGTACTACTGATTTCAATGCAGCTCTTCCTGGAGCAAGATACAACACAATCTGAGCAAGACAATCAGATTCCAAGCCATAAACTTTGACTTTGTTTTAGAACCACTAGGTCAAATCTGCAATGGAAGAGTACCTCTCCAGTAGTACCTTTCCAATAAAATTGCTTCAGTTTCAGACTTTAATCAATTCAGTAAATCCACTGAAAAGTAACAGGTACTCTGAAGACAATTTGCAATAGCTTACCAGGCCTCCACTTTTTCATTCCCAGTGGAGGTCTCAGGGCAGCTCATGAACACCTAGAACTTCCCCAAGTGTCTCATCTACTTCTCAGAAAGATTTAAACATTAATGATTTGCCCGCTGGGAGTAGTGCAGATTTTCCCACAGTGATCTTAACAATGTTGATGAAACACCCCCACCTCAACTAGGATGTGATTTTTTAAATTTATATTAATCAATATAAAGCGAGTAAGATTATTATGTTTGGTTGAAGGAAAGGAATTAATTATAGTAGTGTCAAATTATGTCAATAAAGTTCTGTATGGCATAGAGATCATTTGTGAACAAATTGTAACAAATTAAACCAACTAAGCTCGCACAGTTTGTTTCCTTTATTCTTGGGAGGGCACGGGGGAAAAAGGGGAGGTTGGGTTTCTTGAGACATTTTGCTGTCTGGAGTAGAATCCTACAATCACACAAACCAGTTTTGGGATGTCATTTATATTCCTTCATCTAGTCATATCTGCTGTAATCCTTGAGGTCACATTGATTGGCATTCTCTTTTAAAAGACAATGTTTCTCTTTCGTTATTATCTATAAAATTAAGAGTGCTTCACTTTTAATTGCCCTTTTTGTCTCTCTTCAGGAAGGAGTATGCTAGCATGCACCATATTTAGATCTATTATTTATTTTTGCAGTGTCTTCTGCAGTATTATGCAAACATATGCTCAGAAAGCCAGTCTACATATAATCCACAAGTGATGAATTTGTACGGCCTGCTTGGCAACTATTCCAATATTATGTAAATGGGGGGGGGGACCTTCAGTTTTATATACACCAAAAAGATAATAAAGAAACAATAAAAGTCTGACACAATCTAAATTTACAACACTGCTCCAAAATTCATTTAGAATTATCTTTCACTAAGTAATAGAATGAAGATAGCATCATCGATTTAACTCTGTTTCGTTGTAAACCATATGAAATGACATTTACTTATGAGCCAAATCCTTCCCTAAATATACACTGCAAAGAGAAGCAAGTATGCTTTGAATGCATCCTTTACTGACGGGCAGGAATCAACTGACTGGTCCAGTGCTACAACAGGGATATACTGTTACTCTGAAAAGTCACAGCTAGTACCCTTTAGTAAGGCTACCAAAATAAGTGTTACTGATCACAGATGTAGGCCTGAGCTTTAGAATGCCATTTACTGTACAGGAAGAGTGTCTCCCCTCCTCCCCAGAAGTTCATTGTTATTCAACGGAATTCACCCTACAAGACAAGAAATCTCCAACAAGATCAATTTTAAGTTTCCAAAAGCACTCATGGCTGGAGGCATCCCTTACCTTGTAGGTCCTGCTGCTGTTGGTCCCACAGTGTCTATTGCAATTCAGAAACAGACCCTTCTGGTAATGCTGTCATGAGTATTAGGGAGAGACCATAAGGATACATAGGTATGCTGTACAATTCCCCTAAGAATTCAATGGATGGTTACTCAGAGTGCATGGCAAGTTAAACTTCAGAGCTCTGCAGTACACTCACAAAATCTCACTGACCAAAAGATGATTGGCCTGTAAATACCTCACATACAGGTCTTCTTCAATTTGTGCCCCGGCTGACTTAACTCCATTAATGGTTCTCTGCAAGAATATAGTGGGGGGAAAAGCCTCCCTCATCCTGTGTGGAGTAGGGAAGAAGTTAACTTCTTACTTAACATGCCAGCAAGTTACAACCAGACTGTGGGGGTCGGGGTGTGGAAGGTGGGTAATTAAGCAAGGATCCTGACTAAAGGCAATCAGAACTTAAGGAATCACAGCTGGAAACCCTATAAAAACTGGGTCAGTAATAGGCATAAGAAAGAAGGATATGTTAGCAGAGAGCAGGATAATACAGGGTTTTCTGAGGAGACAGTTTGTTTCAGGCCTTTTTTTATTTATTTGTTTTAAAACCTATAAGGTTTTTAGAATGTTTTGTTAAATCCTGTGTAAATTAAACCCCTGAAAATGCAAAACAAAAGCTTTAGGAGAAAAGTTCTCTTTGAAGGATTTTTGTTACTAAACTAGGGTGTGCAACTGCCTACTTATTCAATTCTTGTGTTATCATTGTTCCACTTTCCTATAGAATGCATTCTATACCATTAAACAAACAAAGGAAAGGTAGCTCCCTCAGCCTCTCCTTATAACATTTTGTTGCTTTTCTAGTAGTTATTTTCTATGCCTCTCCTCAACTCTGGCAGCCAATACTTCATCTATGTAAGTTTATACAAAGTGGCATAAACACTTTTAGTATTATGTATGATTCCCTGCAAAAACAATACATGGATGTATTGTAGGTACAATGTTTGATACTTTCCCGCAACATCACCACAATTCAAGCTCATATGCAGTTTGTTTGAAGATGTCACCCCAAAGTCTCAGTAAAGCTCAGTGCTTTCCAGACACCTGTTCCTGATTGGAAATATTGGAGCCTTTGGAATATTGGAAATACAATAGCCTACTATTATAATATGGTGACATTGTTATATAGAGTCATCTGCTATTTAGACATGAAGAGCATAAGAGTGAAATATTAAGATACGCTTAACCCTTCAAAAATGATCTAAGGCTGATTGTGATTTGCTAATTGATCCCCCTGGGATAAGATTCATCAGTGAGGGGTGCTGTGCAGTAACACAGCCACTGACACAGTCAAAGGGAAATGGGCATTTGGTAGCTTCTGAATTTGAGTTAATAAAGAGATGAAATTGGTGAACAACAAACTTGGTGAACTATTCATAGTAACTGGTTATTTTAAAAAATGTATCTCCCTTTTCTGTTTCTAAGTTATCTGCAAGCAGAATCTTGATATTATGAATTTGTTTATTTGAAATTATTTTATTAAAGGTATATGGAAACATACTGTAATGTATGGATTGCTTTTCAAACTATTTGCAATGACAATTGCTTTAGAATATTGAATTGTAATTTGGTATTCACACTATATATGATTGCTTGCCCAAGTAACCTTTTGGGGGTAGAGACTGTATTTTTGTTCTGTTTGTACAGCACCTAACACAATGGGGTCCTTGTCCCCATCTAGGGCTCCTGGGTTTTCCAGTAATACAAATAAGTGATATATCTGCTCCTTGATTGGATAAGTCCCAAATTAACAGCCTTTCAGGATATCAGGATTCATGTCTAAATTCATATTCACAAAAGTATGCATGAGAAGTTAGAAATTTGCTTGAATATTTATGAAACATTTTCCCCGCAAATATTTTTTTGTGAGCAAAGTGAGTTAGCATATACCCTGTACAATTGTCCAGCAGGAGTTATATGCACCGCTTAAGTACTACTTAAGCACTCAAAACAGAATTCAACAAGAAGCAAACAAAACTCCTATTACATCATCCAGCCCATCTTACTGCCATGCAGGATTGTTCCTATCTATATATTTTCCAGTACTTTTACCAATTGTGTTTAAGATTCCTGAGCAGTAAGCCTTCCACCACTTCAACCTACATTCTCTCTTTTATTTTCCTCCCTTTATTCCCCAGGTAACACACACGATTCCTGCTCTTGCATTAGCATCCTTCAAGTATTTGTAGAGTAATTGTCATAGAATCATAGAAAGGTAGGGCTGGAAGGAACCTTCAGCAGTCATCTAGTCCATTTCCCTGCACTGAGGCAGAACCAAGTATCCCTACACCAGGTTGGACAAACACTTGTCAGGGATGTTCTTAAAAAAACCTCCATAACAGGGATTCCTCTATCTCCCTTGGTAACCTATTCTAATACTTACCTATCCTTATAGTTAGAAAGTTTTTTTTCCCTAATATCTCACCTAAATCTCCCTTGCTGCTGATTAAGCCCTTTACCTCTTGTCCTACTACCAGGGGAGATGGAGAGCTATAGATCACTGTTCTCATTATAACAGACTTGAACTTATTTGAAGATTGTTATTTGGTTCCCCCCTCAATCTCTTTTACTCAAGACTAAACTAACATACCCAGTCATGTCTTCCCCTAGTATTTGCTTCATTTAATAAATCAGTCCCTCCAGCCATTTAACCTCCCCTCCCACCTGAAATTCCTTCATTTTGTCACTATCATTCTGGTAACGTGGTGCTCAAAACTGAACACAATACTCAAGGTCTGTTTGCATCAGAGGCATATAGACAGGGCATGCTATCTCCCTGCTCTGAGACTTCATTAATCTCAAAACTGCTTTACCCTGTTTTTTGTACCTGTATGATATTGTTAATGCATGTTTAATTTGCTGTCCACTGTTATCCGTATGTACCTTCCATCAGTATTGTGAGAAACCAGAGGTGCATCAATCAATTATGTATATTTCAGATTCTTTCCCCTTCAATTGATTATTTAATTTTTTTCCAAGGTGATATTCCCTTTAATTATTGTTTCTACCTACATTTTAATCTTTAGTTTCCTTTGCATCATTTCTTTATCCTCACTTGTGTTCGGAACTTTGAATTTAGTATCATGTGAATTTCATTAGTGTTCTGAGAGGTTTATATTTATTGTATAATATTATTACAAGAGATTTATATTTCTGTGACTGGTGATTATAAATTTGTGCCTGCAAAACACTATTTCAGTGGAACAACTCTAGTTGGGCTTTGCCAGCATTTGCAATATAAAGCTCTATCTTGGCGGTGAAAATCCACAATGTGCTGAAACTAGACATATAGATCTCAGCCTGGGACCTAATTTTTCAAGGAAATTTATCAACTAAGTTTGACTTATTACAGTATTAGTGGATAAAGGTAAGAATGAAAATTATCTGATTTCAGCATTCAAAAGGCCTTTCTAGGCTCAAATCTTGTTTTGGTCTGATAATTGTGCTGTAAAAGGATGAAGGTCCACGCTGTTAAAGATGAGTCCTTGTGGCACTTTAGAGACTAACAAATTTATTTGAGACATAAGCTTTCGTGGGCTAAAAGATACAGGAGCAGGTATAAATACATGAAAGGATGTGGGTTGCTTTACCAAGTGATAGGTCAGTCTAACCAGATAAATCAATTAACAGCAGGATACAAAGGAGGAGAAATAACTTTTGAAGTGGTAGGAGAGTGGCCCATTACAGACAGTTGACAAGAAGGTGTGAGTACCAGTAGGGAGAAATTAGTATTGGGAAAATTAAGTTTAGGTTTTGTAATGACCCAACCACTCCCAGTCTTTGTTCAGGCCTAATCTGATGGTATCAAGTTTGCAAATTAATTCCAGTTCTGCAGCTTCACCTTGGAGTCTGTTTTTGAAGTTTTTTTGTTGAAGAATTGGCACTTTGAGGTCTGTTACTGATTGACCAGAGAGATTGAAGTGTTCTCCTACTGGTTTTTGAATGTTATGATTCCTGATGTCAGATTTGTGTCTATTTATTCTTTTGTGTCCGGTTTTGCCAATGTACATGGCAGAGGGGCATTGCTGGCACATGATGGCATATATCACATTGGTAGATATGAACGAGCCCCGGATGGTGAGGCTGATGTGGTTAGGTCCTATGATGGTGTCCCTTGAATAGATATGTGGACAGAGTTTGCACTGGGGTTTCTAGCAGGGTTTGGTCCCTCAGATGGTGTTTTTGTTGTGTGGTGTGTAGTTGCTGGTAAGTATTTGCTTCAGGTTGGGAGGCTATCTATAAGCGAGGACTGACCTGTCTCCCAAGATCTGTGAGAGTCAGGGGTTGTCCTTCAGGATAGGTTGTAGATCCCTGATGATGCGCTGGAAAGGTTTTAGTTGGGGGCTCTAGGTGACGGCTAGAGGTGTTCTGTTACTTTCTTTGTTGGGCCTGTCTTGTAGTTGGTAACATCTCAGTACCCTTCCGGCTCTGTCAATCTATTTCTTCACTTCACCAGGTGGGTATTGCAGTTTTAAGAACACTTGATAGATGTTTAGGCACCTACTGTTCAAGATAGGTGTCTAGTGGGGTTTTCAAAGGTGACTAGGTGCCTACCTCCTATTGGAATCAATAAGAGTTAGGTGCCTAGAAGCTTTTAATAATCCCACTAGATGCTGTGGGCATCTTTAGGTGCCGATTTACACTTTTAAAAATCTGCCCCGAGGGACTTCTTGGTTCTACCATTACATTTTAAAATTCAAAGTGTTTTCTGCTTTCACATGGGGGAAAACAGGGTTTCCAGAACCTTGCTTAAGCCAATACCCCAAGGCAATTAATAACTTTGACAAAGATCAAAGCACACACAAGACCAAGCACACACACACAATTAGTTTGTGGCAATGACTGTAGCAATGACTACAGCTGGGAAAAACTTTAATGACAAATGGATTACTTGACAAAATAAATAAATAAATAAAATCAGTTTTAGGTCAAACAGAATGATTCACAATATTAGACACAAATTTGCCAAATAGGCAAATTTGCCAAATTGCCAAATAATTAATAATGTGGGGACACTCACAGGGGGACTTAGGTGCCATTCACAGAATAGCTTTATGAACAGACCCCTGTCATTACTTTTAGTCCAGTGGTTCAGGCCCTCAGCTGGAATGTGGGAGAATCTGGTTCAAATCCCTTTTCTAGAGCAGAGAGTTGAACACCAATCTCCCGCTTCCCTTATCCCCAGGCTATAGAGTCAGTACTGGGTTTACAATGGCGCCAGGCCCAGGCTCCAAAGGGCCCCCCCTCTGCTTGGGCTGCACTCCAAGGCTCTGCCTGCTCTTTTCCGCCCCCCAACTCTGCCCCCTGCCCACTGCTCTTCGCTCTTCTGTTGGAACGTTGGCCAGTCGAGGGCTCCTCTCTGCTCCCTGGCTGCAGCTGGGGCTGAGAGAGCTGGAGGCCCCAACCAGCTCTGCTGAGCCCTCCTCCCCTCCCCGAGCTCATCGTGTCATGGCCAGGGGCTGAGTCCCCCTCTCCTCGACCTCTGCTCCCCTGCCCGAGCTCCCTGTGCTGCGGCCAGGGCCTGACCCCTCCCCCACAGCTCCCCATGCCACAGCCAGGGGCTGATCCCCCCCCCCTTCCCATGGCCTGGCTAATCGTGCCACTCCCGAGAGGCTGGAGTGATACCCGGCCCTGGCATTGGACCCGCCGTGGCCACGCTGCCAGCTCAGCCTGGCAGATGCTGTCACCTTCCAGCAGGGCCAGTGAGTGTGGCCAGGTGGTAGGGTGTGAGGGAGTGGGTCTCTGGAAGTGTGTGTGGGGGCTACTGGCCAGTGTGTGTGGGGGTCTCTTGGGGGCGGTGGGGGAGGTCTGTGTGCTGGGATGCTGGGCAGTGGGGGGTCTGAGTGCGGTGCTGTGTAGTGATGATGGTGGGCTGTGGAGAAGTGCATTGGGCAGTAGTGGTGTGCAGGCTGCTGTGCATTTGTTGTGGAGGGGTTGCATGGAGGGGCTGCTGGGCATAGGGAGTCGGGAGCTGTGTGGCATGGCATAGGCCCACTCCCGAGGGGAAGGGGCATGCTGGCCGTACAGGGCTGGGTGGGCCAGTGTGCTTTTGGCAACTGCCAGTTTGTATACAGTGCTCTTGCACTGGGCTAGGTGGAGCGGGCCAGCCCCACCATGCTATGCTATAGAGCCCCTTGCTCTAGGGACCAACATCCCCACGCAATGCTCCTTTGCTCCTATGGGGGCCCACAAATATATTTGGCACCAGGCCCATAAAAAGTTAATCGAGCCCTGAAGTCAGTGACTTTCTGTCCCTATGACTATGTTGTAGTATTTTATACACAGTGGGCCAGCTTCAACAGGGAAGATTGAGAGACCTGTCCCCAGAATTCCCAACAGCCTGGTGATGAGGTCACTCACCTAGGATGGAGGTGATCTGGATTCAAACCCTACTCCAGAGCTAAAATTTGCACTTGTGTCTTCCATATACCCATTGAGTGCCTTAACCACTAGGTTACTGGGCATGGAGTAGAAAGCACCTCCTCCTTGAATCTCTCTATTTCCTTTACTTTAATTTAAAAAAAGGTTAAAAATGCTCAAAAACAAAATGTTTTGTTGTATGTAGAACAAAATATTTGTTCAACCTTCAACGCAATTTGTCTACTTTTTCAATTAACCAAAAAATCAGGAAAAAAAAATCAGGTTCAAGTAGAACTGTTTTTTTTAATTAATTTTAATTCTTTTTGGATCTGCCAGTGAAGCAAAAAAAAAATCAGTTATTTGGCCAGTTCTAATGATGACAGAAAACTACACACTTGCAGATGCATTTGGTGCAATTTATACAGGATGGGAAACTGCTTGACAGAACAAAGGGACAAGGTTCTCAAAACCTCTCACTAGCGACAGAGGCTATAAAATGAGAAAAACAATATGAGCGAGCACCCTTCTCAGCGAGGACCACACAGGCAGATGCACAAACACACGCACGCACGCACACACACAAAGTGCAGAGTAGGACTGTCAAAAATTGACAACATTTGAAATGGGATGACGTACTTAATGCATAAGTGCTTTGTTAGAGTGGGAGCAGACTGCTCAGCATCCTTGCAGGATCAACATTATGACCAGAGAAAATTATATTTAAATACCTTCACTTATGCAATATAGCACCCTAACTAATCAAGGAGCAATATCAAGCCAGGCCTGTGGGGTAGAAAAAATAAAGGGCTTACTAAGCGACTCTGAAACCTAAGTTATTATGTATTACTTCTCATCTGTTACCTGTCCCTAATATGCTTCCTCTGAGAGATTCAAAGCTTCATCATTATTACTGATGAAATTCAGATCTGGGCTTAGGTTTTTAAACTTCAAAATGTGGCAGTGGGTTTGGATCAGCAGTTTTGGTCTAGCCATTTTCACAATGTGATTAAGTATTTGGGTTTGAATTCTGAACACAGTCAGTGTCTGGGGGGTTTTAAAATCTGGCCTAATAGAAGGAAGTGAAACAATAATAAGTGATGTCTGTGGCCAGGCACAACTAATCCACCCATCTCAAATTTCAAACACTGGATATTTGATAATGATTATCAGTCCTGGTTGAAATTTCTTACAAAGAAAAAAAAAGTGGATAAAAGGATAGCTTTTTTCCCCAATTTTTTTAAGTTGATGATGATGAAGAAAAGACTGAAAATGTTTCAGTTATTGAAAACAAACAAAAATATTGAATATGAAGACTTTTTTAGGTTTCATTGAAAAGTGGAGGGACATGCTAAATTTGAAAATGAAAGTGTTTCATTGCTTTTGGAGATTTCTTTGAACACAATTCATTGTTCAATAAAATTACAATCTGCTCACAGACATTCTGGGAGCAGTAAAGAGGCTGAATTCATTGAGTAAACTGTTTGCTGGGAATTATTAGCTCACCTCTACCACCATTATTGGCTGGCAGGTGTACTATTTTTCTCTCTTAGCATGAAATGTACTTCACTGAGCATATATACTCTATTTTCCCCACAAGGGCAACTGTATATGTTCTGAGAATATTAACAAAATATAATTAACGACTGACCAATCTCAAAACATTAGAAAGTATTGCTTGGTTTGGATATGTGTCCAGAGGGGACTGGCAGGTTAAAATAGAAACAAAGAGGATTATAATACAAATATGAAGCAGAAAGCAGGGATTTTCTAGTATTATTGTCCACAGCGCTGCAGTGTTAAGGGTTTGTCAGAGTTTCATTTAAAAGCCCCAGAATTATAAAAGTGGGTTATTACTCTAATCATTCACTCATAATTTATTGACCTATCAATAAATCCTCAAGATGATTAGGGGTGAACTAAGCAGCCCCATTAGTTGTCTGGTTTTGAGCCATTATCCAGTGGAAAAAAAGTAGGTTTAATCAGCTTGTCCACTGAGTTAAACATAGCCATCTCTATGATTACACAATGTCAACAATAAAACTGGTTCTTTTTTATGTGCTGTATTATTGTTACCTGAAAGACACTGTATTTTGACTTAAATCCCTCAGATACAGAGCTAGAGTAATGTGGTGTTTAGATGCTGTTTGTAATTTTTAGAACTGGGAGCACTGGCTGTTGGGAGTCTGAAAGGACAGGAAACAGGAAGGGGGGGAGTTGAGGAGATGGAGTGAGAGCTATTGAGGGTGCAGTAGCAGCTTGGTAAAAGAGGTTTCTACTTTATTTTTAAAGTCCTGTTGAAGTTTGTTCGTACCTTGCCTGGTTGCTACAACAAGTAACTGTGAAAATCATTTCTGAGACTGCCAGACTTGATGATGTGATTAAATTCATAGTGACAATCATTCCAAATTTCCACTCCAGCATTTGAAATATGATTAAAGGTTTGAGCTTTTAGAACTCAAAGTTCATGGTTTCTGTAGCACAGTAGGGGCCCTATTCTCAAATGGACTAAGGAACCAGAAATCTACAGTTATCATCAAAATGGCAAAAGTCCAGCAGCAAGAAGTCCTAAAAAATATGTAGGGTATTATTATAGCAGCTGGCAGAATATGACAACAGTCGTATTTATGCCTCAGCTCTTCCTTAGGGTTATCATTGACTATTTAAACACAAAAAAAGTTTGTCCAAAATAAATGCAACCAACATTTCCATTAGAGCATACAATACTGTGTCCTGTTAAGCACTTCTGATAAAGAACTCTTGTGTAAAGTAGCAGCTCTGGCTTTCCAGATGTTTCAGTAGCATGTGTACAGTGGATATTTTAATACATGTAAGATGTCATGTGCCTGGCACAAGTACAAAAAAGGTAATCATACAGAACTTATTTGAGTATCAGGTAGTACATCTACCTATTCCAAAATAGGGAGCCTCTTCTTCCCAGTATGGAACGACAATCTTCAGACATTAAGAGGGATTTGTGAATGAAGGGGAAGAGGAGACAGTTAAGATATATTTTATCAGCACCTTACTTAGTTTCTACTGTGCTCTAGAAATACTGATGCTTGGGGGAACCCAAGAGGAGGGGCACAATCCGTGGAATCAAGCTTGATCTTTGACTTCCTGGCTGACTTGTTCATATTCTTAGTTCTTTGTGGTCTCACACAGAAAAGCAACAATTTGTATAACCACCCTGCCATCAACTGTACAGTATTGAAATCCCCTAGAATCTGAGCTTTCCGTCACCTCCTCAGAGATAGATACTCCTCAGAGAAGGATTTTTTTCTATTGGTTTTAAATGAACATCAGATGAAGCAAAAGTGAAACACTTCTGGTCTGTTCTCACTGTCTTACTGACCTAGTCCGTCCAGAAAATGTTAAACTGGTGAGAATTCTACCTTGATTTTCACTTTGCAGAAGATCAAATAAGGTCTAGAGAAGCATCCAAACATTTGGAAGCTTCGAATAACTGAACCTCAGACTATTTAAGTTTAATGAGCATGTTTGGGGAGATTTTGGCAAACTAGTAAAGTGCCTAAACCACTATCGCTTGTTGCTAACAGGAGCCAAGTTAGCAGGCCGTACTAAACCAATGTTGTGTGTTGCTGATAGTAGTCAAGTTAGCAGACTGTACTGAACCATTCTGACTTACTGCTAAAAGTAGCCAAGTCAGCAGGTCGTAAATTGGTCATGCAGCAGTCTCAGCGTAACCAAGACAGGAGGGGAGGGGGTTTTGGGTGCCACAGACAGGGCAGCTTGACCCCCTGTCCTTCCTGCTGAAAATGTTGAAATTGCTGATCTATGTATTTTAGAAAAACAGGAAGTCTGTCTATATGTGCTGCCCAGAATGTTTGTCAGGGATCCAAGGCATGGGCATTCTGAAAAAAAAACATATCTGGTAAATTGATGATGATAAGAAAATACTTTGCTCAGTGATACTCATGGGGGAGGGATAGCTCAGTGGTTTGTGTATAGGCCTGCTAAACTCAGGGTTGTGAGCTCAATCCTTGAGGGGCCCATTTAGGGATCTGGTGCAAAAATTGGGGATTGGTCCTGCTTTGAGCAGGGGGTTAGACTAGATGACCTCCTGAGGTCCCTTCTAACCCTGATATTCTATGATCTTTAAAAATGCTTGCTTAGCATATTTTATTTAAGGGATATGTCATTATGTTACTAATGTATAAATAAGGGTAAAAAGTTCAAGGTAATCTGATTTCTCAGAAGGGGCTCTTCAGGGATGATCCCTCTGGACACATTTTCAGGTCCCCACCAGCAGACGGAAAGCTGGCCAGCAGAAGCCTGTTACAGTGCCACTCGAAAGCCACTCTCAGCTTTGGTAATTATCGAGGGTTGGGGGTGTTTTACTAACCTGTTGCAGGCGTGTGTAAGTGCTTGAGACTAAGTAGATTTTAGCTTTAAGTGAAAGCACTCTTGTGTTGTCCTGTTTGTGCCAGCCATCTATCGGTCGGACGGCCATGTCTCCCCTGATTTATTTCCTGACACCACCTCGCACAGTGTAAAAGTTACCAAGAGCTTTGGGTTGAAAGAAGCCTGGATAATGAGCAGATATTCAGATTTCTGTGTCTTTGGTTACACAAAAATAAAAGGAGGACTTGTGGCATCCGATGAAGTGAGCTGTAGCTCAAGAAAGCTTATGCTCAAATATATTTGTTAGTCTCTAAGGTGCCATAAGTATTCCTTTTCTTTTTGCGAATACAGACTAACAGGGCTGCGACTCTGAAACCTTTGGTTACACAGTTGTTCTCAATTAGTTGTCTTTTGAAAGCAGTTAACATCTACTGTTAACATGACAATCAATTCTTATGTCTAGCAAACAAAATGATTCGCAAAGCATCCATTTCTTGGATTTTCTTTGTCTGTGCTGTGTTTTCTAACCCTCTTTAGCTATCCTGGTAATTAGGAGATATTTCCTGCTTTGTCAGTTCAAGTTTATTTGTTCTCTGCCAGTATCCCCCACATGGCTTGAATACAAATTGTATGTCTGAAAAAATGAGAAGTGATGAGGGGGATGATTAATGACCGAACATTTTATTTTAACCAGATAAAACAGGATGGGTTTTTGCTCAGTTTGCCTCCAGATAGTGTTTTGTATTCATTTTGCTACACAGTTGGAACTCAATTGTATCAAAAGTGAAAATTCATAAACCTGCAGCAGTTGTGAAATATGAATGATTGATTGCATACAGCCAGCAAAGTCTTGAAAAGATAAACTAATTCAGCAATGAACAACACATTTCATACTCAATTAATTATACAGTACATTTTGTTTCAAAATATTAAGTGCCTAGAACAGTCCTCTGCCTGAAAGCATCTAGGCTTTGTAATGAAACAAAAGTCTTGAGTTCAATCAGCTGTCTGTACAAGAGTTTAGAATGACTTATGTCTGAATTAAAGAGAAGGTTTAGGGCAGTGATTTCCTGACAGGAAATTAATAATGAGCTAAATTAGAACATGCCTACAGATGACTTAAGCAACTTAGCCAGTATTGTCTGTGACATGCTGTCATTTTTCCCCTATTCTATTACTGTCTAGTAAATAATTAAAATCATTAGAATTTGTTGGTAATGCAGTGTGACTCATCTTGCAGAAACAGACACTTCCCTATCATCTTTCAAGTGTACTTTCAGAGCAAGAGAAGGAAAAAAACCCAAAGGAAGAAAACAAAAGTCACATCAGAACACAAGGGAGTAAACTAAATTGAACCTCCTTCCAACAGCACAGGATTTTGTGGTTGAGTGTTGTCTAACAAAGGTCTAGTGTTTCTCACCGAGGAAGCTTTAATGGCTGCTGTGTCTTGTAAAATAAATCCTTAATGTCAAAAATGGACTTAAGTCATCTTTGTACTGTAAAGAGGAGAAAAGGGGAGGTAGAATCTGAATAATCTTCTAAAGTGTTGCAGGCTCCTTTGAAAGTAGGTATAATATTGTATTAGGTATTGTGTGCTATCTCCTTTTACTTCTTTAAAAGCAGTACACATCAGAGGCAATTTCCAAGGAAACAGAAAAAATAAGAAACAGCTCTAAGATGAACATAGTTACAGGATGCAGCTATTTCAGTTCTACTTCCATTGACATGGGAGTTTTGTATGAGAGAATGGCAAGATCTGGTTTTCAATGGATACTAAAGAGACTCGGTATATAAACCTCTCCATATATAAGGTGGCAACCCCGGGTCCTGTTATAACACTGATGTTGACCCCTCTTCTCTAAATTAAAAAAAACTCACCCTATGCTGTCAGATTTTCAGGAATAAATCTCATTAGAAAGCAATGTTAATTCTAAAGTTATGAGAAAATCAAGTAAGTACTTTTTAATATTAAAGGGCCATTCAATGGAGCTACATGGCTTTATACAGCTGAGGGTTTGCTCCCAATATTGGTTTTTTTTCCTTTTTAATACGTTTGCAAGTGTCTGAGTTTGTTGTTCCCTTTTATCTGTTCAATAAAGTGACAAAACGCTATAACCATCACAGACAAGTAGACTTTTAGACTGGCTTCTGCAAGAGGCAATTTTCATGGGCAGGGATAGTGAAATGAGGGATGTTTAAGGAATTCACATTGTGGAAGGCTCTGTCATTAGCCAAGAGTGAAGCCTAAGGCCGGTTAGGTTGAACAAGTGGGACTTCATTAAAACCTGTGCACTGCTCAGTGCAGAAGGCAGCATTGCTTCCAGCCCAACTCCTCACATTCTCTCATGTCTGGCAGCCTCAATGCTGATTGGCAGAGGGCTCACCACACCATAACTCACAGCAGGCTTGACACTTGCTGTTGTCATAATCTGTATCTAAAGGTATTACGTAAGATATCATATACAACTGATAGCATGCTAGACATTAATATTATTGCATGACGTACACACAGGTGGTATACAAAAAAGTATAGATGAGTGCTGGAAATGTGTTCTTAAGACATGTTTGGTAAGCAGAGTGTAAACCCAGCCTGTTCTAGATGAATGAACATGGTTTTGCCTGCTTGGTTGTGTTGCCAATGTAAATCGAGCAAGGTGAGGTTAGAAACAATGGTAGTATATTTACATATAAAGGTAAACAAAGCCCTCACACTAGCAAGTGGGGAAGATGATCACTTAATGATTAGGGTGGGGAGACAGAGACTGTAAATCCAGGAAGCCTTCCTGGCTCTTGAAACAGACAATAGGAATGAAGAACTCTATGTAATCTCAAAAACGTGTCTCTCTCCCCGACAGAAGTTGGTTCAATAAAAGAATCACACCCATAAACCCTGGTGAATTGAGAGAGACAAAAATATGGGAGTTTTCAGAGTAGCAGCCATGTTAGTCTGTATCCGCAAAAAGAAAAGGAGGACTTGTGGCATCTTAGAGACTAACAAATTTATTTGAGCATAAGCTTTCATGAACTACAGCTCACTTCATCGGATGGGATAAATTCTCAGATTATGTCAATATGGGTAGCTTCACTGAGTTCTGTGAAATTATGTCAATATACATCAAGTGTGATCTGGATCTATGTTTAGGACTGTCCTTCACAATTTTGTTTGGTGGCTAGATACTGGGAGCTGGATGTTTACAAGGTGCTGAGCAGCTGAAGCTCCCATTGACTTCAACTATTTCTGAAACTCATCCAAACACCAAGGCCCAAACTTCCTTACAATTGCCAGAGAGAGACCAATGAGGCACGGACAGGCATTGCTGGAGCGTTATAAAATCATTCAGACAAAACAACCTTTCAGTATTGCTTCTATGTCGTTTGTGGGACCCAAACGTCCACCGAATTAAACAGGAGTTTTAAGTGCACAACATTCTCTCTCATTGGAAGAGAAAAAGGAGATTTTAGTTAAGTTGATTGGCTTACTAGTGAAGGGTTATTTTAAATTGTGCCACTGAATTTAGGGTACAATTTGCATGTGTTGCATTTCAAGTTAAGTCAAAGTTACTTATCACAAATGGACAGGTGCTGTCCTCTAGCATTTCTGTAAATATAAATAGAAGAACAAACAGTACCTAGCTTCAAGCTGCATTCTCTTTTCTTCTGAGCTTCTTTGCTCACATTAACCTTGAGGTTTTCTGATACCTTATCCAAATGGTTTTAAAAAACGATAGTTAACTATTTTGTCATATGGGTTTTCTTTTTCTCTTTGAAAGAGAAGAAAGTAAATAGAACCTGTAAAGGCCTTTGAAAGTAGTGTCTGACAGAGCAATTCCATATAGTGAATAGAACAATAACTACAATGGAAGCTCTAAACCATTCACTTCTACATTTTGCCTCTTTTTAAAGGCTAAGGAAACTAAGTGCATACATTGCATTGTATTGACACAAAGGAATTCATAACAACATTGAGATTAAAGGCCACCATTCTATATGAATAGGAGCCAATCATCTTGGCATATTTACTATTTTTGTTTGAAGATTTCCATTCTACAATGTAGAGTAACTCTATTAATTTAATATCCGGGTCTTCATAGGTTTTCTATATTCTCCATTTTCAGCAGGGGAGAATTGGTTAGCCAATTTATTTATTTAGTGTGTGCATAGTCCGTCTAGCCAAGCGATGGCATCTTCAGTGGCATGATGCAGTTCTTCTAGGCCACTATTGAATCTAGTCAGCAGGTATTCACTGACAATGTGTATCATCATCTGTGTTGCACTGCAGCTGCACAAAGAGCTGTCACAAAGGCCCCAGCAATAAGTCTACAGGAATGTGAAATGTAGCTTTTATCATTGCATACTCCTATTGAATTTATATTAGAATTAAATTAAAAGACTATTTTCAAGTTTTGCCTGTCTTTAAACAAGTATATTTTATTTGGGATATACATCAGTGGTAATTCTTGTAGAGGGAAGGAGGTAGAGGTAATTAATCCCAATAAGCATACTAAGAATCTGGCACTTAGCATTTTTAAAACTAGTTGGAGAAAACACTGTAGTGAAACATTTTTTCAGAACTTGGGAAGAATAAGGTTTTTTTCCTTAACAAAAACTACATTTGAATATTTTGGGACATGGAGAAAAAGAAACAGAATTTCAAATTCCAGGCTTGACAATAGAAATAGCCCATGTATGGCTCCTGGACCAATAGTCATTGACTTGGGCTTTCCCACTTCAAGCTATTTTCAGGGCCTGAGGCATCTTGTTTCTCACGTAGAATCTTGTTTTTCTTCATCTCGTCAGGTGGGTTCAGTCTGAGCGTCTGCGCTTCCACACAGCCTGCTGCTTTTTTCTGTTCATGAGATTATAGGTGAAATTCTGGCCCCATTGAAGTCAGTGAGAGTTTTGCCATGTATTTCCATTAAGCAAGATTTCACCCTAAGTATATGACCATTCATCTGTCTCTCTACTTCTAACCTCATTCTCACATTCCAGACCTATTCTTGTCCCACCTCCACACACTCTGTCTCCTTTCCCCTCCCATCTTCTTATTAAGCACTTTCATTGTATGTTTAACATTTGTCTTTCTTAATTATTCTTCTCTAGTCCAGACTCTCTCTTTAAAACTGTTCTCTAACTTCACCATTTGATTATATTATATCTTTGCTGTTCAACATTATTTCTTAAAATGTTCTGCATGACATACACATTTGATGAGTTATTTTTTACTACTCTTCTCCATGGACTACTTCCTTACCTACCTATTGTCAATTGTCTTGCTAGGAGACTGAGTATTCATTTAAGCTCCTTCTCCACCCATACAGCCTTAAAAGGGCAGTGAATAGCTGGAACTCACATTACAGTAAACTTTAAAATCTGCCCAGAAATTTCAAATTCATAAAGTTTAACAGGATTCAATGCTCCCTCAAACATGGTCCTAATTTTTCTGTGTCTTTATACCTTTAAGTGCTTGATCCCCAAGTAATCCATTTATATTTATTGATGTAGAAACTAATAGAATCTTTTCCAGTAATAAAAATACACAGTTTACAGCAACTGAAAATAGAAACATAGAATATCAGGGTTGGAAGGGACCTCAGGAGGTCATCTAGTCCAACCCCCTGCTCAAAGCAGGGCCAATCCCCAACTAAATCATCCCAGCCAGGGTTTTGTCAAGCCTGACCTTAAAAACTGCTAAGGAAGGAGATTCCACCACCTACCTAGGTAACGCAATCCAGTGTTTCATCACCCTTCTAGTGAAAAAGTTTTTCCTAATATCCAACCTAAACCTCCCCCACTGCAACTTGAGACCATTACTTCTCCTTCTGTCATCTGCTACTACTGAGAGCAGTCTAGATCCATCCTCTTTGGAACCCCCTTTCAGGAAGTTGAAAGCAGCTATCAAATCCCCCCTCCATCTTCTCTTCCGCAGACTAAACAATCCCAGTTCCCTCAGCCTCTCCTCATAAGTCATGTGTTCCAGTCCCCTAATCATTTTTGTTGCCCTCCGCTGGACGTTTTCCAATTTTTCCACATCCTTCTTCTAGTGTGGGGCCCAAAACTGGACACAGTACTCCAAATGAGGCCTCACCAATGTCAAATAGAGGGGAATGATCACTTCCCTCGATCTGCTGGCAATGCCCCTACTTATAATAACTTTTGAGCACATCAATTTACTTTTTAATCCCAGTCACTTTTATAGAAATGTTTTAGGATTTTCACAGGATGATGCTTGTACAGAATTGTGCTAACCCACATGGCAACTTGTTCAATGCTTATCAGCAAAGGAACCTCAGTTGTCAGTCATGTCTGAAATTCTGCAGTGTTACTTGTAACACTCTGACCCCTTTCAGAAATGTCACAACATTTCTAGAGAGCTCCACTCTAAGAGCAATTTAAGAATAGTTGGCATGTTTATTAGAAGCTGCTTTTCAGTTACCTTCCAGATGCTGCCATAGATTGAAAACATGGACCCACTTGACAAATAGTTCAAAGCTAATTTGTTAAAAATAAATCTCTTTGTTCAAATACTATTTTAGTGTCCTGTAGCTATTTGGTGTTTTATAATGAGCAGAATTACACTGTTGGGGGAATCTTTTAAATACATTTTCTCCTTAACAAATCAATAAAGCTCTTTTTAAAAATTCAATAATCAACACCCATGATTTATGGAGATGACTAATTCAATACAAGTCAGTGCTTTATGAACTACTTTCCATTCAATGTATCAAGTAGTTTTTATTCTACAACTGAACACAAATCATTGCTGCTTGCAAGAGCACTCATATTAAAAGTTCATCTGTGAACACTACAAGCTGGTTTGTTTTTTTTCCTTTTATGTAAACCTTTCAGAGAATGCTTTTTGCATTTACTGGAAACAGGCCTTGGGAGAATACAAATTACCCTTAAAAACTAAATAAATCTTTTGCAAAGTAAATCTTAAACAAACAATTTCAGTTGCTACAGCACCACACCTATATGGTCATCAAATCAAAATAAGATACGGTATATAGATACAGGACTGGCTTGCAAACCCTGCAATACCAGATAAATTCTGCAAAAGATAATCAGTTAAATGAACCATTTTATACCATACATGTTTTCAAGCCTAATTTAGGAAACACATTATATAGAGAGATACTTAGACTCAATTTGCCACTATGCAACCCCAGTTGTATGTAGATGTAATTCCACCTCTGCTAATTCTATGCCCATTGAAGTGAATGGGAAGATTCCTATTGATTACAATGCATGCTGGATCAGGCCCTTTGTTCATAGGAGATACAGGTGATTGCCACTTGACAGAGGCACCAACACCTCCAGTGGAGATACAGTACAATTGTTTTTGATAAGCTAAGAGAACAACTTTAAGATAGTTTATGCCAACATGGTTTAAACAAATCTTATTTAACCAGAGTATACCAGACATAGCCATTTCTCAAACCCATGTTCTATTAGGATAAGACACGAAGTCCAAATACCTCCAGACTCTTGGAAGGTTTGAAAACCAGGCTGGCATACAGATCCAAATTTTACTTCTGGGGCCCAAGCGTGCCATTAAAAACTGGATGTTTGCTACACCACAAAGTTTGCTTGTACCACATTATTGTTAAAATGGGAACCTCTACAATGATCACAGTAAATTTAACTATTGCACATGTTAAATATCCAGGGAGAAATCCTGGTCTCATTTAAGTCAATGGCAAAACTCACATTGATTTCAATGGGGCTAAGATTTTACCCCAGTTTTTAATGACATCCATAATGGCTTAGCCCAACACTCCAGGCACAAACTTCCCTGAACTCAATAACTGGATTTAAATAGAATGAGTCCATCTCTAGATAACATGGGCATAATTCACCACGAGTTTCATGCTAGTCTAAATCCATTATTTTCAATGGAATCATTTCTTATCTCCATTATAGATGTGGTGCCATTGTCAAGTAGCAATTGCCTGTATTACCTAAGAATAAAGGGCCTAATCCAGCACCCACTGTAGTCAATGGGTCTCTTCCCCTAGACTTCAATGAGCACATAAACAGTCCCACAGCTATCACTCATTAGAAGTCTGTACACAACCCTCCAAGGACAGAAGACATTAGCTGAACAGAGAGAGCTCTAGGAAGGTGAAAGTTTGGCCTCCAGAAAACAGGGATTGTCATGATATCTTTATGCAAAAGTGACAATGCATCCTTGTCTACAAAATGTAACTAGTCATGGTCAGCTTTGTACTTATTTATCCTAGCTCTTTATGTAGCTAGGAAAATATTACACTTCTCCCGTAATCAATTTTGCAATTGTCACACAATATGAATTACTTTTACAAATTTGTAAAAAACACTAAACTGGTAAACATTCTTTACAGTAGATATTCTGAGTCATTCATCAGAAGGATCACTCAAGTTTATTTTACAGAAAATCAGACATAACTCTGCAATTTGAAGTTATATATGTTATGAGAATAAGCTAGAAAAAGACCTATTAACATATGTTTCCACAAAGAAAATTCTTGTTTATAAAGGAAGGGGTTGGACTATGAGCTGATTTCAATGTATACTATATCTAATTGTTCAAAAATATATTCTCCTTACGATTCATATTGACAGCATGATCCTGATCTCCCTGAAATCAACAACATTTTTCCATGGTCTTTAGGAAAAACAGGATTGGACTGTGTTTTATTATTATTTCCACCCCTAACTAATAATTTTTAAAAGGAATATTAAATTTGTTTTCTTTTGTCAGAAGAAGATATTATTCATTTGAATGGACATATTTTTGATATCTAATCTCGCTGGGCCAGATTATGACACCTTTCATCTCACAGTGTATCTGTAGTCCTTGAGATATCCCATTGACTTCAGCGGAACTACATGCACAGTAAGGTAATATTTAACATGAGGAAATGCTCAAAGCTCTGGCTCCCTCTGATTTTTTTTTTAATTTATCTTCTGTTAAAGTACAGATCTTGAGTTTAAGCATCTGTCTGCTTGATCTGACAGGCAGATGCATGTTACATCTGTATGCAGGCTCTATCATTGGTGTGCTAAAAGAGGATCAATTTGCTGAGCATGGCAAGTGCTAGCCATTATTGCCTTTTATCCAAATGTACAACTTCCCACTGTTGTCAATGGAAGTTCCCTGCTTTGACAGAGGATAGTATGTGTGCTGAAAAAGGGAGTCACTGGAGAGAAAAAAAGCTGAGTCTCATAGTGTAATTATTACAAAGAGCCCTCACATTCATTTTTGCTCCTCTTTTAGAAGGTGGGGCAGGGGAGCTAGAGAAGGGGGATAGAACATGAAGGGACATATGAATCTTTAGCCATCTTGCATGCAAATATCTTGAGACGCCAGCTACAACAGTGCCATGCGAATGCCTGTTTTCACTTTCAGGTGACATCGTAAACAAGAAGTGGGGTGCATTATCGCCTGCAAATTGTAACCAAACTTGTTTGTCTGAGCAATTGGCTGAAGTAGGACTGTGTGGACTTGCAGGCGCTGAAGTTTTACATTGTTTTATTTTTGAATGAACTTATTTTTTGTACATAATTCTACATTTGTAAGTTCAACTTTCTTGATAAAGAGATTTCACTACACTATTTATATTAAGTGAATTGAAAAATATTATTTCTTTTGTTTTTTTACAGAGCAAATACTTGTAATAAAAAAGTAAATATAAAGTGAGCACTGTATGCTTTGTATTCTGTGTTGTAATTGAAATCAGTATATTTGAAAATGTAGAAAACATCCAAAATATTTAAATAAATGGTATTCTATTATTGTTTAACAGCATGATTAATTACAATTATTTTTTTAATTGCACGATTAATTGCAATTAAATTTTTTAAACCACACAATCAATCATGATTTCTTTTTTTAATTGCTTGACAGCCCTAATATATATATATTGAAATACACAGTCTGGGGTTGACTGACACCTTTTGTGAATTCATGTCAACTGTGGAAAATAGTTTCCTCAAGGAAAAAAATCAGAAATGTATGAAACTTTTTTTTTTTTTGGTTCAACCACCAAACCAAAATTTCCGTTAAAATTCTTGTGCCCTGGGTAGGACAGGGCAAGACTGATATTTCTTGTTCACTTGGACTCTTACATCCATGCTATATGCCCCATCCTGGTCACCCTGAACAGTAGCTCTAAGCATTCAAAACTCATAGCCACATCCCCCTTTCTCTAAAGGGCAGGCAGCTTGGTTCAGTTATCAGAATCAGCTGGGAAGGTATCAGATGATTTCACTAAATGGTCAGGAAAGGTCATTTGGGGCAGAGAGCTGCAGGAGAGTGGTTGTCTCTGTAGTGGCTGTCCCTACAGGGAGATGGTGGTGAGAGAAAAACAGGCTCTGTGGAGGTCCCAGAGAAGGCCAATGCCTAGCCAAAGAACCAGAGACTAGGGGAAGACTTCAGCAAGGAAACCCTGAGGGAAACATTGGTAGAACTGGGTGAAGGTTTCTGTATGAAGTTTATTTGCTGTAGAAATGCAGTTTTGTTCATCCGGTACCATTTGTGAATTTGAACTGATCATTTAGTTTTCTAGGGCCAGCTTCAGGAGTCAGTGAGTAGGAATGTCCTTCTTCATAAACCTTTAGCCCACTGGTTAAGGTGCTTGCCTGGGATATGGGTGACCCATGTTTGACTCTACTCTGGAACAGGGACTTGAACTCAGATCTTTTTCCCTGTGAGCACTTTTACCAGGCTACAGCTCCTCTGGTGTGGGTTGCTTTCAGTCTCTTTTCTTGTAGCTTTTCCATGTGGTATAAATACCTAAATATCCATGGGTCAAAGAATGAGAGAATGAGTCTATAGCCTAGCAATTAAGGCACTCACCTGCAAATGATTCCTGTCCTTCCTCTAAATCAGGCAGAGGAGGATTTGTAGGAGCACTCTATAAGAGAATTTGGTGAAGCCCCAGAGGGTAGAAGATACTTCCATTTTGTTTCCTTTGGGGCTATTGTTTGTTTTTGTTAACAGTGCCTCACCTGGGTGTTCTAAGAGAGACAGCAGGCCTGTAGAGGCCTTGCCACAGGGGAATTTATTTTTCCAAACTGGTTTGTTTGGTTTATTCAATTCAACACATCCCTATACCTTAATCATACATATAGGACAGCTGATTATTATTTGAATTACTCATGTTTTCCTCTTCTTCTTATTCATCAATGCATGATTTACAGTAGTTGACCTTTAAAAATAAAGTTGGAACATGCCATGTTGAAGAAAAACAGGAATTTGAGCTTTCAAACCAACTAAAAAGTTTTTTTTTCCCCTTTAGGATTATTTTCCTAGAAAAATATTGTGACTGATATGTGGTCTCTTATTATCTATTCTTAGTTAACATAATGGTCTCTGGCTACATACATAAGGCCTATGAGTAGTACCACAACATAATCAGATTACAGTCTTGCAGAAAGATGGATTAGATTTGTTGTACCATTCACTATTCTCATTACAATGATCACAAGAATGAATTCATAATATTTCCTAGCCATTACTCATTGTCATTACAGAATGTAGAATGAGGTCTGGAAAGCCTCATACTTTCTGTACAACCTGGTGATACTGTAAATTGGACCATTTTGACTTTTTTAATGTTCAGTTATTCAATATCTTAGTCATTCCCAATTGCCTATTTATATGCTACTGGCCGGGTGCATTACAGAAAACCTTTGACTTTCTCTATAGCAGGTGTTTAGTAGGCCACAACTGGAAGCAGGATATCATACTTGATGGATCGTATACTAGAAGTATGCTAGCAACTCATATGTTCCTATTAACATCATAACTAGAAAGCATTAAGGAAAAGGTAGATGCAGGTCAGCCACACATAAAACCAAAATGTATAAATAGTTTATACAATAACTGCAAAATGGGTAAATGGCCATAACATTCCAGTATACTTAAGTGTGCATTACAGAAAATAAATGGGTAAAGGAAGGAAGATGTAGAAAAAAAAATAGAGCAAAGATTAATTCAAGGCACTGGAATGCATTATCTACTATTAATATGAATGTTACAAATGTAAATCTTATTCTAACAACAAAACAAGTATAATCTCTTTAATAAAAAAGTCAGTGATGGAAATGGTATCCCTCATTCTGTAAATGAAAACTGGCAATTAAGTTCTGTAAAGCAGGAGTAATGTAACTTTCTCCATGTGTAATACACAGTGGTTACATGTACAGACATACTTGTACACACACAGTATTTGGCAAGAGAATTTTCTTCTCTTCCAAAATATATAGTGATTCCACTGATATTGTGCAATTTTTCTTTTGTCTTCCTCCTTTTACAAATACAATGGACCTGCCATGCTACTTGCTGAGCTGTAAATTAAAGACTGAACTATCTGAAGGAGTGAGTTTGTATAGATTATAAAAAAAAATTGTAAATTCAGTTTGTATAGATTATAAAAATGAGTATCATTGATATTCAGTCATGATTGTATTTAAGATGGAGCCACTTGGCAGCCAGTTAAAATTTTGTAGCTACCATACGAACTACCATATTAGAATCCTATGCCCAATATCTGACACTCTTGTGTTTGAAACTAAATTAACTTAAAATGAGTCCAAAGCTATGTCTTCACTAGAAATGCTGCAGTGACGAGGAGGAGTTTCCCGTCGCTGTAGTTAATCCACCTCTCTGATAGGTGGTACCTAGGCTGACAGGAGAATTCTTCTGTTGACCTAGTGCTCTCTACACTGGGGGTTAGGGCAGCTTCACTACATTGTTCAGGGGTTCGGATTTTTCCACACTCTTGAGCAATGTAGCTGGGTCGACTTAACTTTAGTGTAGACCTAGCCTAAACAATCAGTAATTCTGCAGATTTCAGTAGAATTACATGAGTGTAACATTAGCCCCTTGCTGGATTCATTGTCAGCTAACCATTGATCCCTCATCCTCAGACGATTCACACTAATTATAATGCCAAATAGCATAGTTTTTGACCAAAATTTTCTAAAGTGATCAGTGATTTTGCGAGCTCAATTTACAACATCTTAAAGGGGCCTAATTTTCAAAGGGCAAGTGGTCAGCAGTTTCTAAAAAATCAGACTATTTTAAGGTGTCATGTCAAATTAGGCATTTGAATTTATAAATTTACAATTTGTCAGTTTATCAATTTACAATATCTTGCTTATTTTAAAATTTTTATATTGTCTTATTTTTAAATTTGGGTGTGGAAGAGGTGGCAATGGTATTAGAAACAAACAAAACTCAGGAAAGCTATTAGACAAATAGTGCAGACAAGATGGACAACAATCCAAAGATCCTGCAAAATGTGTTATTCACAGAGGAGCAAGAAAGAGAAAATGCAGCATAAAACATATGCTGGACAAGAAGCAATAGGCTTAAATTGTAGCAAGGGAGGTTTAGGTTGGACATTAGGAAAAACTTCCCAACTGTCAGGGTGGTTAAGCACTGGAATAAATTGCCTAGGGTGGTTGTGGAATCTCCATCATTGGAGATTTTTAAGATCAGGTTAGACAAACACCTGTCAGGAATGGTCTATAATACTGAGTCCTGCCATGAGTGCAGGGGACTGGACTAGATGACCTCTCCAATCCTATGATTCTATGGTGATAATCTTGATAGATATTGGCCTATTGAAACTCTGGCATCTTTCAAGATAAATTGTGAGTCACTAGCATAAACAAACTGAGTAAATGAGTTAACAGCTATGATAGGAAACTGAGAGCTTTGAAAGAAAATATGCAGGACTATGAATAATACAATCAGTTAAGTAAAGCAACAAAAAATCCTATATCAGTCATGTTCTTATTACAGCCAGTATGTTGACATAAATAGAAAACCAGCTCAGATCTCATAGCGTTGAAAATTTTAGAACTCCATTTCACAGATTAATGTGCACTGGAAGTGGGGTAAGTGTGGTCACTTTGACAGACACCATCCCTGCTCAAGTGTGACTTTATCATTCACTCATAAAAACTACTTTTGAAGAGCAACCCTTTAACCTTGGAATGCACCACATGACTTTAGTTCCTGGGAAAGGAGACCCCTGAACATCTTAGCCCCTGTCAAAAAGTTACTCACTTTGAACACTGGGTTGGAAGTTACATATGGGAGGTAGGAGTAATAGGGAGAGGAGGATGACCTATCAGAGGCTACTTGTACAAAATCCTAATTTCAGTTGCCTCCAGTTTAGGTATGCAACTTTTGACACACAAGTTCACAGCTCTGAGTGTTCAGCTGGAGTTTTGGGTGCTTAACATTTTTGAAAACAAAGTCAAAGGTGCCTCAAGTAGAGATATGCAAAATTGGAGTTCCCCAAATTAGGGACGACTCTGGGGGCGAGGGGGAACTGAGTAACAATTGAATTTCTAGAACTTTATACCTTTTTTAAAGTACTTCAATAATCATGGATAGTTTTACAGTTGCATTCTAATATAATCAGATTGTTATAAGCTTGGATCCTTTAAAATTGCTTCTTGTTCTGCTGGAATGGAATAGGTTTTTTGCCCCCCCCCCCTTTTTTTTTTTTACACTACAGCAATCCATTGTGTCACTGGAAGCCAACCTGTGCATCAGGAAATACTCTGCAAGGCAGGTGGAATGTTACAGTGCCAGGAGCTTATTTGCATATCTAAGGCATGTGCATTTTTTCTTTCATTTTTCCATCTCTACTTCTGAATGACTATTTTTCTTCATCACTTGAAACTGCCTTTCATGTACTGATACGTTAAAATTCTCACTCCACTATAGATTATTCTAGTGTACTCAAGCCAACTCCTATTTGGGGGAAAGAAGAATTCAAAGGCAAGATATTAAGAGATAAAGAAAGTGCTCATTTATAAGGAATACCTCATGTCTTTGAAGCCTCAGGAAGCTCTCACAATTCTACATTTTTCAGGCACTAGCATAACTGAATAAATTGTGAGTTCTGTGTATCCATCTATATCACACATCACTATAGGTTTGGAATGCTGGAATTGTCATGCACAATACATAGCCTACTTCAATTCTTTCCCTTCTCCTTCCCAAGAAGACAAAAACAAAACACTACTTATGTTGTTTCCTCCTCAATTTCCTCTTCTGTTTTTTGGCCTCCTCCTCGTTCTTCTTGCAGTTTTTGTTGTGAGAAAGCTGAACTGAATTTAGTCCTAAAAACCATTTAGATTTGTTCTGAAAACCAAATAGGAGGGGTCCAGGAGGCTATTGGAAGTGACTCTTAGTAGCTTTTCTTTAACCTTGGTCAGACTTGGGAAGGACCAAGTGAGGGCCTGAATCATAGCTGGACTAAACCTGGGTTTTCTCTCTCCAGTGTGGAAACTGTTGGTAAAAGCTGACTTTTAAATAGTGATCACTGCAATAGAAAAAAAAAAGGTGGGGGGTGGGGAGAGAGAGATCAACAATTTCAAAAATAAAAGGAGTACTTGTGGCACCTTAGAGACTAATAAATGTATTTGAGCATAAGCTTTCGTGAGCTACAGCTCACTTCATTTCAAAAAGGAGTGTCTAAAGTTAGGAACCTAAATCATATGAAGGTACAAATAGGTGGTCTGATTTTTCAAAGTTGATGATTGAGCACTCACCTCACAGCTCCCATTAACTTCAATGGGAGCAGAGTAAGACATTTAAAAATATTAAAACTTTTGTGTGTGTGTGTATATATATAATTAAAATTTCAAATTGGCTATTGCCAGATGACTATCCCATCTTTGTATTACTTTATTTTACTAAACGAGGCCCTGTTCCTGCATGGATAGGTTTTCTAACACTTATGGAAAGAGGATAGGCATATTCTTTAGGTATTGAAATCAACATTCAGTCAGTTGCCTGAAATATGGAGATTTTAAGTTCTGACGACTTAACAGGGTGTGTGTGTGTGTGTGTGTTTAAAAAGGCAACTTTTAAAAAATATGAACAAAAATTTGTGGTTATTGGGTATAGATTATGAATGTCAGAAGATAACCCAGTGTACATACTACACCAACATTAACAGATTACTAATAGATGTAGTTGGAAATGGAGCAGTGAGAGAGTGCGAGAGCACAAGCTCATTTTGGGTATCAACTTTTTAAAACTATTGGGATGACAGGCAAAGCTGACATCAGTGGTGTTGTACTGGAAGATGTTAATGGCTGCCATCAACCAGTTCTTTGATCTGCAGACTGAAGTTGATGTGTGTGTTAATCGGATGCCAGGGGGTGTGTGCATTTGCCATTTGCCCCTTCTGATTTTAAGATTTGTCAGCAGGATCAATAGGGTTCTGTCCATTTTTGCCTAGAACATTATCTAAAACTTTGGAATTGATTGAATGCAGTATTCCAAAGCTATCACACTACATCCAGACCAAGACAAAAAAGAAATGTTGTTAAGCTGTCTGAGAAGCTCACTGGACCATTAATGTTAATTTTTCAATAAGTCTTGGCACACTAGGGAAGTTCCAGAACAAAGCTAATATTGTGCTAACCTTTTAAAAGGGTAAATGGGATGGCCTGAGCAAAATATTAGAGAGGCTGATACAGGACATGATAACAGTCTAAAAGAAAGTACTATAGTTAATACAAATCAAAATGTGTTTCTGAAAAATAGATCCTGTCAAACTAACTCAATTTTTTGGGAATAACAAGTTTGCTTGATAACAGTAATAGTGTTGAGGTAATATCCTTAGATTTCTGTAAGGCATTTGACTTAATACTGTAAGAAATTTTGAGGGAAAAAACTAGAACGATGTAAAGTTAGCATGGCACATATTAAATGGATTAAAAACTAGCTAACTGATAGGTCTCCAAATGTAACTGTAAATGAAGAACAGTCATCGAACGGGTCTGTTTTACACAGAGACTTGCAGGGATTGGTTACTGGCCCTATGTTGTTTAACATATTTATCAATGACTTGGAAGAAAATATATAATCACTGAGTACGAAGACAACACAAAAACTGGGGGGAGTAATAACTCACTCAGTGACTGATCGTCTTTGTTATCTGGATTACTTAGGAAACTAGGTGCAAGTAATTAATGTTTTAAAACAGCTAAATATATATGTATACATCTGGAAACAAAGAATGTAAGCCATACTAACAGGATGGGGGTGGACTATCTAGGAAGCAGTGACTCTGAAAAAGATTTGAGGGTCCTGGTGGATAATCAGCTGAACATGAGCTCCCGATGTGATGCTATGACCAAAAAAGCTAATGTGATGCATAAACAGGAGAATCTTGAGTAGAAGTAGAGAGGTTATTTTACTTCAGTATTTAAAACTGGTGCGACTGCTGGTGGAATACTATGTCCAGTTCTGGTGCCCAGAATTCAAGAAAGATGTTGATAAATTGGAGCGTGTTCAGAGAAGAGCCATGAGAATGATTAAAGGATTAGAAAACATGCCTTATAATGATAGACGCAAGGATCTTTGTCTGTTTAGCTTAAAGAGAAGGTTAAGGGGTGACTTGATTACAGTATGAGTACCTACATGGAGAACAAATTTTTAATAAAGAGCAATCAGAGAAATGTAAAACACAATCCAATGGCTGGAAATTGAAACTAGACAAATGTACAGCTTATATCCAATCTGAATTTAAGTGAGTAACCATTGGAACCATTTATCAAAGGTTGTGGTGGATTCTCCATCACAGACAATTTTTAAGTCAAGATTGGATGTTTTTTTCTAAAAGCTATGACCTAGGAATTATTTTGGGGAAATTCTATGACCTATGTTATATAGGAGGTCAGAGCAGGTGATCATAATTGTCCCTTCGAGCCTTAAAATCTATGAACATAGGGCCTTCCTTCATTCACCTTTATTTAACTACAACATTTAAATAAGCTTTTTACTATGCATTGTTTCATAGAGATAAAATATTTTCTTATATGAATCACTTCATTGTTATTGGTATAG
This sequence comes from Dermochelys coriacea, assembly GCF_009764565.3. Classification (NCBI taxonomy): domain Eukaryota; kingdom Metazoa; phylum Chordata; order Testudines; family Dermochelyidae; genus Dermochelys; species Dermochelys coriacea. The sequence continues at coordinate 55,617,051 of NC_050078.2, read as the reverse complement.
AGGCCCTGTTAATTAAAAATGATTTGTTGTTAGGCATTTTTTACTGACATGTTTCATAGTTTTCCACCTTTTTGGGTAGGACAATCACTTTCACCCACCAAAAGCACTTTATAACAAAGTTGATGTGCTGTGAATCATTCAAAATATGTACTGTTTGAATCTTTAATTACAGCTATTCTAAGAACAGCACCTCTTTTGCCAGGAGAAGAAAGAAACTCAATGTTGTTCACTTCACACAGACACAAATGAGACTCAAAGTGTAACCTTTCATATGGTGTAAATACTTCTGTCTAATTTGTAAATGTTTGTTATGAATTATCTAATCAGACAGGCTTAAATTAAAATGACACTGAGTAAAGTTCACAGTGCACCAACTATATGTGCAGGTTCAGTGAGCAATTGATTACAAGCTGCTATTGTTAATACCAACTCTTTATAAGTTCTGAATAACTTTAGATTCAGAATTATCATACTGGAATAACATGTCAAATTTAGAAATTTTAGTAGAGATTAATTGGAAAATGTTGCTATAAATTAACTTTTTTGGTCAAAGTGAGAATTAATCTGTCTCAGAGTTTTGGATGTTATTCATCACTGTATTATATATTTATGGTGAATCAGAATGAAGATTTTGATTCTCAGTCTACTGTATACCAGCCTTCCCCCAAAAGTAAAATGTACTTTAGATTTAGCAGTTGTTGCTATAATTCCAAAAATATTAAAACATTACTTTATCTGATATTCCAAAGACATATAGAGCTACTTAGGATACTTATTTTAATTTGGTGCCATTTTATCAAAATATTTACATCATGTTCATCACTATTGTTTGAGAGCATCTTACTAAACCATATCGGTCTATTACATAGCCTAATCAATGCTGGTCTTTGGTTTTCTTCCTTTTCTACCCTAAAGGAGGGAAAGACCATACGATGATCTTTTAAATTCATTATGTTTATTATTGTTGGTCATCAAAAGCTTAGAGATGGGTCTACTTAGCATTGAAGTTGATGAGATTTATGGTCTTCGTCTCTTCTTAAAAGCTCTTCCAAAGCCATAGCTCAGCTGTGAAAAACCTCCTGCTTATACTAGTATCTTTTTAAAAATCATAAATTCTAAAACTCCCACAAAAAAAAAACTGGTAGGTCATATTCACAGCAAGACAAGCCAGACTATGGAAGGCTTCTCAAGATTATGACCTTAAGGTTAACCTGCTATTCAATGGTCAGCCAGTGTAATGTCTAGAGCAGTGGTTGTCAAACTAGGGCTGCTGCTTGTTCAGGGAAAGCCCCTGGTGGGCCGGGCCACTTTGTTTACCTGCCGCGTCCGCCGGTTCAGCCGATTGCGCCTCCCACTGGCCATTCACCACTCCAGGCCAATGGGGGCTGCAGGAAGCAGTGTGGGTCAAGGGTTGTGCTGGCCGCCCTTCCTGCAGGCCCCATTGGACTGGAGTGGCGAACTGCGGCCAGTGGGAGCAGCGATCGGTCGAACCTGCAGACACAGCAGGAAACCAAACTGGCCCAGCCCGCCAGGGGCTTTCCCTGAAGAAGCGGTCACCATAGTTTGAGAACCACTGGTCTAGAGCATTGGGGTGAGATCCTGACTTCAACTTCTGTTGCTTATCAGCCATTTTGAAACAAAAGGATCTTGTAGTAAACTGTCTGTGTAATGGTCTGATACAATCCATTGACTACATCACAGTGGCAAGTCACCATCAAAAGAAGTTTCTTGTGATCCAGGGCAATCAGACAGAAAAAGCATTTGTGTTAGTTGGTGCTGTTTGAAAGCGGTTGCAGCAAAGAATTCAGGGAGGACCTGGAGCACAGGAATTGTCACACTGGCTGGAGGGCCCCCTCAAATGCAACTGATATTGTTATGGTTTTGTTAAGAGTAATGACTTGAGATGAAACTAGGAGTAGATGAACTGGTTCTCTTAAATTAAGAACCAGCCCAAACATGCAACATACGCAAGTTCCTTGTAATGAATGCAGTCTGAGAAGTCCTGAAAGGCTGAAAAAGCTATGTTATGTTACTGGGTTGTATTCACTTCCTATCCTTTGTGTGTAGATTTTACCATATATTTTTCAATAGTTTAGGTATGAAAAGTTGTTTCTTATTTTTAAAGTATCCTAGGAGTCCCGTGAAAAGTGATAGGAGTGTAAAAATCCAACTGGAATACATTTTTTGGAACTAAAAACGGTAAGATGGGACCATATTAGAACGTCACAAAGTTTGCAAAATTTATCTTAAACTGCATGATATACTGAGGGCTAAGAGGGAGTCTTCCTCTCCCCCTTCATTTAAGAAACAAAAACACACAAAACCAAACTAAGATCTCATCTCAGTGTAAAAGCTTATTTAATGACCAGCATCCCTGAGACAGGAATGCAGACGAACCTGAAACACATTAATGGTTTAAACAAATAAGTTTGCCTCTGATAGCTAAATTAGAAAGGCTACCTTAATGATATTGCCCATAAGGGAGTATGGGAATCTTCATCAATACACCCCAGATTGGGGTCATGAGGAATGAGACCAGGAGAAACTCTGTATGCAAGGAAGCAGGGGATTCCAAAATGATTGTGTCTGAAATACAGGTTTGTCAGAATAATTTTGCCTGGGGTTTTGAACACTTGTTTGATTCTTTAGGGCCTCTACCTGAACAACTGGGGAGCTGACAGTGCTGCATTCCTATTGCAAGGCATGCCGAAGAGGAAAATAATGAAAGGGCAGAAGAGCAAACCGATGAGGTGACAAGTCATTACCCATATTCTGGAAGACAATTTATTTCAGAAGTGACAGTTTTAGAACACACAGACATGCAGAAAGATTTTTTTCCCCTCTTAAATAATGTTTCCTTCTTAAATGCTGACACATTTCTACCCTTCAAAGAATAAAGAGATATCTACCTGCCAAAACCAAATCATAGCTGCTGTCAGAGGTCTCACACAGTCACACCTAGCACATTCAGTACTCACATGTATGACACATGCTGAACCGTTGATAGACATTAAGTTTGCACTGCAATGGAATGGCCTTATATAGAAATGAGCCTGTCTGTCTATACTTTTGTAAGATTGTGAGATAATGTAAATACTTAATGTTTAACAGTATTTACAAGGACAAGAAGGACTTGGATACTATTGCCATAGGTGGTATGGTAAAGATTTAGAAAATATAAATAAATATGGACTGCTTTAGCAACTACAATCAGTAGATACTTATCTTCATGTTATTAAAACATTTGTTACAGAAAAAGGTAATAAGCTTGACATTTTTTTAAACACTCTGATTCTTAGCCAATTAGCCTGATCTGTTTCCCCAGGTTGGAGTCCATGGTTGGGACTCAGAAAACAGGTTGATGTTGCTCAGGGTTTCTCCATCCCCTCATAGAAAAGTGTCGGAGATAGTCTGGTCTGTCAGATTCCCAAAGAGGGTTTGTTTTTTTTAAATGCCTCATCTTTCAATGAGAACAGCTTAGGCTATGTGCATTTTAAGTTGATAGCTGTAGTTATTCATTGGCTGTGTGTGTGCTCTTCCTGTGTCCTGGGCAAGTTCTGTGCAGATAGCTGGCCCAGCGAACCGATCAAACTGCCCTATAAGACCTCCAGACTCAGTTTGTAGCAAAGGCTCCCGGCCAGGTTTATTGTCGACAAAGCACAGTATTAGTGCCCTGTATGGCCAACAAGTACACTTAATACATGTATGCCTGTGACAATGGACTCAGCTTAGTGAATGGTGGGACTTTTCATTCCTCCCCTTGGCTGGATAAAGATACTCCATTTCAGATCCCTCTTTATACACCAATACAAAGAAGTTACATATTCCGCCTCTGATGTAGTTAGTTACTACCTTTTACCTTATACACGTGAGTTCCATCAAAACATCTCTATCCATCACGCTGTCATCCTTACCTTTAGAAGGGGTCACCATGTTCCTGTTATCTTCGGGGAGTGTGTTTGTACCAGGACTAATATCGGGGTGTTCTGGAACCATCCTTCTGGAATGTGTTTGCATGAGTGTCCTGTACCTAGTACTTCTTAGGAATGTGTGCTTTTGCAATACCAGCCCTGTTCTTGCCAGGTTCTCTCAAGCAGGCATGTTTATAAAAGGGCCTGACTTCTGCTAACTTTCCTTTATATCAACAGGGCCTGACTACTGCTTTAGTTCAGGCCTCAGATCTCAGGCTCTCTTCCTACACAATAGTTAATATCATTAGGTCTTCTGTCTTGCTGTCCTTAATGGGAGATAAACTAGGTGTCCTGGCCAAAATTCCCTTACTCAGTTATACATTTTCTGGATGGGACCAGAAGCAGCACTGCTAAAATGGCACAAGAAAGCAGTCCAAAGATCTTATGAGACATGATTAGAGGGGAGATTTCAAGGACCTCCTGCAAGAAGCTTACTAACTATTAAATTATAAAGCAAAATATGAAGGACAAGAGGCAGAGATAATTCAGGAACATTTAGGATAGGCAGCTGCATTTTGGAGTGCCTATTTCAATTTAACCTCTAAATCTTTGGTCACTATCAGTTTTTCACCATGTAGTCACTTCAAATGAGAGGGCATGCAGCTACACACTATTACCAGTCTATAATGAACAAATTACAAAAGACCACTTTTTTATATTCTTTGCAATGATACGGAACAGAATTATCAGGCACATAGATGAACACAATATGTTGGGGAGGAGTCATATCTTTAGTAAAGGAAAATCATGCCTCACCCCATCTGTTTACCTCCTCAAAGTATTCTAAATGTGGACAAGGGTGATCCAGTGGACTTTCAAAAAGCTTTTGACAAAGGTCCCTCACCAAAGACTCTTAAGCAAATTAAGGAGCCATGGGATAAGAATGAAGGTCCTCTCATGGAACAGTAACTGGTTAAATAATAGGAAACAAAGGATAGGAATAAATGGTCCCTTTCCACAGTAGAGATAGATAAATAGCAGGGTCCCCAAGGATCTGTACTGGGACCAGCACTATTCAACATATTCATATACGATCTGGATCAAGTATAAACTGTGGTGGCAAAATTTGCAGATGATACAAAGTTACTCAAGATAGTTGAATCCACAGCAGACCATGAGGAGTTACAAAGGGATCTCATAAAACTGGGTGACAGGGCCAAAAAAATGGCAGATGAAATTCAATGTTGATAAATGCAAAGTAATGCACATTGGAAAACAATTCCAACTATACATAAAAAATGACGTAATCTAAATTAGCTGTCACCACTCAAGAAAGATCTTGGAGGCATTGCAGGTAGTTCTCTGAAAACATTTGCTCAATATGCAGGGGAAGTCAAAAAAACTAAAAGAATGTTAAGAACCCTTAGGAATGGGATAGATAATAAGACAGAAAATATCATAATACTGCTTTATAAATCCATGGTACTCTCACACCTTGAATACCACATGCAGTTCTGGTTACCCCATCTAAAAAAAAAAAGACATACTAGAATTGGAAAAAGAAAAGGAGTACTTGTGGCACCTTAGAGACTAACAAATTTATTAGAGCATAAGCTTTCGTGAGCTACAGCTCACTTCATGGGAAGAGTACAGAGAAGGGCAACAAAAATGATTGGCATATGGAACAGCTTTCATATGAAGAGAACATAACAGCCATATTTTGTCAGGTCAAAGGTCCATCTAGCCCAGTATCCTGTCTTCCGATAGTGGCCAATGCTAGGTGCCACAGAGGGAATGAACAGAACACGTAATCACCAAGTGATCCATCCTCTGTTGCTCATTCCCACCTTCTGGCAAACAGAAGCTAGGGACACCATTAGAGAGATTAAAAAGACTGGGACTGTTCAGTTTGGGCGGAAAAACGACTAAGGGGGTATACGAGCTAGATGTCAATAAAATCATGACTGGTGTGGAGAAAGTGGACAAGAAGTGTTATTTACCCCTTCACATAACACAAGAACCAAGGGACACCCAATTAAATGAATAGGCAGCAGGTTTAAAACAAACAAAAGGAAGTATGTCTTCTCACAACGCAGAGTCAACCTGTGGAAGTCATTGCCAAAGGATGTTGTGAAGGCCCAAAGTATAAATGGGTTTGAAAAAAAAATTAGATAATTTCCTGGAGGATAGGTTCATCTCTGGCTATTAGCGAAGAGAGTTAGGGACACAATCCCATGCAGTGGGTATCCCTAAATCTCTGACTGCCAGAAGCTGGGACTGGAGAACAGGGGACAGATAACTCAGTAAATTGTCCTGTTCTGTTCTTTCCCTCTGAAGCAGCCAGTGTCAGAAGACAGGATTCTGAGCTCGATGGACCATTGTTCTGACCCAGTATGGCCATTCTTATGTTCATGCAAATGAGCATGTAAGAATATGTGAGTAACTGCTGAAATTGCATCCAGTTGCCACAATTGCATGTGCAAATCGGGTAACTGCAATCTATATGCTGTTTTGGTAACTGCAGTCTACATATAGTTTTCCTGACCATTTCATTGTTTTGAGGTGTAACAGATTCTCCAAAGTCTCTTTACAAAGCACAACTTCATAATGCAGCTGGGATGTCATTTTTACTCCATGAAGCTGCTGCATTACAGTGGGCTACTAATAAAAGACTAATCAATCCTCATTGTCCAATAGCAGAATCATTAGATTCCAACTGTTAATTAAAAATAGCCAGGCTACGTTTCTTTCAAAGGTTTTACTTGCTTTATCTGTGTTCAGACATATTTTGCAATTCTAAAAAAAGCATAAATTTTAAAACAATATGGAAACTAGACTCAAGCATAGGTTAATTTATGTCATGCTTAGAACTCTTTTGGAATGATTTTTTGATCACACATTGAAATTTTATTTCAAATCATCTGTGCTATAGGATGTGTCAGAGTTCCTTAAAATAATAATAATAAACTAATATTACTTTTGAAATAGGTTTCTGTCCTTGCTTCATATTGAGTGCAGAGAGGTGAGTGGATCAATGCCAAATGATTTTCAAAGCTTAGAAAAATCTTGTGGAGAAAACTCTCCATCACACACATACCTACAGAGCATCTTGGGTAGATTCTCTAGTGTAGAATATTAACCAAGCTAGCAGAATAGGTTTAACCCCCCCCCCCCGCAAAACAAAACAAAACAAAACAAAAAAACCCTACAGCAGAGGGGTCAACTATTCTAGTGTGCCATCAGTCCTTTGTGGATACATGTGCTGCTATATTTGTATCTTTCTGATTAGAATATGGTGCAGCTGCAGCTGATGAGTTTATGTCATGCCATTTTAGTGTATGTCAAATAAAATGAAATAATAAATGAAAATATATCACTAACTACTACAATTTCAAGAAGAACCCCCTTCTGCCAGATCTTGTACTGTCAGCTATCAAAATAGCAATAGGAAAGAGTATAGTAGTGTTTTTGGACTGGGACTACTACTGTCTGTTAACCATTTCAATGTACTGAAAAGATGAGAGTGGGCATGCAAAAATCTTGATTTGCATGCAGTAAATCTTATTTCTTCTACAGGATTCCAAACCTTATATTTCTGTAGTTTGGTTTTGCTATTAGGAAAGTATAAGCTTAATAGTTACCAGGTAGAAATTTTCAAAACATTAGATGAAAACCCATTTTATAAATCATCATTTTTATGCAAGTCTTAAACCAAATTTTTTTTGGTAACCAAGCAAGTGCAAATGTTTTCTGCAGAAAACCAGTTCTCCTTAATGAACCTATCTATGGGTCAATTTTGCTGCTAAGTAACACCAAGCCATTCAGTCTGATCCTTGCCAGCAGACCCTCTGGCCACATGGATGCCCAATGAAGTAGCTAAGACTCAGGGTATGTCTGCACTACATCACTGTAGCTATGATGTAGCCACACAGCATAGCTGCAGCCTACACTGATGGAAAGACGTTTTTTGTTGGTGTAGCTACTATGTTTGGAGAGGTGTTGTTGTTATCCTTATAAGAACGGGGGATCTTTTTCAGGAGAAAAGGCAATATGCCACGCTTATTAAGATACAACAATTAGCATACATTTAATCACACCACAGACACACACTGTCCCACCAGTTGATGTTATAGTTACCAGTCCAGAGTCCAGGTTGATCACAGATGGGTAGGATCCAGGTTCTGTTGGTCATAACCCGATGCTCTGGGGAAGTCTTGGCAGGATGAATCCAAAGTTTCATGGCAAGGCCCCCTGTTTCATGATTTTTCTTCATTGGGACCAATGAGTTTTGCACCATCATGCTGTAATCAATTGTTGTTTGATAAGTGCTTGTTTTCTTAAATTGTCCTTCTCATCCTTTATCTTGTTCTTTCATCAAGTTTTCAGGGAGTTATCCCATGATTGTTTTTATCACAGCTATCTTGTCCCCATTGATAGGTGCCTATCTCATCTTTAGAGTTGTCAATCTGCCCTCCTCTGACATTTCAATAGGGGCGCGTTGCAGCCTCCTGGCACCCTTGCGTCTGTCTCTGGTTCCTCCCAGACTATCTGGTTTGGTGATGGCCTTCACACTTATCTCTTCTTAACACACACATTCCACATTCACACACAAAACAGAATTAATTTACACAGGACATTTTGAACAGCAACAACAAGTTGCAATGAAAAAGAAAACAATCATGGCATTCTTTTACTTATTTTAAAATGCTAAACCTGCAACAAACTGGTGACCCTCAAAGGTCTGTTACTACCTTGAAATCAGTCCAGACACAAAGAAATTCCGGCTGATGCATCTCTACCAATGGCATATCAGGCCATTCCTTTCTGCTATTCAAAAAGAGTGGCTGGCAGGATATGGTCAAATTATGCATCAATACATTTAATACATGCTACGTTATTATCTTATTATTCTTTATCCTTTATTCTAAATCATAAAAATACAAACATAAAATCCTATTACTACAATGTTCCTACACCAATGGAAGCCCTCTGCTGTTGACATAGCTGAGTCTACACTGGGGGGTAGGTCAGTATCGCTATGTTGGTGGGGGTATATTTCACCCCCCCCCCCCGAAACACACCTGACCATAGGCTCTGGAGATGGAGCACCCACAGGGAAAAATTAGCTCCCCCCTCCTCCTCTCCCTCCAGCGCTTCCTGCCGCCCCCCCACCCCCCGCCTAACACCTGTTTGGCTGCACTTAGGACTTTCCGGGAGGGAAAGAAAGGAGCGGGGACACGGCATGCTCAGGGGAGGAGGCGGAGAAGAGGTGGGGCAGGGGCGGGGACTTGGGGGAAGGGGACGGAATGGGGGCAGGGCGAGAAAGCTGCGGGGCGGGAAGAGACGGGGCGGGGGTCAAGCACCCACCGGGCAGAGGGGAAGTCAGCGCCTATGCACCTGACTGCCATAGTTTTGTCAACCTAAGTTGTGTAGGCCAGGACCAAGTCAGAGTGCAGGAGTAGTTCCACATAGATCAGATTGCAAGGTCAGGCCCTGAACGTGTGTCCATGATCAAAGTGTAGGATTTCTTGCAAACAGAGAAAATTTGTAAGAAAAAGAAGGGATGGACACAACTTAACTAAGTCCTCCCCTTTCCCATTGTGTATCAGTCTATTAAAAAGGAGACATTCAGTTTATTATCCTAATTACTGATGTAATCAAACATCTGCAAAAGCTGAAATATCTGTAAGTCAGAGCCCCATCTTGCTGACAGGGCAATCAAAAGTTTCACAACATCCTTATGCAGCAGCTAAATACTGATTTTTTTATTTTTTTTGGTGGCAGGGTGACTTGTACAGTATTAAATTGTATGCATGTTTGTGTGCATATAGCTAAACAAACATTCCCATTTTAGGTTTAAAGTTAGTTTCATGATGACATATAGAACAATTTAAGAGTTGAAAAAAATTCTGTAGTGATTATTTTGGATCTCCGATGCCTTGAGTGCATTTCATTCTGTCTGAGCTCTATCACATTGAGAAATCAAACTCATAACATGCCAACCCTTATGAAAAATTAGTATATTCAGTAAGTTATAATTTTCATAATTTTCAAGTTAACAAAGGTTGAGAGTTAGTATCTTGCTGACTATAAAATAATAATAAAATAAAAAAAAGCTTAAGCAAAAATAATCCTTGGATAGTTCTTAGTCTTAATTACTTCTTGCCTGAAGCTGAAAAATATGCACTCTTCTGTTTTACACACACACACCTACCTTATACAGTTCCAAATTCTCTGGCCAATGGGGTTATAAAAAGGTTGCTACAAGAAAAATCTGACCTACAGCCCCTTCTCCCCCCTCCCCCTCCGATTTCCTATGCATTAAGAAATGGAGAATGCAAAGCATTCCACTCAAAGACAATCTCAAATACATGGTTATGTCCTCTCCTCGAGGTAGCTCATTTGGCAGGACATTTTAATGTTAATTTCCCATAGGCAGATGGCAACTTCAAACAAGTTTTTACCATGAGAAACAAGTTTGGATAGCAGGTATTAAATTATCAATAGGAAAGAGTATAGGGAATATGTAGTGTTTTTGTAAGCGGGACTACTACGGTGCTAACCATTTCAATTTACTTAAAGGTGAGAGGGGGCATACCTTGGACTCCTACCCATTAGTCTGTTTCATCCACCCCCGTTGCTTCTGATCGTAAACCATAGGAGATAAGGAATTCTTATTACTTGCTTGCACACTGCCTAGCCCAGTGTTCTGCTGATCACTGATTGAGGCCCTACGCACTACTGTTATACACATAAATAATATATACAGGAACAAGAGGATTTCTTTCTTTTTTGTTGCTGCTTTAATTTGTGAATCTATCACAGAGACTGACTAGGAATCTAATATGCTACCACGTGCTGACGCAGCAGTGGTTGTTCCACTCTTATCCCAGAATCACCACATGGTATCAGACTTCTAAGACTGACTGGTAATAGGTGGTGAAAATGCCTTGATAAATCTACGCTGCTGCCATAATTTAATATTCCTATAAACCTTATGTCTTTTCAGGGATTGCTTATGCTGCGATGCACATACTCGCTTGAAAGGACGGTAAAATGCAGCTACTGTAAAAGGAAGATAAGTCTCAATTTACCCCAAAATGAGAGTAAAGAAATATATTCTCACCATCTTTAGAAAACAGAAATGAACCCAGATGAAAGAAAAGGCATGTGCCTAGCATCAAAATTATGGACTAGATTCCCATACCCTTACTCATGTTGATTGGTACCTTACTTCACTGAAGTCAATAGAATGACATAGGGAGAGTAAAACCATGCCCAACATGAGGGTATCAAAATCAGGTGCTATATCCCTCCTTTCTCATTCTTGCTAATATAATTTCATAACTGGCAGTTTTATTGCATACATATCCCACAAAGCATTCTATCTTTTTGTCCACCTCCTCATCATAGTATCTCAGTGCCTCACAAACATGAACAAGTTTAGGCTCATTGCACCTGTGAAGGAAGTACAGGTAGGAACTGAAGAAAAAAAAAGTCAACTGAAAAAGAGTTCCATACAATTACATCATATGAAGGCAGAAAACTAAATAGTGACAAATTTTACAAGTGCTTGTATACAAATGCTAGAAGTCTAACTACTAAGATGGGTGAAGTTGAGTTACTAGTATTAAATGCAGATATGGATCTAATAGGCATCACAGAAACTTGGTGAAATGATGATAATCAATGGGACATGGTAACACCAGGGTACAAAATATATACACAATACGTCCCTATATGTAAAAGAAAGCATTTAGAATCAAATATAGTCAAAATCTTAACTGAATCAAACTGTACCATAGAATCTCTATGGACAGAAATTCAATCCTTGAACAATTAGGGTGAAACAGTAAAAATATACTACTGACTACCTGACTAGGATGGTGATGGTGAAATACTCAGGGAGATTAGTGTCTACAAAAGCAGAAAAAACAATAAAAATGAGGGATTTCAACTATTCCCATATTGACTGAGAACTTGTCACCTCAGGATGGGATGTGCAGATAAAACTCTGGACACCTTTAATGACAGCTTCTTGAAGCAGCTAGTTCTGGAACCCACAAGGGGATAGGTGATTCTAGTCCTAAATGGCACACAGGATCTGGTCCAAGAGGTGAATATAGCTGAAAGGCTTGGAAATAGCGACCATAATGTAATTATTTTTAACATCTTTGGGCTGGGGGTGTAGGATATGGGGGGCAGGAGGGGACAGAAACCCACCACAGTCACACTGAACTTCAAAAAGGGAAACTACACAAAAATGAGGAAGCTAGTTAAATGGAAATTAAAAGGAATAGTTAGAAGAGTGAAATGGCTGCATGGAAAACTAATTTAAAAACACCATAACATACGCTCAAACTAAATGTATACATTCCTCACCCTGGGGGGAAAAAAAAGCACAGTAAGGGTAAAAAAAAAGCCACCATGGCTAAACAGAGTAAAAGAGGCAATTAGAGACCAAAAAAAAGCATCCTTTAAAAATTGGAAGTCAAATCCTACTGAAGAAAATAGAAAGGAGCATAAACTCTGGTAAGTCAAGTGTAAAAATATAATTAGGCAGTCCAAAAACAAATTTGAAGAGCAACTAGCAAAGACAAAAAAACTATCAGAAGCAGGAAGCAGACTACCAGTGGGGCCACTGAATAATGAATTTGCTAACGGAGCACTCAAGAATATGAGGGAGACACGCACATCTAAGCTATTCTTTTTGAGCAACAAATCTAAAGTACTGTCCTAAACTGATGCCTCAATAAAAGAGGTTTTAGACAATGCTGTGTGGGAGAAGCTAAATGAATTCTCTGCACTGGTCTTCACTGCAGAGGATGTGAGGAATGCTCCCAAACCTGAGCCATTCTTTTTAGGAGACAAGTCTGAGGAACTGTCCTAGATTGAGGCATCAATAAAGGAGTTTTTAGAACATATTTATAAATGCAAAAGAGTCACCAGGACCAGATGGTATGAACTCAAATATTTAATTGCAGGACTAACTGTAGTATGTAACTGTAGGTGCGGGGGGGGGGGGGGGGGAGGAAGAGATGGGCAGGGGCTCCCTTGAGTCTTCTCCAGATCCTCTTTCCAGTCACTGATAATGTCCTTCCTTCCAGTTTGTAGCATATGAGGGGTAAAATCAACAGACAAAATGATGGTGTCTAAATTAGCCATTACTGCATAAGAAAGATCTTGGAGTCATTGTGGATAGTTCTCTGAAAACATCTGCTCAGTGTGCAGTGGCAAGTCAAAAAAGCTAACTATATTCGGAACTCTTAGGAAAGGGGCAGATAGGAAGACAGAAAATACCATAATGCCACTACATAAATCCATGATACTCTTCCACCTTGAATACCATGGGCAGTTCTGGTCATCCCATCTCAAAAAAAGATATATTTCAATTGGAAAGTTATTGAGAAGGGCAACAAAAATTATAGATATGGAACAGTTTCCTTATGAGGAGAGATTAAAGAGGCTAGGACTTTTCAGCTTAGAAAAGAGATAACTATAGGGGGATATGATAGAGGTCTATAAAATCATGAATGGTGGGGAGAAAGTGAATAAGGAAGCATTATTTACCCCTTGCTCATGTGTTAATTTCATTGACCCCTTCACATAATTTATGTGATCCCGTCACATAATAGGTAGGGAATTTAAAAATAAAAATAAGGAAATACTTCTACACACAGTACATAATCAACCTGTTCAATTTGTTGCTGTGAAGGTCAAAGTATAACTGGGTTCAGAAAAGAATTAGATAAGTTTGTGGAGGATAGGTCTACCAATATTTATGAGCCAAGATGGTAAGGGAGGCAATCCCATGCGCTGTGTGTCCCTAACGCTCTGAGTGTCAGAAGCTGGGACTGGATGACAGGGGATGGATCACTCAATAGTTGCCCTGTTCTGTTCATTCCCTCTGAAGCATCCGGGGCTTTCCCGTGCCAGAAGACAAGAAACTGGATTTTGACCCAGCTTAATTTTAGTCTCAACAACATCAAATTTAAGTGGGAAATATCATCTAATATAAGCACTATAACACTGGAGAGTTTGTATGAGAAATTCATATCTATCAGGTTACCAGCCTACTAAGTCAATATGTTTCTGTGCATATATGAAGGTCCTTGTTTGCTCCTGAACCAATATCATATTACAAAGTCATATGGAATTAATGTTGATTAATGAAAAGTATTTGGGGGTATTCATTTATTTTTGATTTGACAATTAAACATATAATATTTTCAAATCAATGCAATATTATTTAGCCATTCAATGCGTTCAAAATATAAGGGCACCTTTTAAAATGAATTTTAACACGTTGATCAGGAATCAGAGCTTCTGTTTTTATACACAACACTACTGATTAGTGGCTTTTCCTTTAAGGATAAATACTTTATCTTCCAGGCAACTGTATCAGTCTTTGTAAGTGTCAGATTACTAACAAGTTAATGGCTCAGATCTGTTGTGCTTCAATGCTTCATTTATTACTGGCTTGCTAGCCATCAATGAATTGCTGCAGTTATAAAGAATCTACTGTAATGCTAACCTGCTTTAGAATTATGCAATTTATTTTTGTTGTAGTTCCCTGGAATAAAAGCAAAACACTCAGTGCTGGCACAGTTTTCTCAGCTTTGCTTAATCTCTGTACTGGAAATGTTAAATTAGAATCTTTTAACAACTTAAAATTTTAACTTTTGAATTAAACATGAAACATTTCTTCTCTGGATAAATTAATGTTCATCCACACAGAAAATTTTGGATTTAACATTATTTAAGCAATTTAAAATTCAATTAAAGATTCATCTATTGCATCAGGTATCTGACTTCAGGCTACATTTTAATCATGATTATTGTTATTGTTTTTGACATTCAAAAGCTCTAAGGGAGAAACATGAAGGTTAATTCATGTAGAACAGAGACTCAGTTCCTTGGTGATAAGTATGGTTGGGTATGAGGCAGCCACTAATAAATAGTATATGCCAGAGTACAGTAAATAATTAAAGTTATTTAAGTAATTTCTTTTAGTCTTCACATTCTAGTTTTATTGTTACTTTAGATGTTACCCTTAATCAGTCACTAGATTGACATCAGTGGCAGTGGTAACTTCCCTATTAAAAGTTAGATAAAACTGATTTTATGAAAGTCATTGACACTTTACATAAATGAAGCACGCACAAATACTTCAACAATACAGCACAGACAATACGAAAAATCTACTTGAGCAAAATTGCTCTCTGGGAAGAATTATTAAAAAAAGAAAAAAAACCCTTCTGTCAGATTCAAGTACATTTCTAATGTTTTAAATTCTCATAGAAGGTGAAGAGAGGGAGGGGAGTGAGAGGGATATCAGAAACATATGATGGGCCTGACAGTGTTCTCTCTTTCACCAGTGCAATTTCCTGACTTCTGTGGAGTTATTCCTGATTCGCATCAAGCTCAGTGAAATCAGAATCAGGCCATCTACAGCACAGCTGTATTTCAACATGCTACGCCAAATCCAGGGGTAATGTTGATGGTGGTGTAAAATTGCAATTTCAGTGTAAGTAGCTCAGAATTGAATTTAAGTTGCTATGTGGGAAAATAGTGTAAGCCACACCTATTCAGCTGTGAGTGGTTCTGTAAAAGGAGTGACACTGACAGGCTTGCTGTTTTAAGGGGACCAATTCAGCTTCTGAAGTGAATAAGGTACTGCTCCCATCAAAGTGAAGAGCCAAATTTGAACCTCAGTTACACAAGGATAGGGACTAGATTTCAGCTTTGCCCCAAACCCTGTGTATGGGGTGGAGCACAGCTGAGCAACTCAAAGAACAATTCAGGGAATTAACTGTGCGTCTTGGTGACCAAGTTCTGACCTTGTTTTGTCCTTACCCTGAGGACTTGGAAGACAATTATTTTCTATGGACTCATACCAGCAGCAAATTATTATACCTTGCAGTTTAGCTGAGCTGCACTCATCAGTGTGTTGGGGAATAAAGCTGCGGTTCCAACCATTCAGGCCTCTCCTGGCTCATTTTCCACCTACTTGCTTAGGTCATGGGGGAAGAGTAATCACATACCACCCACTTACACCGTGGGTAGTCCTTGCAATGGTATAAGAGGGATTCTTTCCCCTTATTAAGCTCCTGCATGTCTCCTTTAGGTTGGACATAATCTAGTCCTAATCTGTGAGTAACTGTGTTCAAATTATAGGAGTTATTCAACTGTAGCAAGAACAAATTAAAGCCAGTCTTTACTTACTGCAGATTTCTGAGTTGTCTAATAAAGTTTGGGATGGGGTGGGGGAGGTGAGGTGAGGTTAGGGGGAATAAATATATTTTAAAAATGGCAGCATCCTGACTTGATGACCCTATAACACAGGTGGCGATGGGTGGCATACAAACATAGCAACAGACAACTTGGATCAAAATAGTAGTCCATCTAGATCAGCAGCCTGTCACCAATAGTAGCTTGTACCAGCTGCTTTAGAGTAAGTTGCAGGAAACCCTAGTAGTTATAGGATAATTTACCCCCTAGAGAAAGTTTAGCCTCCCAATCATCACTAGTTAGAGGTCAGATGATGTCCTGAAACATGAGGGTTTATATCCCTTCCAAACCTTTTATTTAAAATATTTATTATTATAAGTCTGGACATTGTTGATATCCTTATAAATATCTAAACATTTTTTTCTGGCTTCTGTTAAAGCCTCTAATATCCTGATGCTTCAAGTTCCACAGGCTAACTGCAGTTAGATTATTTTAGATGTATCTCAGCAAATATTTCACAGGAGGTTTTATGCCTTCTTTTATAAAACAGCAAGTTACTGAGGTAGCAAAAGTAATATTTGTATAAGTCACACATTACAAAATTGATTTAAATCTTACTGTTTGTATGTATTGATTTTTTCTTTCTTTTCCCTAGAGCAAAAATGAACTGTTTTACTGCTACTTTTCTAACCACTAACCATCAAGCCTGCTTTTTTTTTTTTAAATCCATTTCATCCTGTAATGGTTCTAAACAGCAGGACACCTACTGTTTAAAAGACCATCCCAAAGTAGACCTAAGTATCATCAATACCATTCTGCTAGAGGAATGCATTCAATAAGCAGCTAGTTATGCTCCTTAGTGGTCACTTTAGATTGGTTTCACTTTACATTGTTCTGAGTAAATGATAAAGTTTAATATTTTATGTACTGTGGATCAAATCCTGAAGGGTTTACTCAAGCTCAGATTGTTTCTTACCTGGAGGGAAGAAACCTGAAGGGGATAGGAAAAGCTCCATAATTCTGTTTGTAGTTTCCTCTCTAGAGAAAGAGCAGGGTGTTAACCCAACATTTTTAGCTTTCCATTAATCTTGGGTAATGCCACAGAACCCAGGTGCACCTGTGTGAAAGCCTACCTGAGCCTCTTCCAGTTTCCTAGCAACCAGTCTCCACAGGAGCTGCACTGCTCTGGGTGTCTTGGCCTGATTCTGACCTTTGAATTTCTGAGCTATGGGTGTCTTGCAAATCCACAGCTAGAAAAAAAATCTGCTTGTCCATCAGGAGGAAGAAGAACTTGGTGCAAAAATCCTGCATCCAGATTGGCTCCCAATTGCCCTCCCTGAGAGAGAAGGATGAGGATTCATGCATCCATCCCTCTGTTCCTGACACATAATGGGAAACAATTAATCAAGTGTTGTAGCGTAATTGGCCTGATCCTCAGCACACACAGTTTTACATCAATAATTCTCCTGACTTCATTGGGGTTACTCCTGAATTATGTGGGCATCAGTAAGGTCAGAATCAGACTCAATATTGTTTGACAGGAAGGCTAGTTTATAGTTGTGGCTTCCTTAATTTTATATACTGGACATGTGCAGTATGGAAACATGCAATAATCAGAAAAAATGCACTTGACTTTCATGTTAATATTGCTAACTTGATAGCACTATCCAACAAGCTTCTGCGCTGTTTTTATTAACTTTTTTGTAATGACAAATTTATTAGATGCTAACCAAATCTTGGTGGGCGGTGAATTACACAGAGCAGAAGCTACAAGAATGATTGATTATTTTCAATAATTACATGTTCTAACTTCAAGCATTTATGGATTCCCAGGGCTATGATTTCTGTGTCAAAGTCATTTTACCCTAAGCCTTTGATGAAAAAAACAACAACCCTTCTTACAAAAGTTTCACCTGTAAAGTTTTTCTTTTCATGTTTCACTACAATTCCAAAAGAGCTTTAATTATTGAAATACACATACTGCACAGTAGTTAAGTCCTGAGAAGAAGAAACAGCATTAAACATTTCTATTATCTTTGAAGTGTGTCTTTAAAATATACCAGACAGCATCATGGGGCCAAATCCAGAAGGCCTTCCTATACAGATCTCAATCAGACTGAACTACCATTTATTTCAGTAAGATTTTCTTTCCCCTTGAGCAAGCACAGAATTAAAAACTAAGGCATACTTTGTCCCCTCCACTGGCACAAGTTGAGAAGCCCAAACTTTAGTAGATCTCTGCTGAGTGGCTGAGAGAACGGGGAGGGCCAACTCTTTGGCATTGCTTCTTTCTCCCACTGGATGCTGCACAAGACCCTCCTGAGGAATAATGAAAAAGGGGATGAATATTGGGATGGTAAGATTTTCCAATGGCACAGAATTATTTAGGTTAGTTAAGACTAGAGAAGTCTGTGAGGGAGGAGATTCAGAAGGGATCTAATGGCTGAGGCAGGATGATATGACCCTGTGACTTGTATCAGGTAAGCTTAAATCACAGTGAAGCTGTAATGTGTCAGCAATCTGGATTTGATACTTAAACCTAATCTCAATTTCCTGTCTCCAGGCCCAGTCCCCACTAGGCCCACCTCCCTCCCCATGGGAAACCTATAATCACAATTCAACTAGCAGAGTTCTGTTGGAGCAAGTCAGGATGCTCGGTGCTCATTTGGGAGGGTGGAGCACGAAGATGCTCCCTGAGAGTGCTCTGCTTCCCAACACATTGGCAAGTCTGTGAAGGAGTGGAGTTGGTGGATCCATGTGGTAGCCGTAACCTTGAGGAGGTGTGATTGGCAGAGGAGCCACATACACTGAGGCTATGGTAGCAGCCACGGAGAGACCTGTGGCGGTGACCTGACCTCCACTGTGTAGTTTTACAATGCCTAGCCTGATAGTTTGACTTGTATTCTGAAATTAGGATTTGCTCTTTTGTGCCAGATTTGAAGCATATGTCCTTGTTCTGCTGCTATTTGTGTGTTTCAGCCCCACTGTTAAAAATAAAAAGGGGGTGGGGTGGGGAGGCAAAGGAAACAAAGTAACTTTGGCTGAACTGTTATTCATTTTTTTTAAACACTACAGAGAAAAACTTTCTATTATAAGCATCCATTCTAGTCAGTATAGTATGTGGTTTAAAATTACAAGTTGGTCAAAATTATGAGATCATGACATATGAGCCAAAACATTAATAGGATAATATATTTTGAGATAAGTATAAATGAAAAGGCCCCATGTTGTATAACTTTTTCTTCTGGTGTCCAATAACCTCAAAAAAAAAGAGCCAGTTTAAAAATATATTTCAAACAGTGGCCTCTTTTATTGTGTGTTTCTGTCTGGAATTACAACCTCTCAAAAAAAGATACACATATACAAATAATGGTACAATGTTTATTATAGAGGCTCTTACAGGTGCTGCATTAATGGTAAATATCTACCAGACTGGCTGCTATCGCTTTTCACCTCTCTGAACACGTTTTTTCCCCTCCACTTCCTTCAGAGTCATTACAGTTTATTAATTTCAGAGGTAAGAAAATGTGAGGGTGTTCATTAGGAGACGCCATCTGAGTAACATACATGCTATTTCACATAGGTAGTAATTAAATCTTTGTGTGCATCTTACTGTAAGTGTGGATGAAGTATGGCAACTAAATTCAAACTTTAAAGTCTCCATCAAATAGTCAGATGGAGAGATCACAAGTGAGCATAATATTGGTTAGAACACTGACAACCAGAAGATTTTTAGTTTTATTTTAAAGAGTTCTTGACTGCTTTATAGAATATATTAGATTTATTTCATTACATATATCCAGTGTAAGATAGATGAAAGCTAGAAAACATTTATATGATACTAAACAGTGTTATATTTTCATCTGATGATGCAATATAAATATTTTAAAGATACTGAAATGTATCTGAGACAACAGAATGACATGGGATGCTTGTGAATATACATTTTAAAGATGACAAAATATCAAATATAAATATATGGAAATACTTTTTCATGTGATTTCATACATATAGCACAGGAATTTAAGAAAATAATAAGAATACAAATAAAGATGTTGCAGCTAGGTAAGCATATGAATAGTGTACATTTTGCCTCTATAGAACCACATACCAAGGCATAAATTAAAAGTATCCTTTTAAGTAGTATGATCAGAAGGGGGAAGAAATAGTTGTGTGCAATAGGGTCTCAATCCAGAAAAGCATTTAAGTATGTGAGCAGGCCCATTGAAGTCCCCTGGGACCCAATTTAAGCTACAGCCTAACACTGTTTGGTACGTGTGAGGATTCCCTCCCCACTCCTAACTCTAGGGTACAGATGTGGGGATCCACATGAAAAAACTCCTAAGCTTATTTTTATCAGCTTAGGTTAAAAACTTTCCCAAGGCACAAATTTCACCTTATCTTTGAACAGTATGTTGCCACCATCAAGTGATTTAGACAAAGAACAGGGAAAGGACCACTTGGAGTTCCTATTTCCCCAAAATATCCCCCAACCCCTTTCCTGGGGAGACTTGAGAATAAACAAGATGAGCACAAACTAGCCTTGGATTTTTAAGACCCAAAAAAACAAATCAGATTCTTAAAAAACAGAACTTTATTAGAAGAACAAAAAAGATAAGAACAACTCTGTAAGATCAGAATGGAAGATAATCTCAGGCAGTCAGATTCAAAACATAAAGAATCCCTTTAGGCAAAACCTTAAGTTACAAAAAGACCCAAAAACAGGAATACACATTTCCTCCAGCACAGCGAATTTTACAAGCCAAAACAAAGAAAAACCTAACGCATTTTCTACCTAGATTACTTACTAACTTTACAGGAGTTGGAGGGCTCGCATCCTTGATCTGTTCCCGGCAAAGGTATCACATAGACAGACAAAAGCCTTTTCTCCCCCACTCCAGATTTGAAAGTATCTTGACTCCTCATTGCTCATTTTGGGTCAGGTGCCAGCCAGGTTACCTGAGCTTCTTAACTCTTTACAGGTGAAAGGACTTTGCCACTGGCCAGGAGGGATTTTATAGTACTGTATACAGAAAGGTGGTTACCCCTTCCCTTTATATTTATGACAGCATGAGTGTAAACAACTTGTAGTGCTAAACCATTTTATTGACCATTATATTATATATTAACCATTGATACCAATGAAACTACTTATAAGAGTAAGGCAACCAGCATCTGGCCCTTTAAGTATACTCCAACTTATTTTTCTAATATTGGAAATGGTAGCCTGTTTTGCACTATAATTGACTCCTATCACACTTGACGATGCCTGAGATTGAGAAAACCACGTCATACACAGATAAGAAGGATTTAATGGTCTCTCTAGGCAACCATTAAATGCTAATATTCATAAAAGTCCTGCTTTCCCAGAACTAGTATAGCCAGTGCTATCCAAGGTCTAGACTGAATCAGGGATGGGGAAAAAAAAAAGGTCTTTGGGTCTGGATCCATTACATAAATACAGTGATCTAGAAAGACAGGAAAACCTTTTAGCATAACAATTCATAGCAGGCCAGGGGATGAGAAACAAACTATTAACAGACAGGGGTGATTATTGGTGTCCTCAAAATTAGTTTCTTTGTAGATGAACTTCTTAGGCACTGCACAAGCACATATTGGAGGAGAAGAGCCATGTAGCATG
The DNA here is from genome assembly GCF_009764565.3 of Dermochelys coriacea. Taxonomy (NCBI): domain Eukaryota; kingdom Metazoa; phylum Chordata; order Testudines; family Dermochelyidae; genus Dermochelys; species Dermochelys coriacea. Next base: position 55,595,268 of record NC_050078.2, on the reverse strand, counting down.
TAATACAGAATCTTCTGTTCAGTAACTCATACATCAAAGTGAAACGCCTACACATCTTACACTGACTTCATTTTGGCCTTACTAGGACTATTCACATGAACAACTTGGGTTTGTAGGATCCAACCCTCTATTATAACTGTGTTTGAGGGTAGTGGTGAAATGCTGGATCCACTGAAGTCAGTGACAAAATTCCCATGGAGCCAGGATTTCACCCTCAGTGTGTAGTATACAGCTGGCTTCTTCTTGCCCTGCTGCTTAAAACAAATCCCTGAGCAATATAGCTGCTAAAAAACATGCTAGCTGTATTTGTGTTCAAAACTGATCATTAAAGAAAGTTGCACCTCCCTATCCCCACACCGTTGGTTGGTATATATCTAACTTGCTATCCCAGACCTTCAGCCTGGTCTCACTTGCAGAATACACACATTTCCAAATCTATCCATCTATAAGTGACCTCAGCTTTCAGGTTTCTGTTTTGATCTTGTTCAGTGTGTTTGAAATAAACTTTTCCAAGGTCTTCTAAAGGGACTTATTCTTCTGTTTGAATTGTAGACTTCCATTTCACTTTGAACTAATAGTTAAAGCTCAGTCTTAAGGACGGCTATGTTTGTGTTTTTACTGGAAATATGGCTTTTCAGCACCTTGGGATGAGAATGAAGGATGAAAAACAGAACTGAGTGCAAACACTGAAAAAGACTAGCAGCAGACACTAAATGTGAATTTGCTGAATTTACCGTCGAGCTATAATGAGGTATTGCTTAAAATTAAGTTAAATTATGCAGCTGTTTCCTAGTATATTGTGCTAATACATCCCAGAAATTATAATTTTCTGATTGGAGGACTATGTGGAGGAAAGCATGCCATTCCCTAGTCCTATAACAATTCATTTCATGATTTAAAAAGGAAGCCAGTGTTCTTGCAGCTGGCAGGAACAGGCAATAAAAGATGACAATTCAAGGAGGCCTGGTTAGTCACTGACACAATAAAACAATTCTGAACAAAAACCACAAAAGGAAAAGGTCTTGTAAGCACCACCACAAACACACAGCATCAGCTGATTAGTTTCTGTGATAAAAGACTATATGGGACTGGTAAGAGAAACAGTTAAGTATGTTAAGTAAAATAATTGCTGACAGACACGTGTTACTTCAAAGCTAAGTGCTTGTAAATTTCATAGAACAGTTCACTCATCACTTTAAAACAGAAAAGCAAGGAATGAATGAGCTTTCAAGCAAACTTTCCTGATTAGCAGTCTTCAAGGCCTTCAACTTCCATTTACTTTCTTAGGAGATTTACCTGAATGTGGAATGAGTGGAAACAGAATCAGGATTTAAATAGTAGAACAAAGGAAAAAATGCAATAATAATTTCTTTATTAGAAATGGGGTTCATGGGAAAAAGATATACAAAGTGTGTATAGAAAATAATTAAGTATGTTAATTGGAGCAGATGGCTTATTATTATATCATTTGACCAGCCTGCTTTCTTGTATCTATTTAAAATTACAGTCTGACAATTTCAAAAATCTGTACCACCCATTGTTCATAACTGCTTATGCAAAGACCATCCCACAAAAACAAAAACTCCAGATGAAGACACATAATAGCTTTTCAGAAAAAAAGGAAAGCCTTTCAGTTAACATCAATATTTCAATTTATCCCTTTATTCTAATATTCTTTTTGGATGATTCTTTTGTTTTAGTCAGCATTTCTTTTTTTAAAAAAGTTGAATCGGGGGAAAATATTATTTTATTTCACAGAGTATGAATAACATAAAATGAGGTTGTGCCATGCTTCATGACCATGCATATTTAAACATTTCCTATAGATACATGTAAAACTCATGTTTTAATATTGTGATAAAGCACTGCCTGGAAATAATAATATGAAACATAAGAACGTGTTCTTTGAAATCTTTCTTGCCTTTCCTAATGTGACTCCTCCCAGTACAGTCAATGAAAAGACCAAGCAGAATTTGGCACCTTAATTTTCTAGATTTATCTGAGTCTGTTAAGATACCTGTTAATTTGTCATATTGAATTACAATATCATTCTTTATTAAGAGGTTTTATCTATAATTAGAGATTTTCAAGATTCTGAACCTTGCTCACTATGTATCTGATCCAAAACTCGCTCAAGTCAGTAGAAAGACTTCCATTAAAAGCAGTCACATTTTTTCCAACTAGCAGTTTGTTCTTCAGATAATAGAGTTACATTGACAACATAAAATAATTTAACAATTTAAATAATTTTCCCCCAAAACATACAAAAATAATAGCAATTTTTCCCCAGATGAAAAATTCTGCAGGGAAAACATCCATTTTTTCATCCAGGTTTAACTCCCATTGATCGCAAAGGGCTATAGAGCAGGCAGCATTGGCCCACAGCTTATATCAACAAGAGAGTCAGTCAGCGAGTGAATATTATGGCTTGTTTTAAGTAATTAAAAACGTGAGCTCTGCACCACTTCAATATCTTAGCTGGTATTTATCATGACTTTTAAAAATCAGATTCATTTGCATACGCTCTTCCTATCCTGCATCTCATTCAGTAATCAATAATTATGTGGAAATGTTTAGACACTTAGGGCCCAAATACAGCTGTATTATAACTTCTTTTCTGCAGCTCGGCTTGTAAAAGGATCTGTAAATAAAGTGGATCTGGGTCAAGGAGTATTCCTTTACTGCAGAGAAAATGTGGGCATTCTCTATGCCAACCACCTAGCAAAGTTAATGAAGTAAGAGGCACAGATGGTTTTACCTGAAGGAAGACAAGTGGTTGGTCTGTTCCTTTTCCTAGCTTCCAGAATGGCCTTTAGGAAGTATAAGCAGCGATAGTATGAGTACAGCCCTGAAGCTGCACTGGGGAACAAGCTCCACTTAAAGCCCCCTTTGCTAAACTCAGCTCCTGCGTTGTACACTGGATCAAAAGAGTAATAGAACTGAAAGATTAGAAATGTTAAAAAGTAATTTTTCCCTATTTTACTTGCTTTATATATTTGTCAATATTGCATTCAAAGTCAGCTGCATTATCTTTGCTTGCTGCTCTAAGGAAGCAGACATTTATACTCTTCCCTAGGCTTTACAAGAATGTAAAGCAAACTGAAATCAAAGAGGCAGCCAGCAGGTGTGAAGATTGAAAAGGGTGATGCAAAAGAGAAGTAGACTCAATTAAGTCTCCTGCTATTGCTTTTGGGCCAACTCAAAAATGTTCCTCACAAACAAAGAAGAAGAGCAAAAAACCACTCCTGTATATACTTTTAAGGGAATTCTAAAAATGTACTCTCTCCAGAATTAAGAAGGCAAAAATACAATAGGATTATAGACTACTTACAATGTTTTGTAAGGGTGCTTCATCAGAAAACTGAAAATCAGTCAGTCAGTCAGTCATTTTAAAAGCTGCTATGCTACATCAAGATTTCTCTTTCTTCCACCACATGTGGAATTCTTTCCATTCCTGCTCCCTCACTATTCCAGCTTTGGATCAATTACAAATTTTCTTTATGCATCAAAATGTCATGATTGTAAAGCCTGTTAGTTTGAACCACTATGAGGTTGAAATGGAAACTTTAGAGTTTAGACTATTGAGAGGGGAGAGTAGACAGAAATGAAAATTGAAAGAGGCAAATAAACAAGAGAAGCTACATTTCCTAAGGCCTCACCATTTATGCCTGGGACATTCATTGTAGTTAATGTTCTATATGGCTACTGCATGAACAGAATTGTAGAACAGTAGCTGAGGTTTCAGAGTAGCAGCCGTGTTAGTCTGTATTCGCAAAAAGAAAAGGAGTACTTGTGGCACCTTAGAGACTAACAAATTTATTAGAGCATAAGCTTTTGTGAGCTACAGCTCACTTCATCGGATGCATTTGGTGGAAAAAACAGAGGGGAGATTGATATACACACACAGAGAACATGAAACAATGGGTTTATCATACACACTGTAAGGAGAGGTTTCAGAGTAGCAGCCGTGTTAGTCTGTATTCGCAAAAAGAAAAGGAGTACTTGTGGCACCTTAGAGACTAACAAATTTATTAGAGCATAAGCTTTCGTGAGTGAGCTGTAGCTCACGAAAGCTTATGCTCTAATAAATTTGTTAGTCTCTAAGGTGCCACAAGTATTCCTTTTCTTTTTACTGTAAGGAGAGTGATCACTTAAGATAAGCCATCACCAGCAGCAGGGGGGGGAAAGGAGGAAAACCTTTCATGGTGACAAGCAAGGTAGGCTATTTCCAGCAGTTAACAAGAATCTGAAGCAAATACTCACCAGCAACCACACACCACACAACAGAACCACTAACCCAGGAACCTATCCTTGCAACAAAGCCCGATGCCAACTCTGTCCACATATCTATTCAGGGGACACCATCATAGGGCCTAATCACATCAGCCACACTATCAGAGGCTCGTTCACCTGCGCATCTACCAATGTGATATATGCCATCATGTGCCAGCAATGCCCTTCTGCCATGTACATTGGTCTAACTGGACAGTCTCTACGTAAAAGAATGAATGGACACAAATCAGACATCAAGAATTATAACATTCAAAAACCAGTTGGAGAACACTTCAATCTCTCTGGTCACTTGATTACAGACCTAAGAGTGGCTATCATTCAACAAAAAAGCTTCAAAAACAGACTCCAAGGAGAGACTGCTGAATTGGAATTAATTTGCAAACTGGATACAATTAACTTAGGCTTGAATAGAGACTGGGAATGGATGAGTCATTACACAAAGTAAAACTATTTCCCCATGGTATTTCTCCCGCCCACCCCCCCTCACCCCCCACTGTTCCTCAGATATTCTTGTTAACTACTGGAAATAGCCTACCTTGCTTGTCACCATGAAAGGTTTTCTCCTTCCCCCCCCTGCTGCTGGTAATGGCTTATCTTAAGTGATCACTCTCCTTACAGTGTGTATGATAAACCCATTGTTTCATGTTCTCTGTGTGTGTATATCAATCTCCCCTCTGTTTTTTCAACCAAATGCATCCGATGAAGTGAGCTGTAGCTCACGAAAGCTTATGCTCTAATAAATTTGTTAGTCTCTAAGGTGCCACAAGTAGCTGAGGTTGTGAATCTGAGATGATAAAACTCACTTCCATAAAAAAGTTAGCAAAAATTACCACCAATCCCAGGTCATACAGATCTACAACCAAAAATCATTTTCTTAAACCTGTATTTTCCACAGCAAGCTCTAGACACACAATTATACCCACTAACGAAAGAAAAAGAAAACAACAAATCCATTTCACATTTGATCCTAGAGGTTGAGAGGGAAAGATAGTGTTATGGTTCCTTTTTCAATTCTGTTGGAAGCTCTCTGATATTGTGCTGATGAGGACCATTCAAGTACCTAGTGAGAGATAAAAACACCTCCTTATACTTTTGGTAGACAGCATGATACCTTATATTCTATAGTCTGCTCTAGCTACTGAGTTGTTTTCAGGAGCAATTTAAAACGTTGCTTTTAACCTAAAATGCTCCAAGTGATTTGAGCCCTATCTGCTATACAGAACACCTCCCTCATGGGGTGATACTGCATCACTTGAGGCCTTTAAATAAAAACGTCTGGGTTTAAATGGGAGGAGTAGCAGGGTGTTCTGTGTGAGGGATCCTTGATTCTAGAACTCACTACCCTGCTTCTTTTCCCATAGAACCTGATTCTGATGATCTGGGCCTGCAGGAAGGATCATTAATTTACACAGGCTTTTGACTATGGGAGATATTTGGATGGGGTTTGGATTACTGTATGTAATTGGAATCCTTCAGTTGGCATTGTGTAAATAATGGACTGTTATTATTTGATCAGGGCATTTTATAAATTGAAAATAAAAAATATATAATTTTCTAATGTATGATAATACTAGCCTAAGTAACTGTAATCCTATCTGCATATATCTCAACAGTACAACATATAACACCTGCTATGCCCATTATAGATTTGCCTTTTATATGTATTTTGAGATGTGCATATAATTATAGCATATCCATAAACAGTTAAATTATGAAAGCCATTACAATGGAAAACATTAGTTCAGTTGCTGATGACTTAGCAACAAGAAGAAAGTCAAGGAAAGTGTGGGCCCCTTACTAAATGAGTGAGGCAACCTAATGACAGAGGATGTGGAAAAAGCTAATGTACTCAATGCTTTTTTTGCCTCTGTCTTCATGAACAAGGTCAGCTCTCAGACTGCTGCACTGGGCAGCACAGCATGGGGAGGAGGTGACCAGCCCTCTGTGAAGAAAGAAGTGGTTCGGGACTATTTAGAAAAGCTGGACGAGCACAAGTCCATGGGGCCGGATGCGCTGCATCCGAGAGTGCTAAAGGAGTGGGTGGCAGATGGGATTGCAGAGCCATTGACTATTATCTTTGAAAACTCATGGCGATTGGGGGAGGCCCCGGATGATTGGAAAAGGCTAATGTAGTGCCCATCTTTAAAAAAGGGAAGGAGGAGGATCCTGGGAACTACAGGCCAGTCAGCCTCACCTCACTCCCTGGAAAAATCATGGAGCAGGTCCTCAAGGAATCAATTCTGAAGCACTTAGAGGAGAGGAAAGTGATCAGGAACAGTCAGCATGGATTCACCAAGGGCAAGTCATACCTGACTAATCTAAATTGCCTTCTATGATGAGATAACTGGCTCTGGATGAGTGGAAAGCAGTGGACGTGTTGTTCCTTGACTTTAGCAACACTTTTGACACGGTCTCCCACAGTATTCTTGCCAGTAAGTTAAAGAAGTATGGGGGGGATGAATGGACGATAAGATGGATAGAAAGCTGGCTAGATTGTCGGGCTCCACAGGTAGTGTTCAATGGCTCCATGTCTAGTTGGCAGCTGGTATCAAGTGGAGTGCCCCAAGGGTTGGTCCTCGGGCTGGTTTTGTTCAATATCTTTTAATTATCTGGAGGATGGTGTGGATTGCACCCTCAGCAAGTTTGCAGATGACACTAAACTGGGAGGAGAGATAGATACGCTGGAGGGTAGGCATAGGCTACAGAGGGCCCTAGGCAAATTAGAGGATTGGGCCAAAAGAAATCTGATGAGGTTCAACAAGGACAAGTGCAGAGTCCTGTACTTAGGATGGAAGAATCCCATGCATCGCTACAGTCTAGGGACCGAATGGCTAGGCAGCAGTTCTGCAGAAAAGGACCTAGGGGTTACAGTGGACGAGAAGCTGGATATGAGTCAACATTGTGCTGTTATTGCCAAGAAGGCCAATGGCATTTTTGGGCTGTATAAGTAGGGGCATTGCCAGCAGATCGAGGGACGTGATCATTCCCCTCTATTCGACATTGGTGAGGCCTCATCTGGAGTACTGTGTCCAGTCTTGGGCCCCACGCTACAAGAAGGATGTGGAAAAATTGGAAAACATCCAGCGGAGGGCAACAAAAATGATTAGGGGACTGGAACACATGACTTATGAGGAGAGGCTGAGGGAACTGGGATTGTTTAGTCTGCGGAAGAGAAGTCTGAGGGGGGATTTGATAGCTGCTTTCAACTACCTGAAAGGGGGTTCCAAAGAGGATGGATCTAGACTGTTCTCAGTGGTAGAAGATGACAGAACGAGGAGTAATGGTCTCAAGTTGCAGTGGGGGAGGTTTAGGTTGGATATTAAGAAAAACTTTTTCACTAGGAGGTTGGTGAAACACTGGAATGCGTTACCTAGAGAGGTGGTGGAATCGCCTTCCTTAGAAGTTTTTAAGGTCAGGCTTGACAAAGCCCTGGCTGGGATGATTTAGTAGGGGATTGGTCCTGCTTTGAGCAGGGGTTTGGACTAGGGACTCCTGAGGTCCCTTCCAACCCTGATAGTCTATGATTCTATGACTTCCTCACACACAGACACAAAAATCAAAACAAACAAAATTCAGAAAATAAACAAAACAAACAACACTCCATTCAGTTTCCATTTAGGTTTTATAGCAAAGTTTTCCAGGATCTGTCTCTTATGCCTTGTTTCATCCATATATATTAACCCCCCCACACACACACACACACAATTTTATACTTTCAAAATGGGCTTTTACAACTGATAGACCCTTAATGATAGTGACACAAACATCATCTACAATCCATATTCAAAGGGAGAAATCTTTCATTACCTCTTCCCTTAGGATGTATCTTAATGGTTATTCTAGTCATAGCAGTGTGATAAATTAGAGAGTAATGTTATTGTGCCACTAAACCACCCAGCACTTGTTAAAAGCAATTATTCAAATGTTAAAAGGCATCAAAGTAGTAATAATTCTGATGTGCAGTGCAATACCTATTTTTCTTCCCTTGGGCGGAACAAAGTTCCTTTGTTTACACAAAGTTTGAGGGTTGAAATTTTGGTTTCCAAGAAAGAAATTACTTGTCAGTACTAACATGCAAAATTGGATCCTTTCTTGCAGTCAATTGCTGACACCGAACAACCCATTTTTCAACCCATTTTTCTCTGCATTACCTGGTAGTCGTTGTTTTGGTTTGGTATTTAAAACAAACTAATTGTGTGTCTTTGTATTTAATAAGATTTATCAGCCTACATGATCTGAATTCCACCAAAACCATGAAAGTGACCTGTGCCTTAGAGTCTTACTCTCTATATGATTATGCAGTGAACATAAGGTGTTCCTAAGAACTCATAGCATATGATAGTTTATTGATAGAAACCAGTATGTAATGGAAGCTGTGCCATAACATAGAAGATAAAGTCTTTGAAATGGATTGAATGTTAAGTCAGGTAGGTATAGCATCAACCCAAGAAACATTAACATAAATGCTAAGGATAGAAATCAGTGTCAAAGAAAGACATATTATAGGACCACCAAATGCTCAGTACTCTCCTATAAAGGTGGATCAAATTTTGACTATTTCTTTCTAAAGGATTAATTAATTTTATTAGAGAGTAAGTAAATTCAGCTGTGAATGTTTGAGAATCTAATGACTTCCAGAGATTCAGAATGAATTCAGCAATAAAAGCTAATTAGAAGGAAAATGAATGCCTAAAATATCCCTGGTGTGCATAAAGAAAGAGTGTGAAGACCATTAATTGAAATTAAAATTTAACAGTAGCCTAATGCTGCATGACATAAAATTCCATCTGTTGTGTAGAGCAACTAAACAAGGGTACATTGGGAATAGCCTGTGTGCCTCTGCTTTTTGAGCTTTCAATGAATGTATTTTAATATGAAAACCAACTTACACACAGAGAAATCTGATGCTCACACAGCCATCTTGGCTATGATGCTTCTTGTAATCCCTAAATCAAGGGAGGAGGGGAAACTTTGCTAGATCAAGGAGAATTTTTAATTATAATTTTATTTTATTTTTAACTTTTCTGTCTTTATAACCTAGGAGCCTGAGTGTGGCCATTTCATCATCTACATGTTATAAATGTTTGAACTAAATCCTTTTCAACAGCCATTTCATGGCTTGGAGACCAGCCTTAACCCCCTTTCATTGTTCAGACATAATTCTGGAACATGACTGCAAAATGACTTAGACCTCCACCCTTCCAAGAAAACATTGGAGTCAATGGGACTATACACAGTGTGTAAAGTCTCTTCAAGATCTGGATCTTTTTGAGGATGTAAACTAGTGCTTTGGTGAATAAATTATAATGAATAGTTCTGCTCTAGAACCATCCATGAACAGATCATAATTTTCTCAAATGTATGCATTATTCAGAGTGATTCACTAATTTCTTTAACTAATCTCTATATATAGCTTGTTCACATACACTCAGTTGCAAATATTCAATGCCTGAAAACTGTCATAGCTGGACAGAGAGATTACATCATACTTATGTGTTCCCTGATTGGATGAGTATAAGTAGGACTAAGTTTATTGTGATGCCTAAAAGCAATCAACCCACCAATGACAAATAGGTTGTTCAGCAGACAGGGATACCTTAATTTGTTTGTTTATTTTAAAACAACCCAATGTTCAGATGATCAGGAATTACTGAGAACAATCAAGTTGTGCAATGAAAATCAGCTGGTTATACAAGTTGCTAATCAGACTTGTTATGTCTTGTTTCATGTTAGACTGTAAACTCTTCAGAGTACAGACTGGTTTCAGAGTAGCAGCCATGTTAGTCTGTATTCGCAAAAAGAAAAGGAGTACTTGTGGCACCTTAGAGACTAACAAATTTATTTGAGCATAAGCTTTCATGAGCTACAGCTCACTTCAGCTGTAGCTCACGAAAGCTTATGCTCAAATAAATGTGTTAGTCTCTAAGGAACCACAAGTACTCCTTTTCTTTTTGAGAGTACAGACTGACTATCTGGGTGTTTGTACAATGCTTAGCACAGCAGAACTGTGATATTGATTGTGGCCTTTGCATGCTATAACAAGAGAAATAACTACAACAATGATAAAAAGATGGTGCAAAGAAGAACCACAAAAATGATCTCTGGGCTGGGGGAAAAAAGTGCCTTGTAGTGAGACACTTAAGGACCTCAGTCTGGTTTATCAAAAAGAAGATCAGGAGATTTTTGATTGCAGTGTGTAAATACCTTCAAGAAGAGAAAATTCCTGGAATTAAAGGGATCTTTAATCTAGCAGAGAAAGATACGACAAGAACCAATGGCTAGAAGTTAAAGACAAAAAAAATCTAATTTTATTTTGTCTAACACTGAGGGTGATTAACTAATGGAACAAACTACCAAAGGAAGTAGTGGATTCTCCATCTATTGAAATCTTTAGATCAGCAGTGATGCCTTCCTGGAAGATATGTTAGTCAAACACAAGTTATTGGGCTCAATAAAAAAGTTATTGGATGAAATTCTATTGCCTGCGTTATGTGGGAGGTCAGACAAGATGTTCCAGTGATTTCCTTCTGAATGTAATCTCTCTGAATAATATAATCTAAAAAATTAGCTTTCCAGTGTAGATTCAGAGAATTATTAATTTAAAACTTGCCGAACAAATGCAGAGAATCATTCACATAGCATGATGAAATATGCTCAGCAACATGAGACTTCAATGCACACACTAAATTGAGCATTTGTTGCAGGAAAGTGGGTATGATGGGAGGAACAGGGCTTCAGAAGCAGGGTGTTGTCAGGGCATAAGAGTGAAATCCAGTGAATACTAACCATGTGTGGAGTAACCAATTAGAGGATTTCATCCACACTGTGTGCCAACCAGGAGTAGAGTAACTCTCTAGAGTGTGTTTAAGAATTGTAGTTAAGATCACCTGAGAGTAGGGGTACCCATGAAGAAAGTCCAGGGAAACAGTTTCACGTGCAGCTGCCCACTGTCTCAGAATGTATGCTGGGCACATTTTTGTTGCTGATCCATCAGCTTGTATTGCCCACTTCCTCAAGCTTAGTTTGCCTTATTTGTTAGCAACAAAGCAATATATAAAACCTTACAATTACTTTGATAATGATCAATGATACATCCCATATAACTTACCGATATCGCGGTGCTGTGATCTCATATCCCTCATCTTCACCTCTGCAGGACCAACCTCTCTATTGACTACTGGTTCAATTTTCTACTCAGAAACATCAGTAATATGACAGATTTGACTCTGCAGCTGCTCTTCTAAAACACTATTTTAGTTTTACTCTTTGGATACAGAGATGTCCAAATAAAATATCAGCATTTTATGCAAATATGTCGTGTGTAGGTACCTTTGCTATTTCCAAAACATCCACTTGGGATGAAAGACATACTGAATTGTAAGAAGTTATAACAGCAATGTATATTTCTATCCATAGGATATTTTCTGACTTTCAGAATTCTGATGTAAAAGTTAATAATTCAGCACATCTACAGTCTGAAGTATCTGAGATAGAGATGTGCTGTATCAACCTTCTTTAATTTCAGTCCCAGTAGTAGCTTCTTGTACTTAATTAATTATTCTAAGATATGTGTAGTCATTAAGGAGCTATCTGACAGCCTCTAGATACACATTATCATCTCTCTGCAGCCAAAATGCTACAATATAAATATATGGTAAAAATGGGTATAGAATATACTTTAGTATTGTAGGCTACTTGAGAAAACAACAGGAAAGTCATCTGTGTTTAAAATGGGATAGTGAGAGGTGTGGCAGACTGGCTCCAAACTATGAAAGTAGAAATATCTGCCACTTAGTTATTTCATTTGTCCTTGTTCACCTTGCAGACAATGACAAAATACCCACTTTCCCCACTGCTGCTGCTACTGCATTCAGGATGCACAGTTCATTTTCCCATCATTTTCCTGAAAAATACTTTTCAAAATTGTAACTAATGAGTCACATTTAATACTAATACTTTCAGTCATTTGTGTTTAACGAAGTGTTGCATTCTCTTCTGTGAATTCTATTTGAGTAACACGTGCTCCCTGTTGCAAGGTGCATTCATTCATTGTATTCCCTTTTCAGTTTTAAGTTCAAAGACTGTGTTGTTCAATTCAAAACATTGTGTAGTGTAGTTAGGAAATTCTCCAAATATACCACTCCACAAATTAATTCATGTTTCTGTATATTGGAAGCTGTTTAAAATGGCTAGCTACCACTTTAAGTGTGTCTGCTTGTGGGCTGAGGGGGCACCAAGAGAAGCCAGGTGGTTTGAGGTCAGTGTGCAGACTGCCAGTCTGGAAAGAAACAGCTTAAAGCAAGGAGGCAGTAGGTGTTGTGCCTTGCTACCTTCGAGAGTAGCCTGTTTTTTTTCCTCTCTCTATTTTTGAGTTCTAGTATTTTATCATTCTTAAGTCTAAGAAATAAAGAAGTGTTATGTTGAAACCTTCCAGCAAGACTATTTATTTTTATCTAAATTTCTGTGGGTATGCTGTGAACATAACAATGTACAGTGCTTTCACATTTCTCAATTGCGATGAAAACCTCAGATCCAAATGTTCAAAATTCAGTGCCTGAACTTTGATGCCCACTTTAACACTATAAGTTGTCTGAAGTCCATGGAACTGTTTATTTGGAAACTATACTATCAATGTAGGTGCATAATACTGCTAGTTGAAAAAAATAGCATCTATTTAGATCAACCACATAGCTGATTGAAAAATAGCAAATATTTTACGAAAAAAAGTCATTGTTATTTACAAAAAAAAATCATTTAAATGTTGAGAAAATCAACCCATCTCCAGTGCTTGATTTTAAACAGCCCAAGAAGACCAAGGTTTGAAGAATTTGATCTACTAGAAATTGTTATGGCTACTTCAAGGAGATCATGTTTCCAACTTCGCTTAAAAGATTGATTATTTGGTTCCTGCTCAAGAAACTTACATTTGATGTTGAGAATCTGGCCAATTATCATCTAATCTGCTATTTTGGTTGCGCTTAATGAAAAGAAAATTCTGAGTACCTCTGGAGGTAAGGCCTATATTTTTAACAGTGAGGATAATTAGCCATTGTGACAATTTACCAAGGGTTGTGGTGGATTCTCTAACGCTGGCAATTTTAAATTGGATTTGATTCCCCCCACCCCTAAATATATGTTCTAACTCACACAGGAATTATGTTAGGGAAGTTCTCTGACTGGTGTTATACAGGTGGTCCAGAGTAGATGATCACAATGGTCCCTTCTGACCTTGGAATATATGATCGATGAAAAAAACAAAGTACTAGATAAATCTAATCCCTTAATTCCTTTCAATACGCTGGCCTGAAAATGACACAGGTCAGAATTTATTGCATTGTGTTGCCCCACCTCTGGTGGAACCACAAAGAACAGAAGGCCCCCCTATCATGGAAAGGTGGAGATGTGAAAGTTGAGTGAAGCTCCCATTGTACATGCTCCTGGACACAGCAACAGCACATGTCCAGTGTGGAATGTGATCCACAGTGATTACTAATTGAAAATATGTTTTTTAAAAGTCTGAATTTTTTTCTCACAATCAAATGCATGGGTTATTATTTTAAAATGTAATAATAAGAAAGTATTATGTAGAGAAGATTAGGTACTGGTAAATTCCACATGACAAGCAGATATTAGCTTGTGAGAAATTAATACAATGAACACAAATCTATGATGTCTTTAGCATATAACAGCACTGTCTCTGAGATACTGAGAATACTAATGTTAGACAAACCATGAAAGGCTTAGATTATGGATTTGATTAGAATGAACATTTAGAAGTTGGGAAGTTCATCTAAATCTGATCTGATATAAACTTCTTCAGTCTGCAATATTAGGCTGGAAATCTTGTGACTTTAAAATCTACAATAACCCAGAAACAGTAATTCTGTTTTTCAAATAATTTACCCCTCCTACTAATGGCTCGGCTAATTTACAACTAGGACATGGCCAGGATGACTGAAAAATGGCAATAGCCCAGCTTTGAGATCACATCTAAAATAACACCATTTATGAGACGAATTTGTGTGGCATTTTAATTTTACTTCACAACAAAATGGAAACCACCATTTTGAAAATGACCTTTTATTTGAACACCTACATTAACTTGATAACAGCTCACTCTTGTCTCAGGCTATTGAAGAGAGCTGATAAGAAAATACTAAGTATTTTCCATAATCTTTTTAAAATGATGTTTGGGTTTTTTTTTTTTGTAGAATTGGTCCAGTTTTTTGATAGAAAACTAAAAGTTGAAAAAAGTTCAATTTAACTTATCCCCAAAAAACAATCAGCCAACCAACAACAAAAACACCTTTAGAAAAAAAAAGGATGCTTTTAATTGAAAAAAAATCTAATGAAAACTGTACTTCTGATTTTGGTGTATTTTAAATAGAGGATCATGGATTGTGTGTTCATGTTTGGAGACTACTGATTTAACATTTTAAAAGTCTTATTTCTTAAAACATATACAATTTGCTATTGTGTGTGCATGTGTTGATCCAGGACACATGCAGTTCTGAGTCAACCCAGTATTGTAACCTTCCCCAGCCATTAAGTAGCATCATTCACTGGTATCATTTCAGCTACCATGGTAATGCTGATTAAATATACAGGTTCTTTTACAATTGTAGCTGAACCTGAGGAAATAATTGCCAGTTTGATTATGTGTCTAAGTGGAACTGAGGTTTCAGTCTCTCAGAATGTAATAAAATTGCATTCTACAAAAGCAAGGATGATTTTGATCAGCTCATATCATTTGTCGAATAGTGTTGCAATACTCGCAATTCCATTCTGATGAGAGGACTGTGAAGCCAGTTACCAGTAACCCTGAGGTTATACTAGATATGCAATGTAAAAGCTGTGCAGAAAGTACTCTGCCATGATTAAGTTCAGCTTTTCTTATGATAGTAGTGTTCTTCTACTGGATGGTGGGGCAGCAGGGGAAGACAAAGTTCCCCTGCATACTGTTTCTAAAAGAGCCATAGAGATATATATTGGATGCATTGGAATCACTGTAGACTTAATACGTTTACTAAATGTGACACTAAAACTTTGGCAAACATATTAGGCCAACATTTTGAAGCTTGGGAGCTTACAGTTAGAGAGTTGAATAGAAGTGGCCTGATTTGAAAATGTACTGAGTACCTTCAGCTTCCATTGACGTCAATGGGGCTGTGTTAATGTGTACCAGCGGAGAATCTGGCCCATTGCCTACTCCAATTAAAGTGAAGTATGTATTAGGGACAGAACTCCCACTTTTGACAAGTGGGAGGTCTGCACAATCCTACAGAGCATACGCTGTATCTGTTTTTTTTCCAGTAGATTCTTTCGTCCCCATCTCTAGACTAAGTCCTTCACTGAGTTACACAAATGTTATTCAAAGCAACTCTATTGATATCCTAATTTCACATGGGAGTATCACATTCTCATCTATCACATCCCATAGTGCATGAAGATTATTCTGAATCCCGGGTGTGTCTGCAGCCAACTGAGCCTTCAGATTGTGATTAAGAGGGGAGATTAATTATTTACATATTGTGCATATTTGCGTGTTTTAGAAGGAGATTATTTTTTTCCTCTTGAAGTGGAAATAACTATTTCTCTCCCAGATTCTCTATCAGGAGTTTGTCTGCATTTTTAAAAATAATATTTCCATTTAAAACTTCACTTTGTGCTTTTTAATTTTTCCTTTAGGACTACATTTGTGTATCTTGATTTGCGCTGCTTGTGCATGAATTGCAGAGACTACAACAGTAATAATTACTCTAATGTGATGGACATAGAATAATTATTGTGTTTAAAAAGCATTCAGAAAAATATATTTTGGGTTATTCTTCACTTTTCCCCCCATCCCTGCAATTGTTTAGCCCTTCATAACGATATAACCTATGAAGAATGTGAAGAGATATTTGATCAAAGATTTAATTTTCCTCTGGGTTTGTAACATACTTTGGGCTAGATTCTGTTCTCAAATGGATGGCGTGCATTTCTCCATTGCTGGAAAAATGTGCTTGGACTGGAGAAACTGAGGAAAAATAAAGCATCTTTCTACCCCTAAGCTAAAGACAATAAGAGCCTTGGTTATTTATTAGAATAATCATTTATTCAAACTCTAGGTCAATATTTCACCAACTATTGTTCAGCACTTAGGTCCCAGTTCAGCAAATACTTAGGCATGTGCTTGTCTTGAATGGGACTAAAGTCTTAAGTGACCATGACAGGATACTATCAGAAGCACCCTGTTCAGTGACATTGCTGGAGCCTGAAGAAGGCTGCAAGCCCAGCTAGAGTCAATTACGCACTTTCTGTTGGGATACTGTGAGCACCTCGGTGGCAATCATTGGGCTAACAATGTAATTAGGAGAAGATAAGTGGAAAAAATAGGAAGCAAGGGGAGTTCAGAAGGTGAACCTAGGCTCTGGAATGTAGGGAAAACCTGCATTGCACTGTGTTACTATGTAAGAAAAGAATCAATACACACTGTGGTGAAAGACAATAACCTGCTGTGTATTTGTGATTGTGAAACCACATGAACTGGCCAAGTAGTATGGTTCACCAGCTAATGATGGTGATATGCTGTGACTATATTCTGGCCCTGGTGCTGCAACAAATCTGCAATATTAGGGTTTAGGGTGATGGGAACCTTAGAAATATAATAGATCAGACAGGATAGATACTCTCATTTACCACATCTTTCCCCAATATCCTTCCCCCCTCCCTTCCTGGTTGGTTCCCTAAATATTTTACTATGCAGATCAACAGGAAAGGTTCTATGGACCACAGTTTAATATATATCCCCTAATGCAATACATGAATTCCTCAGCAAATACCCTATCTTAAAATGGTTTGTATTTCTGTAGTGTCTTTCTACTAAGTTTTTCAAAGCAGTGAACAAACATTAGTTAAGCTTCACAGCCATCCTGTGAGGCAGGTAAACTGGGAGATAGAAAAGCTGAGTGACTCTCTGGTGCTTGCTTGGTTTGTTCTTGTGCATGTGCTCAGAGTCTAACTGGTTGCCATATTGGGGATCAGGAAGGAATCCCCAGGTCATTTTGGCAGTGATTTTGGGGGATTTTGACCTTTCTGTGCAGGATATGGCTGAGGTCATTTGCCAGGATTATCAGGGTATATTTCACTTCATCATTTCCCTGCCATTGTGGTGACCCTAGGCACTGGTGCACCTTGGTCTCTCCTATTCTCATCTTGTGGCACATAATAATCTAATCTCCTGTGGGCTGTAACACTTGGTCTAATTTCAGTTGCTGGGCTTAGTATACAGGTGTTGATGGCCTGTGATATTCAGGAGGTCAGGCTAGATGATCTGTTGGTTCCTTCTGGCTTTAAACTCTATGAATTACCCAAGAGAATCTAGGGTTAGTTGCAGAGCTGGGAAAATATATCAATACCTTTTCCATGTGCAAAATCAAATCTGAAGGATCAAGTACAAAGGATGGTATCCATGAAGATATTTTATTAGTTTCGAAAACCTGCCAACCAGATATTATCTTCTATTGAGGATTGGATACGTTCCCACCACCATTCACACACTTTACCAGTTCTGTGACCATATTGTGTGGTCACTGGAGCAGGTGGAGGGAGTTGTCTGTGTGGTTTAATTTCAGCCCTTTTTTTTTACATCCAAGGTAGGGAATTTGAAATAGGAAAGAGTGAGTTCAAAGCAAAAAATATAGGTGCAGTTTTTTCAGTACAATAACAAATCATAAATATTGCCACCAAACAGATGCTAAAGCACTATAGACAACCTGTAGGTATAAATCTTTCACTACACAAACCTATCTTAGTGAACCTCTGCCTTATAAATAAGTGTGATTACTAGAAGACATTGGCATTTGGGTGTTTATAAAATTTGTTCACATTCAGTTTCTCCTTTTAAATGTACTATTTCTCTTTGATCAGTTTTCATTTAGAATGGTTCCTGTTATAAGACAGCCCAATCTTCCAGATGGATGGTGTGTTGTGAATGGACCCAAATTGTTGGGCACACTGTGCTTCTAAGCCTAGTCTGGGTAGAGTCTAGTCACTCTTTCTATCTCTGGAGCACATTATCAGATACAAAACTCTTGTCTGCGTCCTTCCTAAGGTGTAGGACTGCACACCAACCACTCTAGTCCCTGAAACCAGTGCCTGAGACCTCCCAAGCCCTCGTTGCTTATATATATTCCCTTAGAGTTTCACCTAGCTGCAGACATTCTGGTTTCTAATTTAAGCCCCTTAGGGGACAACATGACAGGAAAATAAGGATTACAGGTTTAGCAATGGAATTTCTTAACCATAGTCACTTTACTCTTAAAAAGCAGTAGTCCAAGTTGCCTGTTCTGTGAGTCTGTCCTTTTTGGCCAGGTTCTCCACAAACATGCTTGTGCCTCTCCTCCCCTCTGTTGCTCTGCGTAGAATGTCCATTTTCCCATGGGAATAGGCTGCTTGTTGAGTTACAGTGAAAGTCAGTTGCCGTAGATTGTTTTTTTAAAAATGTGTCAAATACCTCTTCTGGGCAGGCTAGCTCAAGGCAAGGCTAGATATGTGTTCAGTCCCTATTACAGAATGGATACCCTAATCCAAAATGGTTATAACAATAGATGGAGTTCATTATGTGGCTCAGATATTTCCCTTTCTCACAGCTCCTAATTACAGATAGTTATAAAGACAAAGATGAGAGAGACAATGATTTGTGAACACAATCCAGATAATTTCCCACTAAAAAATGCAACCATCACCCACTCCAAGTACATGTACAATTTTTTTAATTATATACCTCATCCCAAATACACCTTGAGTCTTCTCATCCGTGTACCTAAGACATCTCAGTTCTGTGCCTAAAATTCCTCAGGACCAGATCTGTAGATCCTTGAAACAGAGTGTCATCAGGGCATTTGCTCCATTCTTAAGCCATGGACTTCCTGAGAATAAGACCCAGAAGATCACCCATTTTCATGTGAGGTAGGCACCACAGCACTAGAGGACTTTATATAGAGGGATGGCAACTTTTCATCGGAGATAGTTTATATTAAAAGCACACAAAAGTAATCATGGTAAGTAGAGGGGTAGTTAGAGATAATCTGCACAGGAACAAGAACAAATGAAAATCATTAAAATAAAAATAAGAGGCAGTGAGTCCAGAATCATTGTTCCAGGAGAGCGGAAGGTGTGTTGGGGGGAGATGTAGAGCATGAGGGGCTATTTTTTATTGTTTAAAAACATAATTTTTAAATGGATAACTTTAAAAAAACGCTTCCATGATTAAAAACCATCAAGCTGGGCAATGGTCTATGTAAATCCATCTACATAATCCACTACTACACTCAACCTTCCTCACCTACTCTCCCAAATTGTATGTTACAATCACTTGTTACGACTTGGATTTAATTATCCTGTAAGATGTCTAAGATAGGGACTGTGTCTACCTATATGTGTTTTTACAGTGCCTAGCAGAATGGGGCATCTATTCAGATTGGAGTCTTTTGGATGCTACCATAATATAAATAATAATAATTACACCAAGATAACACTAAGGTTGCAAAGCCAAGTACTCAGAAATTAGGAAAGCTGTCCGAATCCAGTCCTAATTGGCCAGATGAGAGTTTCCCTGGTGTGGAAAAGCCTTCCACTGGCAAAAGCTGGCATAGCCTTTTTACTTAATGTCCAGAACTATAGCCAGCTGGTATAAAAAAAATCATCCCCTAGGCTTCTCTAATTTATGCCAGTGCTAAGGCAGCTTGTGAATCAGAGAGTTGTAACTCAGCAAAGGAGAGAATCTCTGTTGGAACCATGTCTGTAAAGAACAGGAAGAGAGAACACCTTGCAGCTTTAGAAACATTTGATCCTCTGATTGCAACCTGGTTTCAGGATATCCACCACTTGCAGCTGTTCTGCAATAAGTGCAAGTTAGTAGATATTGTGGTTGAGAAAAATAAAATTCTGTTCATCTTTACTTCTGCTTCTGGGTTTTCAGCTCAACCCAAAACCTCAGATACAAAACCCCTCAACCAGATCTGGACATGGATGCTCAGCCTCATCTCAAATATTTAGGAGGAGAGGTTGCAGTGGATTTCTAGCAGCTGCAGAGAAAGCAAGTCAAGGATCTGGCAAGGTCTATATTGGTTGTTTGCTGCTTGAAATCTCGACTGATATCTGCCCTTCACATCTCAGGGGTTGCTCCTTCCTGCTGCAGGTGTTGGACTTTACTACTGGTCTAAGAATCATCAGGGAGAGTGAATCTGCTTGAGTGCTCATGGGAAAGGGCTGCTATGGAATGTTCTCTGTGCTGTAAGAGTTAAACAGACTCAGTTATCCTGAAACACTGCATTTCACACATCCCACTTTTTTTTAACAACACTCAGTAAAGCCATAAAACAAGACAGGCTATGTTGCTCCTGAGATAGTTGTTAAATGCTGTCACATCAAGCAATAATCTCATTGTTCTGTGACAAACTGACAGGGACAAGATCACAAGACAATTTAAGAAAGTTCAAAGCAATTGTCACAGGTTGTAATGTTGGTTAATTAACCTGAGACACAGTGAGTGCAGCCATTAACTAGGTCTTGCATCATAAAATATCCAGAAATGTGCACGTATGATCCCATTCTAGATTCTGTTGGTGACCTGGCAGAAACAGGAACAAGCATTATTATTTAGGGCTAGATTATGTCTCTAGACAATTGCTGCTTTGGTTCAAGAGCATTTGGGGAAGGAATAGTAGCTCAAGAATTGGGGCCACAATTTATTCCTCGCATCTACTTAATCAAGGACTAATAATTTGCTGCTGACCTCTAACAGCAGCAAATCACTACCACCTTCCTTGTGCTGGCTAAGCTACACTGACTAGAGAGCAGGAGAATCTGGAACCAAAGTGCTCTCCATTATTGGGAGGATATAAATAGACACCAGATTGTATCACTAAACTTGTGCACTCACATCCAAATTCCACATAATCTACATATGTGTGTGAAAGGAGCTCATACTTCCATGGGCGTGTACAGTCCAAATCAAAATCTAGCTCTTAAAAAAGGCCTTAATTTTCATTTTTTAAACATATATGCTAAAACAAATAAATTGGTTTAATATATCCCAATATTTTAAAATAATCTATAGGATTCAAATGTACAAAGTCTAATTAGAGAGGGATACCTAAATCCAGCTATGGAAAAGAAAACAATCAGAAGTTAAAACATGAAGAAGATGTGTTCCATGAAGTCAAAGATAATATGTACTATATTGACACATCTTCAACCCACCTAAAGCAAAGAAATGGAAAATTTTGCTTCATTTCTTCTAAAGGAACTTTGCAATTAAAAAACTAACATGAATCTGCCTTAGAAGAATAAGAAAGGCATTCCTCTAACAGTTCACACACCTCTAGAAACATGTGGTGAGTACACACAATTAATGAACTTGAGTTATAGTCTAAAATTAATTCAGTTAGACTGCTGCACAACCGACATCTTTTCATCTTGTAATTCCTATTGGTAAAATGCTTAACGATGCTTGTCATGAATGTTTCTTTATTTTATTTGTCTTATTTATGCTATACCTTTACCTTTATGTCCAATATCTTAGAAGGGCCTTAAAGAAATAATGGTTAACTGTATCTACAAATATAAACAATTAAACTAGTTTAAAAATATTGTAAGAGAAGTGAGCTGTAGCTCACGAAAGCTTATGCTCTAATAAATTTGTTAGTCTCTAAGGTGCCACAAGTACTGCTTTTCTTTTTATGATAGGTTTGTAAGTTTCAAGAAATATTACTTTTCTATGATAAACCATGTGTAAGTGTATTAGAATCATAAGATCCCATCTTTCCTACTGGGGTATATTTTTTTCAGAGCTCACAAAAAATCTGCAGTGAAAGATCAGTCATCGATCTGTTAAAACCAGATCAGTTACATTCTAAAAGGTTAAGTTGAGCTGCAAAACTGCAGAATGCAGACGAACAATAGCAATGTTGATTTGCTTGTTGTCTATGGAGTCTTACAGCTCTTTGAAATATAGTTGTTTTTCTATAAGTGAAAATGGCACTATCACACATCTATCTAATCTAATGGGACTATCATACTTTTTTTTTCTTTGAAAGGACAAGGGGTGAGGCCTACATAAATTAGGGGGAAGTAATAATAGCAGGTGTGAGGGATCAGGGTTGCAATCTTACTCAGAACAAGAAGAAACTTCAGCATAAATGGAAGTTTAGAATTTTGCTGGTGATGGGAGAAAGAATGAGTAATGGGAGAGCTAGGGCTCAGTTCAGAGCTTGAATCTGCAATAGTGCAGAAGCTTGGGGCCCTTCTTCAGGGACCGTTCTATTTATTTTTATGATAGTCCATCAAAGTGTATCACATCACTTCCTTAGTCTGTTTATATCACAGAAGATCAGTGAAACTTGTGATATTTCCCTGATGTACATGTGTACTTTTAAAAAACGAACAATTGGTTTCAAATTCTTGTCTCTCTTTTTTACTCTTCAATCACTTCTAAACTGTACTTCAGGCACAGTAGGGAGATTCGTCTTCACGTTTTAAGCTCAGTTCAATAGTGCATTGCTTTTGGTCACCAACCCATTAGCTCAGAAAAAACATAGAGCAATTCGGCTTGACATACCTAATGTGAATCCTAAAGCTGATTAATTTATCAGCCTTTAATATTAAAGTACTTTGTCTAAGCTTTAGTATTATGAATGTTATGTGCTGATTCTTTTGACAATACATAATGATCCTCATCATTGTGAAGCTTATGAGTAGAATAACCTGATCAGTTTATTCAGACCAGAGAGATTTGAATGTATTAATAACAATATTATTTACACTTCAAATATGGAGGGCCAAATTCATTCCACGTGTAACTCCATTAACTTTAATGGAGTTACTCCATTAAAGAGTTTAACCCAGAGAGTAGATACTTCCCTCTGCTCATGAATGAATGCTGAAACATCATCCTTGTCTAATTACCCTTTTCATCAGGGAGTGCATCTTTATAGATTTATCTATACTGAATTGCACGAGTAATTTTGGCATCTAATGGAGTTTTTAAAGGACTTTTAAGAACTAATGGGGCAAATTCACACTTGGTTTATCTCGGTTGAGCTTAAGGGAATTATATCAGTGGTGAATTTGTCAAAATGACTTGACCTTGATGACAAATTCTAATATACCATATTTTCTAGAAGCATTATCATATACATGATAAAATTATAATCCATTGGAAGACATGCTTAGAAGCCAGAGAACAAGACTAGAGTCAAGCTTCTGCCTTCCCCTTGCTGTTCTGAAGGAAGTAAAATCTCAGTATCCCTTTTGCACATATTCCTGTATAAAGCTGATATTTTCATACTTAGGCCTGATCCTTGGTCCATGCATGTGGACTATTGCTCCCATATAGACCTCTACTGAAGTCAGTAGGGCTCCACATAGGGGCAGGGATCTACCCACATGGATTTGATTTGCATGACAGGAGGTTTAGTTATGAATTGAGGCCAGGTTTCAGCGCTTTGCTGCAAACTGCATCCTTTGTCAGATGATAGCAAACTCCTGCTCCCTTGGATAGCGTGTAGCATTTGGCTACAGATGATAAAACTGATAACCAGTCAAAATGCCAAGAAATATAATAGGCTAATTACCAACTTTACAATAGTTATTAGGGACTAGTTATCAGGAGGTTTATTAAATTTAAATGTTCATTAGGCCCTTGAACCTCTTTCAAGTGTTCTAGTTTGAAAGGGCAGAATCTCTCTCCTTTTAAGGTTTCAAAAAAAACTGGTCAGAAAGGATGACTATCAACAGTGACTATTTATTTTAGGGAACAACAAGAATTTTACATGTATTCTTCTATAACTATGAGACTTTAGCTACACATGTCACTAGAACCAAGATTCTTTGGCCAGTTCTGCTCTGCTAGAATGGAGTGGAAACTTCCCACTTCTCCTAGTAAACGTGCAGCCCATGAAGCAAGTTCCCATGCCCCACTGATTTTTCTGGAAGGCTTCCTGCTTCTGAAAAAAATGCTGTTAGTTTTTGTGTCTTTTGCTAGTTGCTCTTCAATTTTTTTTTTGACCTGCCTAATTATACATTTATACTTGACTCACCAGAGTTAATGTTCCTTTCTATTTTCCACAATAGGATTTGACTTCCAAATTTTAAAAGATGTTTAGTCGTGGTGGCATATTTTTGGTCTTACTGTTGTTGTTGTTTTTAATTAGTTGGGGCATACATATATTTTTGAGCCTCTACTATGGTGTTTTTACAAAATTTGTATGCAGCTTGCAGACATTTCTTTGTTTGTTACAGTTCCTTTTAATTTCCATTTAATGAGCTGTGCCATTTTTCTGTAGTTCTCCTTTCTGAAGTTAAATGCTACTGTGGTGGGTTTCTTTGGTATTTTCCCCCATACAAGCATATTAAATGTAATTACATTATAGTTGCTGTTACTGAGCAGTTCAGCTATATTCACCTCTTGGACACATAGGACTAAATGAAGAATTGCCTCATCCCTTGTGGGTTCCAAGACTAGCAGCTCCAAGGAGCAGTCATTACTGGTGTCTAGAAATTTCATCTCTGCGTCCTATCCTGAGGTGACATATTCCTATCAGTTTGCGGATAGTAGAAATCCCCCATTATTACTGGGCTTATTGGTTTTGTAGCCTCTCCACTATCATTGAGCTTTTCACAGTCACCATCACAATCCTGGTCAGGTGGTGGATAGTGCATTACTACTGCTATATTCTTATTATTGAAGCACAGAATTTCTGTCCATGGAGATTTAGTGGCACTGTTTGATTCATTAAAGAATTTTTCAATATTTGACTCTATGCTTTCTTTCTCATATAGTTCTGCTCCTCCACCAGCGTCATCTCTTGTGTCATTCCTATATTTTGTACCCTGGTATTACCATGTCCCATTGAGTATCCTCATTACATCTAGTTTCTGTGATGTATATGATATCAATATCCTCATTTAACACCTGACACTCAAGTTCACCTTAGTACTTAGACTTCTTGAATTTGTATATAACCACTTTTAAAATTCACCAGTATTTAGTTGTCTGCCTTCATATGATGTAACTGAATGGGACTCTCTTTTATTTGACTGTTCTCTTCCATTCCTACCTGTACTTTATTAACTTTCCTTTTTACTAGAATATCAATAAATCCTCCCCTAAGGGATGTGTCTGTTTCAGTTGACCCAAATCTTCACTATTCATTAAAAAAAGGGTTTGGATGAAAAATGTCATCCAGTTGTAGTTAAAACAGTCTGGGATCCACTCACCCATCTATTAGAATTCTTTGAAGAGGTCAACAAACATGAGGTCAAGGGTGACCCAATGGATATAGTGTACTTGGACTTTCAGAAGGCCTTTGACAAGGTCCCTCACCAAAGGCTCTTAAGCAAACTAAGGAGCCATGAGGTCTGAGGGAAGGTCCTCTCATGGATAAATAACTGGTTAAAAGACAGGAAACAAAGGGTAGGAATAAATGGTCAGTTTTCATAGTGGAGAGAGGTAAATAGCAGGGTTTCCCCAATGTTCTGTGCTGGGACCAGTGCTGTTCAACGTATTCATATTCATATGTGATCTGAAATAGGGGGATAAACAATGAGGTGGCAAAATTTGCAGATGATACAAAAGAACTCAAGATACTTAGGTCTAAAGCTGATTGCAAAGAGTTACAAAGGGATCTCACTGACTGAGTGACTGAATGTCAAAATGGCAGATGAAATTCAGGCTTGATAAATACAAAGAGATCTTGCGATCATTGTGAATAGTTCTCCAAAAACATCTGCTTCATGTACAGTGGCATTCAAAAAAGCAAATAGAATGTTAAGAACCATTAGGAAAGAGAGAGCTAATAATATAGATAATATTATAATGCCACTATATAAATCCATGGTATGCCCACACCTTGAATACTGAATGGAGTTCTGTTTGTCACATTTAAAAAAAAATGTTAGAATTGAAAAAGATTACAGAGAAGGGCAACCAAAACCAGTGGCAACCAATGATTGGGGTATGGAACAGCTTCCATGTGAGGAGAGAGAAAAGACTATGAATGTTCAGCTTAGAAAAAAGTTGAGTAAGGTGGATATGATAGAGGGTCTATAAAATTATGAATGGGGAGCAAGTGAGTAAGGAAGTATGTTCTCCCCTTCATATAAAACAAAAGAAACAAGGGTGACCAGATGAAATTAATAAGCAGTAGGTTTAAAACAAACGTAAGGAAGAACTTCTTCACACAACACACAGTCAACCTGTGGAACTCATTTTCAAAGGATGTTCTAAAGGCCAAAAGTATAACTGGGTTCAAAAAAGAATTATTAAATTCATGGAAGATAGGTCCATCGACGGCTATTAGCCAAGATGGTCAGGGATGCAAACCATTGCTCTAAACCTTTCTCTGACAGAAGGTGGGACTGAGTGATGGGATGGATCATTTGATAAATTGCCTTGTTCTTTTTATTCTCTCTGAAGCATCTGCATTGGCCATTGCTGGAAAACAGGATACTGGGCTAGATGACAGGTTTCAGAGTAGCAGCCGTGTTAGTCTGTATTCGCAAAAAAAAGGAGTACTTGTGGCACCTTAGAGACTAACAAATTTATTAGAGCATAAGCTTTCGTGAGCTACAGCTCACTTCATCGGATTCATTTGGTGGAAAAAACAGAGGGGAGATTGATATACACACACAGAGAACATGAAACAATGGAGGACATTGTTGTGTTCTTATGAAAAAAATAGCAATTTGTGTTGATTTCACTGACGTATTTCAGTTGGAATATATGTAAAAAAGAAAAACAAAACACTTTCTTCTGACAGGTTTCAGAGTAGCAGCCGTGTTAGTCTGTATTCGCAAAAAAGAAAAGGAGAACTTGTGGGACCTTAGAGACTAACAAATTTATTTGAGCATAAACTTAATGAAACATTTTCATTTTGACTGGAAATGACTCATTTGAAAAGTACTTCAATTTTATTGAAAATTTTTTAAAAACAACCTTTTTTAAAAAAGTTCAGCTTTTAAACTGAATATTTTGTTCAAGTTGCCCCAAAATAATTTTTTTTAAAGTTTTGGTTTGCTGAAATTAAAAAAAAATCAAAATGCAAAATTATTTTTCTTCCTGATTTATTTTGGACTGTCCAGTGAACCAATGAAGTCAATTATTCTCACAGCTCTAGCTCTGATCTACAGTGGAGTCAGTGTGGAACTGGACCATAATATAAACTCTCTGGCAGCCTCTTTAATTGTGTCAAGAAGAACTTAGCTGCAGCAAAGAACCCAGCCCCTTATATTTTAACAGTATCTGTGTAAATCATGCAGTTATATAACAAAACCATTCTCCAAGTGTGCCTAGTCTAGTAAACAAATTATAGCTTTTTTCCCCACTGCATGGATACCTTTGGGCTTCAAGAATTATTTAAAACTAGAGGTGGGTCTTTACAAACATACAGTCAGTAAGTTGTCTCCTTGTCACAGGAGTTTGTGACAATATATAGTAATTAGCTTGTGATTAATTCTCTGCTATTATCATTACCGACTGTTCTATAATAATTGACATGAAAGTTTCCTTCTTATACTCCAAGAATCAAATCATCAATGACTTTAAAATCCTCAATCCTTTAAAAATAATCTGCACTGATTATAGTGTTTTCTGATTCCCGCACACTTAATGTAAGAGAGAATTCTTTTCCAAAAGAATTTACAGTAAGTACCTATATTTCACTTAAAATTTACAATTCATACTCCCCTTTGCTCTATTCTGTTACATAGGCTGAGGTTGAAGGAAGGCTCAAAACACGGTGGTGCTGTTGCCTTGCACTTTAAAGAGTATTTTGCCTTGCAGAGTTCTCTGAGGGAGTTGTTCTAATTACATTTTGGTCATCTGGAAAATAGTCTTCAGCTGAAGTGTGATGCAAACAAAGTAAAATATCAAAACTGTACTGTGTCTCCTGGTTCCCTGCATCTCAGCCAAAACATGTGTCTGTCATCAGTGCCAAGTGGTTGCTGATGCTGATATTCAGAGTCCTTCTCAAAGCAACTCTGGGATAACTGAGCACTTCATCTGCTTGCAAACATGGGACCTTAGTCATACTCATTCCTGGACCTCCACACCTCAAAATCCTTTATATCATCTTGAAGCTAGTGTCTGGCTCACTTGTTGCTTTACCAGCTGAAATGCACCAATAACCATTTCTCTCTGTCAAGATAGGTATCACTTGGAAAAACACCCTGAAAAGCCAATGAGGAGTCTGGTGGCACCTTAAAGACTAACAGATTTATTTGGGCATAAGCTTTCACTTGTTGTCTTTGTGTTTACAGACTAACATGGCTACCCCTCTGGTACCTGAAAAGCCAGTAGTCTTGAGTACTCATAATTTCCCTATGCCTTTCTCCCCAATTATCTTCAAAGGATAAATGGTGGTTCATTCATTTTTTTAGGAGACTGCATGTTCTGGAGTTCAAACAGGCTAAGAATCTGGCTGCATATATACTGGCTTCGAATTCATTCTGCTGCACATTTTTTTACTTCAACTACATCTGGACCCCACCTAGTTTTGTTTAGATATTCAGCAACTTCAACTCAGCCACTGAAATTCCCTAGGCTGCTGCTTAAGACTCTCTAGCAAAGCTTTGTCACAGCCTTCCCTCGCCCCCAGCCACCTCACTCCAACTCTGTTCTCTACCCTTCCCATCTTTTAAAGGGGAATTGCAAATTTTATTCTAATTATTCTAATTTTATTCTAATTTTCTTAAAAAGTAAATGGCACATTTATTTTTCGTATCCACCCCAGATCATCACAAACCAAATGCTATAATTTTATTACAAATTAAAATTCACCATTTTGAGAAGTATTCAAGGAAGAATTTTTTTGTTTGCAAACTTGTAAAAATACAGTCTTATCTATTCAGTGATCAGTGGCCCTGGCAATATCATCACAGTTTCAGAAGTACTGTCTTCCAAGTGTAACATTGCTGAGAACTATAAGGATATTATAGTCCTGTTGGAATCCAGGAAGTGGGTGGGCGGAAGTATGGTGAAAGGCAGGTACTCTGAACTCAAGTTGATGTGTGTTTGAAGGCATATGCTCTTGTCTGACTAACGATGATCATGTCAGAATTACCACAAGAATTATTAATTTTGTTCCCAGTTCAAACCAAGAAATTCATGGCTACATGAAAACTAAGTTGCCCCCAAAACAACATAAACCAGTTGAGTAAACTCTCTGATGGAGTAAATTGATGTAGTAGTTCCACTGAAGTGAATTTGTCCTTCCTCCCCATCCCCTGGTTTCAATTTGAATTTAGGGTCCAGTCTTCTTTATCTGTACCAGTTTTGCTTGTCCCTATTCACACTATAATTTGTAGTAACAGTACTTATTGGATGTTTCATTCCTAACATATAGAAATTAGTATGCATTTTCTCAAGCTTTAGTAAGATAGATGAAAATTTTACTGTGATCACAATGAAAAATAAGGACTTGTTTAGAAAAAAGATAAAAGAAATATCTTAGAGGACATA
Source organism: Dermochelys coriacea (assembly GCF_009764565.3). Classification (NCBI taxonomy): domain Eukaryota; kingdom Metazoa; phylum Chordata; order Testudines; family Dermochelyidae; genus Dermochelys; species Dermochelys coriacea. The sequence continues at coordinate 55,565,471 of NC_050078.2, read as the reverse complement.
GGCTTCTGAAGTGGTGGGAAATGAGATTGTTTGGAAACCACTAAGGGCTTATAAACATGGGTATACTTGGGAAAGTTAATCCGAATTAACTTTTAAAGTGGATAGTTAAACCACTTTAAGCCTGTGAATTAATGCTAGCAGTCAAAATTAGTGTCCTTAATTCCATTTATTTTAATTCACTTCTAAAGTGAATTAAATTAAAATGAATAAAGACCATTTTAATTCTGAATAACAGCAGTCACACTGGGATTTAATGCAGTTTAATTAAGCCATTTAAAAATTAATTTGGATTAAGTTTCCTAAGAGTACCCATGTAGACAAGCCCAACCTTTCTGCCATCCCACTCCCAAGAATTATGTTGCAGAAGATTTCTCTCAAGAAACTTTCATGCTTTGAACTGAAGGAACTGCTCAGGGGCAATATAAAAATGGCGATATTGAAATAAAGAACCTAGGCATGCTGTCTCTGCATCACTTCTTGTCTGAAAATGAGGGATAAACCTATTACCTACACCCAGATCCTTTGCATGGTAGGTCAATGCTGTGATGCTAGAAACAAAACAGAACCATGGCATTCAAGAGCCAGGTGTTAAATTGTCTCTTTGTCTGGTATAAATTAGCAGTTTCCATTTTCTCACTGTCACTTTCATTAAAACAGGAATACTTTAAATTATAACATGCATTACAACAGCCTGAGAACATTTCCATTTCTAACCCAATCAATTAAAAGTTCTTTGAGAAATAAAGAGCAATCTATTTTAAAAAAAATAGATATTGCAATAAGCCTACTTCTTTTCAGTATTGTAAATCATTTTTCCTGGGAAAACATACTCAAATCATATTAACATATTAAAGGTTGCCTTTTAAATACACAGTATGAGGTTATTCTATTACAGTATGTGAATGCTAGATGAATGAGTACTTAAGTTGTACTGTATAATATTCAGAACATAGTATGATAAAATCTTTCGTATAAGAGGTGATAAAATGTCACTTACTACTCATTTATAATATTTTTGTCACCGTAGCCTTCATATTTATGGCAGATTAAATTGCAAAAGAAAACAATGACTTGAATATACAGTAAGCACAATATTTTTTGTTACATTGTATAAAAATACTTCAGCTGCCTACTAGAACTGCCTGTAGTAAAGGAAAGAAGTGAAACTGACAAGAATGCAAAATAGGTATCCCCAAGTGAGAGGGGGAAAAGACTGGCTTTGTTCTGGTTTTGAGTATTCATTTTCATGATATGGACACTTGGTGAGTATATACTCTGTCTTTTATGGCATTGCTTACAAATAAGTATGTGCTGGAATGGGATTTTTCTTGATCAAACTTATTCATCATGGGACATCTCTTTCTTATCTCCATGAGACAACCACTTGTGATTTCCAGATTAATTTACTCCTTCTGGGACAACAATATGCAGAACAGGGAATATTCCTTCACTTTAATCCTTATATAACTTTGCTGTTTGTACATTTCACAAAGTGGCAGTTAAAGGAAGCCAGAAGCTTCTGTCTCCTTTTGATGTCTCAGGCCCTGTTGGGGAGCATCCCCAAATGTGCTGTGAGAACTGGGTCTGGGCGAGCAAGGACGCTCCCTGTGCCAAGGCTGAGCAGCTCTTCCCAGTCACTGAATCTCTGTGGGGAGGATGGGAGTCTCTGTGTGAGGATCCTTCTAGGAGCCCATCCCCCACTCTTGAGGGAAACGAAATTCATGGCCATAACAAAGAGACTTCACTTCAGTTGAATGAACAGAGAGTCTATGTACTATGTAATGGAACACATTTTTCACTCAGTTATGTTACTGGAAAAGAATTCAAAGGCATAAATAAAGCTGTAACTGAGATTAAAATTCGGCCTATTGGTTTATTGTTTTGGTGATGATCAAGATGTATTTTCCTTCAAAATATATATTGAATTTAGTTAATATTTACCCTTGGAACCAATTAACCTTGATATTTACCTGAACAGGCATCAATATCCATTGATTAAGATCAACAGGAATTATGCATGTATGTTGACCAAAGAACATGTTCCCAAAATTTTAAACCAAGATTATACCATCAACTCTCCTATTTAAAGTTACTAACACAGTGCTGCTCAGTGACAACCATATTTATGCCTTTGCTAGCAAAAATGATATTTTTGTCATTTTCCATGTTCTTCTTAGAAATGATTTATGTACTATATATGGCCTCTGAATGTACAGTAGCTCTAGAAAACTGCACATATCTCATGGAATTGCAAGAAAAATACTAATCTACTTTGTTTTCATATACCTAGATATAGAAAATGGATTTGATTTACATCAAAATGCATTAACAGTTTTCATGGGTAATGAACCATACTGATTATGAGGATTGGTTAGGTGATTATATTTATGTTGTGGAGCTGACATTCTTTTGATGAGTAATAATAGAGGGTTTCTGAAATTTCAACACTTCTACATACCTCTGTTTTTTGTTTGAATTCTACTCCATTCCTCACTTACAGGGACACATTAATTTTAATTTTCTCATGCTTTCATTAAGAATAATATAAATAGAGTGGAAGAAAGGAAAATTGGGAGGATAGCAAATGAACCAAAATAACATTGAGCATATTGGGACAAATTCATCCCTAGTATAATTCCATAGAAAATCGTTATAAATAGATCAGTGCAAATACAACTGGAAAGTAGGTACAAACATTTCTGCAAATAATATCAGGAAATGAGCATTTATGAATCATGGTTTTTTTCCCATCCACTGTTTGTAATATTCAAAATGACTGAGGGCTTGTTTGCAGGAGTCTGTATTTGTAGGCATACTTGGGTTCCATGTACCTACACTATTCTCCTGTCAATACATCTGTTCAGGCAAGAGTATAGAAGTTGCAATGCCCCAGTTAAGAAGCAGAAAGATAACATGGATTGTCAGTAACCCATCACAGATCTTGAATAGTAAGTAGAAAATACTTGCTAAAATTTTTTTTTTTAAAAAAAAGCTCATGAGGAGTCTGTAGGCTAAAATATATTCATTGAACAAATGCAAATAGCAAACAAATGCCTACAAATCATTTCCTGTTTATGGGCTAAATTAATCAGTTAAATTATTTGTTGCCAGTAGTTCAATGAGCCACTGTTAAATTAACCTGACTTCACATTCTCAGCTACTAAACCTTTCCAGATTCCTCTTCTCAGTGCTAAGCCCTTATTGTTCATCTGGAGAATTTAAATCAAGAGAGATTTAAATATTTCTAAAATGTTGCCCCCTCAGAAGCATTTAAAATTAACCAATTTCAGTAATTCATTGATAACTAATATGTTAATATGATAGTATTAAGAGAAAGTATTTTCATATTATGAACCCTTTGACTTATGACATTTAACTTTGTGATGCTGCAATCAAGAGATTCAGATCTGTAATGCCTCAACAAAATGTTACATTTAGGATTCTATGATTCTAGAATGTCTATTCAAAATGAATAATACCAAATTGTAATGTATTTAATGTATTTACAGAACTGAGAGATCTAACTTATAGGTATATCTTTCTTTCCTCAGTAATACAGACAGGCATGGACCTTTAATCTGTGATCGCTATACTGCACACACATTACTTTGTAGATTAATGTAAATGGTGATTGATATTATATTTATTATGCCCTACTAGAGTCCATAGTATTGTGAAAATATAAAGGAAGACATTGTTTCCTCCCAAAGAGTTTCCCATCAAAAACAGACACACAAAGTGCAATTCAGACATCAATACACCAGATGAAGGATTGGACTCAAAAGGGTGTGGGTATCTTTGTTTTTTAATAACTATTGGTGCATTACTGAAGTGTTTCACAAAAGTGGTGAATTGGAAGGAGGGATTTTAATAAGGAGAAGGAAGTAACTATAAAAATGTGAGAAGTGAGAATGTGAGAACATCTGCAGAAGTGACTTGTATGAAAGGATCTCAAAGCGCTTTATGAAAATTATTAATTAAGCTGCACAATACCCTTCAAGCTAGGCAAGAAGGAGGATAAGGGTCAGAATCCACCTCCTTATTCATGCTTGTTATAACATTACTCAGTGATTAGCCACATTCATTTCAAAAATACTATTTATACAGTACTTATTACTAATGCTGGGAGAAATTATTCAGCCAAAACTTTTTCAGCAGAAAATGCAGACTCAGCAACACCAAAATGTGTGAGGAATTCATGTCAGTTATTCAGTTCGGGGGGGAAAAAGCTGGAAAAATGTTTTGTTTTGTTATTTTCTAAACAAATGTTTTGATTTTTCAATTCAAAGCTATTTTGTTTAGACATTTCTTTCGATGTAATTATATTTTTTAAATTAAAAAAACCCTTTAAATTGGCCACAATTGAAATAACATGTTTCATTTTGGGTCAAACAAAACATTTTGTTCCGACAAAATGAAATGTTTAGTTCTACCCCAAATGATTTTTTTCCTCCCTTGAAGTCTCCAAAAATAGTGACGATTTTCATTGTCTGAAACTTTTTTTTAAAACTTTTTGAAATTGCTAGTGAACTGAAAAATCCATTTTTCTCAGAGAACGCAGTGGCAGAATCTACCCTTGGGCTAATTCAGGCAGGGGCAGAGTTAGTTGCCTTGGGCTAATTCAGTGACAGAGCTGAAGATAGAAACCTAACAGGATTTACCATTAGGCAAACATCACTCATTTCCAAAACATGGAACTGTCAAAAAATGCAAGACAAAAATTATGAATGCATTATTATTATAAAAGGGTTAAAGAACAAAAAGTGTACTATATTAAAATGAACATGTTCTCTCTTTATGGACAACTTGTAACCAAAAAAAATAGAGTTGGAGTTAATTTACCTTAGAGTCATCAAGTTTAGGGCCAGAAGGGATCACCAGATCATCTATCCTGACCTCCTGTATGTTACCAGCTACCAACACCATCCAACACCCATATACTAAAATCAACAACTGAAACACGACCAAGTATTACAGCCCACAGGAGACTTCATATGTGCCACAGGCAGAGAACAGGAGCAGACAAGGTGCACGGCTGCTTGAGGCCCCCACAATGGCTGGCAAATGATTGTGAGGTATACCCAGCAAGTAATCCTCACCCACACACTGCAGAGGAAGGTGAAAGAAACCCTGCGTCACTGCCAAAAGGACCTGGGAGAAATTCCTTACTCTCTGCACGTATGAGGATCATTTAGACCCTGCGCAAGTAAGCAAGAACCACCTAGGCAAGCCCCAGAGAAGGAATGCTCAGTGCTGTCTCAGAATTCTGACCCTCCCTGTCAAATATCCCTTTTCCAACCATGGTCATTCCTGATACTTCAGAGGAAGGAGATCAAACAAATAAACAAACAAAAGACAGAATACATGGTATGTGGAGGGGAGTGCTGCCAGACCCCATAAGGAGCTTCTAAGTACAAATAAAATAAAATAAAATAAATAAAATAAAAACTTGGAAAATGCACAAACGAAACATGGTATGTGGAGGGGAGTGCTGCCAGACCCCCATAAGGAGCTTCTAAGTACAAATAAAATAAAATAAAATAAAATAAAATAAAAACTTGGAAAATGCACAACTCAGAATAAAACATCAATTTAAACCTTTTTGCTTTTCTTTAGATAGCTGATGTTGAATTGATTTGTTTAAATTCTCTTCAGATTGTAATTAGTCATAGATTGTCAACATGTGAAAACAAGACAGTAATTATTAACTCTTGGGGATATGCTACCGTTCATAATAAGATATAGATGTGCTATCCATTTTATAATTTCATAAGAATGCTCAAGTAAATTACAGCCGTGTAATAACTCTGTGGCAGTTTTATCTTTGATATTATCTTTGTTACTAGTTAATATTGGCATACAATTTTCTCATAAAAATGGTTGTCTCTCTAATCAAATGTGACTTTGCACTCGAGAGAGAAGGCATACCATTAAATGAACCAATCTAGCACTGGAATGGATGAACAGTTCTGCTCTTCTGTGAATCAGAAATCAGCATTAACTTCACAGTATTTGTTGACAATTGATCAGTGTCCAGCCACCTCCATGCTAGTTAACTTACGACATGAATTCTTGTTGCATAAAAATACCATTATGATAGCTTTTTTCACCATGCTATTTTCATAAGAGGCATGTTCTCACAGTATTTGGAATGCCAGCCAGATGGTGAGAATACAGAATAAAAAAAGGAATTAGAATCAAATACAAGGTTTTACAGCAGCAAAGAAAGAACAGAGATTGCACTCCCAGTGGCAGGTAGGTTTACCTCCTACTCTGCTTCTCTTCTCTCTAGCTGGAAACTGCTCTCAGTGAGGATGGAATTATAAGGATCCAAATTACATACTAGAGGGCCACGTGGCTGTATTTAATCACCTTGAATTGGAGAGGAAGAGATTAAAAGGGAAGAGAACAAAAAAGAGGAACAGGGAGAATGAAAAGGAAGTGGTAGTAGAGATAAGGAGGAAGACAGGTGAATGAAATCAGAAAAGGAGAAAGGAAAGGAATGGTGAGATATGGGCAACATCTTTGCCTGTTTTGTGAAATGTCATGTATGTTTTAAGTAACAGTAATGGATAGAGAGGAAGGAGAAAGATGATGGAAACAGGTGAGATGAGATAGGATAAATTTGATGAAGCGAAGATATACGGCAAGGAAGTGATGTGTGAGAGAGGAAGAATGTAAGGGGGAAGAAAGAGATCTAGCTGGTATGGGACATTCTGTGACCTGCTTTTGTTGCTCTTCTCTAACGGCAGCCTGCCTCATACTGTCTCCAACAGCCGGGTATATTTTTTAAAATGTCTCTGCTGCCACCAGCTGCTCAATGAGCAATCAGCTGAGCACCCCTCAATGCTTGTGTATCTTCCTTGTGGCTGCTGTAATATATTGACAAACATTTTTTATTTTTTTATTTTTTTTCCCAATGGGTGGGCCTCTGTACACATCTCTGAAGACGAAATTTTCACTTTTGAAAATGTAGTTCTTGGTGGGAAGTGTCAAGCATTCTCTGAACTAGATTCAGCTTTCCTCTGGAGTTATCTGATTTGTATCTTTCCAACATTACATAGCTCTGGGTTAAAAATGAAAGATATTTCCATCTGATTTTTTTGTTTATTTTTGTTTTTCCTTGGAGGGACTTAAACATTTTAAAATACATGTTACATACAGGGCCTGCTTCACCACAGAGTTATTTTTTCCAGTTTTATGCCACCAACTCTGTTTATTTCAATGCATTTATAATGCTGTAGCAATGCAGTGGTGAATCCAGGTTCAAGAAAGATGAGACTCAGGACCAGGTTCCCAGCCGATATAAATTTACATAGCTCTATTCTGTTCAATGGAACTATACTGATTTACACCAGTTGAGGTCATGACCTTCAGTGTCAAATATATTAATAGATAAAGGAAGAAATGTAGAAAAAATACTTTGAGAGAAAGCCAGGTCAATCAAGTTTACGGACATGATTATATTGGACACCAGCATAAGTCCTTATCAGCTATGACTGGCTAGGAAAAGTTGATTGTTTGGGTCAGTATATTTGAGAATTGTTTATTATTAATTCCAGCCAAAAAAAGAAATAAATCAAGTGTTCAGTGATATTTTTCAGGCTCTCGCATATTGAGATACACTTTGTATGACCACTACACAAAGTCTGAATAATTTCACATAATGCACTGTCCCATTCTGTTAATCATGAAAAGGGAAATAGTCTGTAAAAAGTGGAAACAGTGCAGCACTGAGAATGGCAGGGTAGAAGACTAAAGCAGCTGCTGTTTTCCAACCTAAATCTCGTCCTATACACACCAGGGACCTCATTTAATCAAGCAACTTTCTCACATGACATCATTATATTATTCAGAAATGATGAAAAATTGTGGCAATAAATTAGTCATTTATTGTGGGATATTTTTTTTCTTTGTACTCAAGGTACAATTCATTATTTTTCCCAGTAGTTTATTATTTAACTTAATCAGAAACAGTAACCATCATAGTTTGCTGGGTCCCAAAGGTCAGTGCTTATGACTTTCTTCTTTACCTCACCCATCTTGTCACTTTTTAAAATCTCTTTTTAGGTCCAACTTCTGGTGGCGAAAGACACAAGTTTTTGAGCTCCACAGAGCTCTTCTTTAATTTTTCTGGTTCTGAAAACTTTGACCACTTTTGATCACGTTGGTCCTTCAAAATGTGAGACTCCTTTTAAAAATCTCCTAAAATAGCTGATTGCTATTAGATAGATAGATAGATTTGTGGCTGCCTAATTAGCTACAATTTTATATGTGTGTGCATGTGTGCATATATATATAAATCCATATACACACACACGTAGAATTGTAGCTAATTAGGCAGCCACAAATCCAACCCATACTTATATAATAAAACATTTCAAGCCTATTGAATTTTCACAAAGCTTTTTAGCACAGGCATTGGTGCAATTATGAGACATTAAGATAGTCTCACACAAAATTTCTCACCTGGGCAACATGAGAGCAGGTGAAATCCAATATGGATAAGTGTTAGATGATGACTAACAGAAAAAATAAAACTAATCACACACATTGCTTGGTTCTAAATTAGTTGTAACCTCTCAAAAGAGATTTAGATGTCAGCATTGGCAGCTAAGTGAAGACATCCACTCAACATGCAATTGTGGGTACATGGGCAAAAATATTATACTTTACAAAATAAATAGATATTAATAGTGTCATTATGTAAATTAATGGTATGCCTTTGTTGAGTTTCATGCATCACATCTCAGAAAAGAAAATCACCACAGAAGAAACTTAAACCGAACAATAACAACCCCAGAATTGGCAAATAATTTTAAAATGGGGATGTCACATTGCAGGTTGTCATGGGAAGGAAATAAAACAAAGTTACCTATCTGCACTATAGCATGACAATTTTAGTAGACGGGTCAATAGTTATTTTCTGATGACTTAGGAGAGGGTGTCTTTCTGTGCTAATATCTACAAGCAGACTTGTGTATATTATATTTATAAGTGGGTGAAATCTTACCATGATTTCTAGTTGTAACACTAGATAGTTGGAGCTTTAAAATTGTACTTTTGATATTTAGCAAACACCTGTGAAAATAGAACATTAGTAAAGAATTAGAGAAGGTTCTGAGCTGGGCAACACATAGAGATGACTATGGGAGGAGATACGAAAAAGACTAGGACCCAGAGCCTTGGGTCCTGCATTAGCTACTCTGTTAGTACAAAGCAGCCATAAAGCTCATGGATTTGGTGCACTGAAGATTACCTCTGCTTCAATCAAAGGGGTGTGGCCAGTGGAAAGGGTATGTCCCAATGCCCCAGGAATTTACAGCTGACAAAAGAACCACTTGGGGCCACCTTTCTGCACCACCTATCAGTGTGCAACTCAGTTGAACCAAGGAATCTGGGCCTAGAATTGTTTAGTCTAAAAATAAGATCATGGGGGGAAATTAGACAGAGGCATGCCAAGTAATAGTTGGTGATTCCTTGGAGTTCAAGGATGATACTCTTCCATGAAATGATAGCTGGTTATCACTGGTGGATCCACAGGTGGCTAATAAAACCAATCCAAGATCCACAGATCTTATAACAGTTGGGGCAGATATTTTTCAGGGGAAGGAGTGGATTTAGATTGTTGAGTCAGGCCATGGAACGTTCTTTCTTCCTTTTCCATTTCTCCATTTCCTCTTGTCTTTGTTGAGTCTCGAAATGCTGGGATCCTTGCCAAAAGGTCCTTCTTCATCCCTTAGTTGGTCCATGGTTTATGTCGATGTTGTCCTTCTTCATCTTAGCTTTGAGAGTGTCTTTGAAGCGCTTTTTTGTCCTCCCCTCATCCATTGGCCTTGGCCTAGTAGTGAAATGACCACTCGGGGGCAAACTGTTACCGTCTGACAAAATACAAGAAAAAGAGGACATTCAAAAACATGAGTAGGTATCACCTTTAAAATGGATCAAAGAAAATACTTTAAAAAACAGATCACGTAATATAGCTGTGGAACACATTTATTAGCAAGGTTAGTATTCATTACAAGGAAGACCAATCCTAACTGGTTACTTTTTTTACTATAAGGGACACCCCTGCATTAAGGAAGTGTCAGAGCCATATTTTTTATGGAGAAGCATCTCCCCAAAGGAGAATAACATCTTCCAGAGCATGCAGACACACAAAGCCTGCTGCTAGATTCCCAGCTTGCTTGGCTGACTGGCATACAGAGTGGGGTAGAGCCATGGCTCGCCTCTTCACCCTTCTCAAGGGAATAAGGAGAGACTGAAGCTGTGTTTGGCCTTTACATGGGCCATGGCGAGAGGGGCAAGTTCCTTGAGCCTTCTCCCATGCACAAAACCAAGTAAAATCTGGGCTTACATGTGGACAAGCAAAGAGGCTTGTTCCGTACAAACTCAATGGGAGTTTTGCCAAGGAAGAACAAAACCACATACCTGATCAATCTTAAAAAAAATATGATTGCAAGATTTGAAACATGGGATTTAAATTTGATTAATAGATTTTATTCATTTTGATAAACTGATTTTTAAAAGGTATAAATTTAACAGGATCTCTCTGTCAGAAATTCAAAATTAAATAAGTTAGATGCTTCAGTAAACATTCTAACAGTAACTGAACTGAGGTCATCACATTGTCCTGGCCATGCAGGAAGAAAGTCAAAATGCAAAGAATGTGATTTAATTAGGCCACACCTTTGTTCAATCAAAATATCTGGGCATACACAGCAATAAATTGTACAGAGCAGGTCATTGTAATTTCCTTAATTGTTTCCACCTGTTTGAGAGGGCTGACACCAGTCCTCCCCATTACCAGTCTGGTTCTATCCCCTTGGTGGGACCCTGCTGCCTTACACTCGAATGTGGGATAACAGGGGGGCTGGAAAAAAAAGTGGGGCTTGTCTTCCTGCTGTATGAGGTATAGCATCCTCGATCTACTTTCCCAATTTTCCTTTGGGGATGCCTTCCTCTTCCAGCTCCTGTTTATCAGGGAACCATATTCCTTCTGTAACGCATACCTGAACTGGACACCTGTGACATCTGTTAATTACTAAGTTGCAACATTTTTACCAAACCTGCTTACCTACCACACCAACTCCCTGACCTGCTCTGCAGAAGGCAAATAAAACCCCACTCTGTCTGGGTCAATCTGGCCGTGAGGGGAACATTTCTTCCCAGTCCTGAAGGAAAAAAAGGACTAATACAATGCCTACAGCAGATTATGGGGTAAAAACCAGTTCTGCTCTGATACAATGGGTGGTAGAATGTGTGTTGCTAACCTGACTGTGGGAGAGAGCTTCTCCAGACCTGCCCAGGGTAAAAATAATCTCCTCCCTGGACTCTGGATGGGGAGTGTCCCTCAACTGGTCTGGCAACTTCCTGTTCCTCCCTATTCCATCCAGCTCAATTCCCCTTTCCTGTGCAACCCAATTTCAGGGAGGGCCCTTAAAGGAGCAACAACTCCTTTTCTTCCAGCCAGCCAGCCAAAGATCCATCTCATTCTGTTGCAGGGAGCACATTTTCAACCAAAGATGAAGTACTCAGTGAAAGAAGAGACTTAGGCTGTGATAGTTGAACATTATATTTGAAAGAAAATGAAAATATTCTATATGTAATTAGTTAATACAGTACCTCTCAAATATCTGCCCATTGTTCCTTGTTTATTATGTTTTTGCTTTATCCCTTACCCAAAGCTGTGATTTATTCTGATTATAGATAACTGAAAGGTTAGTGTGTAGACATCATAATTTGTATTATGGTCGTTCTCTTCTTTTTATAGCATTTCTAATGACAAAAAAATCTAATATTTGTAGATGTTGTCTTGAAGCAGGTCATTACATTTATGAATAAGTTAAAAATAGAAACTCTAACAATATAAAAATGAATGAACCATATAAACACATTAAATCTTGTAAATATATTGTAAGAATAAACCTGGCTGAAACAGTTTCTATACTGTTTCAGAGATGTTTGCAATAAAATTCTGATGAGTAAAGGGACTTCAAAAATATGTCATATCAGTGTAATTAGGTGACCTGTTTGAATAAAATAAAAACTACCTGAACATTTACCCAAAATCCAAACCAGACTGAAGCCAAGTCTTTTCTGAAATTAGAAAAGGTCTGGTTAGATTTTGCTTTGATTGTTTTGCTTCTCATCACTCTGTGATTTGAGTTGGGACTGGAAATGAAAGGACCAAAATACTTCGAAGAGTCTGCTCTTGTGCAATTTCTGATCTGGCCCAACATAACCTGCTCTTGTAAGATTTTTAGCTCAGTATTAGGACCAAAGAGGTATGGATAAAACTGTGACAAATTTAAAGATTTTTGTTCTTCCCCTGAAAAACAAAAGGCAGCATTAGCAAGCAGAAAACTGTCATTTCCACATTCAAATTCTCCAAGCGGAAATTGGTAAGTACACATAAATGTATTATTACCTCATTGACTCCTTTCTTTTGTTACCTATTTAATGCATTGCCTAAGAATATAATAGGGGCAATTCTGGAAACCGAATTCTTTTGTTTCACAACATAGGTTCAACATTCACAGCAGCTATGCAAGCTTCCCACACTGTTCTGTCAGTGTACCCCAGCCCTAACTGAGGACTGCCTGATTGATGTCTCCCTTCCCTATTCAGTTCTTAGCCTCTTTGCTAAGACTCTTCACAACCACACCTTTTGGAATGATGATTTTTGTGATGGGGACACTAAGTAGCTGTCACAGAGTAACTATTTACGGTTAACCTGATGAAGATTTGAACAAGTAGCTAGAACTAAAAGCCTCCATATTCCAATATCAATCCCCTCTGCCATACAAGTACCTCACTTTTTTTCTGAATTTAAAGCCACTTTTTCCAGCTCAGTTAGCTTGTGGTGAAAAGTCTACTGAAGTTTTGGGGGATTTTTTGAGTTCCCATGAGACTAATAAAATTATTCTGAAAGAGAAGCACTTGGCTTTGTCTTATATGAAAAAACTTGTTATATTGCTATGATTTCGTACCCTGTGCCTGACCACCCCCAGTACGATATCATAATTGTTGGATCCATAGACCTGGAGAGCTTATTTGATTGGAAATACATTTTCAGCTCCCCTAAAGGCTTTTCAAGTTTCCCAGAAATATAATAAGGAAAAAAGGTTCTACAACATAGCAGAAGAAAAAAAGTAACTATAAAAAGAGAGGTGAGATTGACTGAGATCAGACTAATGTTGGGCAAATATATACTGAGTGGTCAGTTTAGGAACTGTTGTAGCTTGAATTATGTTTAAATATGCAATTAAACAAATGACAGAAAAAAATCAATTCACCTACAAATTAAAACATGGTGCTTCCCATCCTTTTCCCACGAGACTTTTTTCCATTTGATGTCAATAGAGCACGATTCAGCTCAGTTTCATCGTATTCCATAAACCAAGTTATAGTCCAGCGTATAACTTTGCACATTATTCATCTTATGGTCAATCATGGTTTAAAACACACTGATGTTTCCTAATGCATTTAGTTAGACTTGGTGTGACTTGGCTGGTTGCAATCTACATTTAAGCTCTTTATACTTTGTGCACTCCCTAAACCTTTAAAAAAAAAAGCATTTTGCTTTTCCTTACACATAAGCATAGCTATAGTGTCTTTCTTCTTATTTATAGATATTAGCATTTAAAGTTGCATTCCTAAGGACTCAGAAGTACTGTGAGTAATTAAGCATGAAATTAGCCATGAATGTTTCATTAAATACAAAAATAATGACAAAAATGTTTCCCAGTGTAATTTTGAATATTTAAAAAAAGAATAAAAGGCCAACTATTCCAACCACCTTCTCTCAGTTCTTAATACTTATTTTGTGATCAAATTAAAATATACGTACAGAATACAAATGAAGCTCTACGTAAATAAAATAGAATAAGAAAATGTAAAATGTCATATTATTAGTACATTCATATGCCTTGAACCTACAGCTGGTTATGTATGTGCTCATCCTTATATCCCCATAAAGCTTCACTGAAGTAAAGGGAGCTCCACACAGATGCAGGGATGTGCCAGCACACAAACAATTGTTGGGGCCGTATACAGAAAGGCCAGGGGAAAAAATGGATGAAAACATGAAGATGATTCTGATTCCAATAAATTATGCTGTCTTCATGTGCTGCTGTAAGCCTCCAGAGATAATCCTTTCCCTGCTGTCTATTGCCATCCATTTTGAATGAAAAGATTTAAAACTAAAAGGCCAATTCCCTGAGGATTTTATTTTTGAAATTTGCACAACATGAAGTTGCTTGCACGCTCAATGGGTAACTGCTTTCCCAATTAATATGGAACTGCACAGACTGAGTGAAATTCACTTATGTTTCTCAAAAAAGGATTTCCAGAAAAATTCCATTTTGGGAACATTGACATAGAATGTTTGAGCTTGCTGGCTGCTTGCCTGGAAAGCTCTTGTCAGTTTACTTCTTGGTGGCAAAACAGACAAGTCTTCCAGATGGGCTGCTGCAGGGTGATGCCCCACTCCATCCAAGGTGGGTCTCCACCTCCCTGGCTCACCAACCCCTCCATTGATTACTGGAAAAGCAGCTTAGTGGTGGGAAAACAGAGACCTGGGGAGCCATCATTCCAATTTTCTCAACGGAACATTTTCTATTGGAAAATTTTAATTTTGCAAAAGAATTTCCAGCCAGTTCTAGTCATTGCTCATGAAAGTGCTTTTAACAAAGGTCTTTGAATTCACCCCAGATTTACCTGCAAGATCCTGCTTTTTTTCAATGGTACATAGCAGAAAAACCTATTAACCCTGCATTTCAAATGGGACTGGTCTACTTGCGACACCAGTGGTGACTGATCCAAAATGATAACTCTCTTCACTAAGGACCAAATATCCAAGCTGTTGCCCTGAGTGAGTAGCTGGGATGGGCATTTGACAGATGTGCAGGTGTGGCCTTCCTTCTTGGGGATGCACTTCAGTGACATTATCCCTCCACTCTACACGAGCGTTACATGTTGCACAGTAATTCCAGATAAAATGAAGTGAAAGGTGTTTGCTGATTTTGGGCGTGGTTATGAGTGTGAGAAACTGGAACACTGTAATGACATAGGGCCTGAGTTTCTACAGCAATAACGTAACGTTAGTATTGAGCAGTATGAAAGCTATAGAAAGCTTGTCGGTTTTTCTTTTGTAAATTATAACTCATGTGCTGTGCTGGTGTTAGACTATTGAAAACTTACACTCAAGCCCTAGTGTGTGCACAATTGTTTGTGCCTGAAAAGTACAGACACAAGGTTGCACAAATGGAAAATTCCATGTGCCCGTGATAATGTTGGATATATGCTCAGTTGGCAATTTACCCCTTTTGCTTTTGAGTCTTTGCTATTTAAAAAAACATTCCTCTTAGGTTTGAATTAAAGCAGCTGGCGTGTTCAAGAGGCAGTCATGTTGGGTACCTCTCTCTTATGAAGACTTTCAGTAACATGGCAAGTAAATTAACTATCAAGAGTGTCTGTAAGGAATTCTACAACATTACTTCCTGCTACTTGCTACATTGAGAAAGTAATCGACCCTTATCCATTGAGGTCTGGTCAGCCACCTAGTTGCAGGCAGTAATCTGCCTATTAGAAGCAGCCACTGTGAGCTTCTGAGTGTCAAGTGGCATTCTGAATGTATCCTAGTGTTCCTATTCAGGGCTGCATCTAAATGGCAGAAGCTAGCTTTATATGTAGGAGCCATTCTAATTATTTGACCACTGGAGATTTTTATAGCAGTAGAAGAAACCACTTCCATTTTAAAGCAGAGTATCTGAGCTCTTGTGTCAGGATATGTCATTGCAGAGAGTGATATTTCAGAGGTTTGTAGCACTGTCAGTCTACAGGAACCCTACAGTTAGTTTTCTACTTGTTTCTGAATTCATATTCATTAGGTAGCTGAACTTTATGGAATCTGGGAGCATTCACTGTGACCAACACTTAAGCAGGTGTCCATTTGTCTTCTTGGCATACTCTCACCTGGTCACCATCAGTAAAAGAGGAGAGCAAAGTTGCTCTCCTATTGCAATATCTTATTTGCATCTGTTTGCGAGCTGTCAGCTTCTTATTAATAGACTCACTTTCTCAGTTTTCATGCAGTACAGTAGCTTCATTTGGCGATCACGTTGTCAGATGTCTACCAATTAGTAACCAGCCAGGCCATTCCAGATTGGCCTCTCAGGGTATATTTTTCTGAATGGAAGTCTTAATTTTTCTTTCTTGATATATTTTGACAATGTGAGCAGTTTATACTGGTAGTCCATCCAGCCATGAATATGTTGTATGTTATGAAATGTGCTCAAAATCCCAGTGCTCTGCAAAAGCTTTAATTTTGTATTAGTATTTTGAGGACTAGCAGGGCTACTCATGTGTACAGCTATTCACATGTCTAAATGTGTGCAGTATCAGTCCCTTAGTAGTAACAGATGCACAAGCCTGGGTTTATTTACCAGAAGCTAAGATTGGAATGGAACATAATATACAACGAATTCCCATGGCCAATGACCAATTTTTCTGTTTGATCAAAATTATTTTCTAAGAATTTCCTTGATCAGCTCTAAAGAGAACACACAATTGTCTGCTGATAGATTAAAGGAGATGGTATGTGGAATTTCTGAGAGAAAAGAAGGAGTTGTTCTCATAAAGATGGGATCCACATGCATAAGGGTTTGCAGAATCAGTTCCTAATGTTTTAACAGGTAAATGAGGGAGGTTGTAAAGGGTCTTTGTAATATGGAAGTCCCCACCTTTTGTACAGTCCACTCAAATATGTACAGTAACAAATTGTATTTAAACTCTCCTATTGTAGATGTCTTGGTGTTGAAAATTCCTTGTTCAGCCTTCCTCAAGATGTGTTGCTTTGACTATTGTTGTTAGTTGCTAGAATTATTACCACTGTATATACCTAATGTTTCTTCACACAACAGATGGCTTATGAAAATCCGGCACTTCTCAGTAGCCTTAAAAACAATTCATACACCAGATATCTGAACACATGGCTATCTTTCATCACTTGTGCAGAAGCTAGGAGCAGGATTAAAAAGACAACATGCTAGAAGAATTTCTCTTCTATTAACATTCTATGCATATCCATTTTTATAGTAAGATGTATTATTAGGCCTCTCAGCCAAGTGACCACTTTTTTCTTTCTTGTAATTTTATTACCTGCATGTTTTCTCTTGGACTCATGTAATCAATTGCATTGTCTCGTTGTGTGCTTTGACATGTTATCTAACCTGTCTATCCATCATAACATATTTATGAACTTCCAAACTGCAAAATGTTTTTTTTCCTGCTAGTTTCTTCAGGGATTCCCACATGCGAGACATTTATTCCTGGGACATTACATTACAGGATTCCAGTTTTTGCCTTAGTTTCTTAGACTTTCCCTGGGTATTATTAATTATTCTTAATTATTAATTCATTTTATTTTAATAACCTGCTTTAAGATCCATGGAAATATCCAAACAAGCCCTGACTTATCAGGCTTTTTTTTTTGTGAAATAGTAGCTTCTGCAGATATCTACTTCTTTAGTCTATATAAAAATCACTTCTTTCCTAATACCGCTTTGAAAGAACCATTGTTATCTTAACACAGATCTCTTAACAATGGTTCTTTCAAAGCAGTATTATGAATATCACAAAAAATCTTATTCTACATCAGAGAACGTATTAGTTCTCCAGAGTTTTAAACTCTATTCCATATTGATCCATTATCTCACTCTGTTTATTGACACAAATGAAGAAGTGATGCCTTTCAATGGGGAAAGTCACATCCAAATTAGGTGTTTTCCCCCTCCCAACCTCATTCTCAAAGGTAAATGTGTTTTAAATTCCCAATGCTGCTTCTCTAACCACATGCAGAACACACAAGGTCTAAACTTGTGTTGCTTTTACTCTACAATGGCACATACAACATTAACTCTAGTCTGACACTAAGATAATAGTATGATGGTAGTTTCTAGAGAAACAACTGAGATCAGAACTCCATTGTGTTAGACACTGTTAAGATCTCTGTGTAAAGACCTGTACAGAAGACAGTGCAGAATAAGCTGTAATAGTCTTACAAGCCACAGGAACTACACAGTGAAAATCACTGCCCCAAAGAGCTAGCAATCTGAATAGAAAAGACAACGAAAGGGCAGAACAAAGATGTGAAATCACTTGAGGAAAGAGACATAGCATGTCAGAACTAGGACTCTGAAGGCCCAGTCCCGTGATCTGTCCGCTGTCTTGTCTTTAGATATGTGTCATATTGGGTCTTTCTTGTCAGTCATTTGAGTTTCACAACCAGTAATGTAATATTATAGCCATTAGAGGGAAATCCTGTACTTTTTTTTTAACTTTTACTGGGATTTTACTTTTATGCCTCACTGTTGCAATCTTGTGAAGAATATACCAACAATAAAATAAAATAGATACACTAAAATTCTAGGCAACCCAAGGATCTATGACCGTATATAATAGCTTACTAGAAGACAATGCTTTAGGTAATACTGATCTCTAACTGAATCAGCTGGAAGTTGTAGTGTAACAAACATATACTCATTCTAACAAAGAAAACCCTATTTACTGGGTGGTCTGCATGGCAATCTGGACATTGTTCTGATTACAGTCGGTGCATTAGCCAATGCAGAACCTCCTCTTGAGACAGCAAAGATTACTCTTGATTTCTCAATAGAGAGATTACTATGAAGGATTGTCTCAAGAATTCAACCTCCATCATGTTTGGCCAAATGCCTGTGGCCACCCATCTTCATCACATCCAGGGAATGAAAACAAGATGCGCAGAGTTTCTGCAGAAAATAAATATACTTTTGAACTTCTTCGTTTCGGTGTAGGTTTACTCTCCGTTTAAATATGCTAGCCCCACTACATACAGATTCTTAGTTAATTAGCAATATTGAACAAAGTTGTAATAGTGTTACAACTAAACAAACCAAAAGCATACAAAAATCAAAGGAAAACAGGGGCAAGTTTCTTGGTGGCATGCACACATGTTGTACATAGACTGTATGAGAAACAATAGGTCTGTGAGCGGAGCTCCTGTCTCAGTGAGTCCTACTAAGGCTTGAGGCCAAGAATGCCTAGGGGATTCAATGTTCTTGGCAAATAGCACAGAGTCTGTAATTTAAATGCCTCATTCCCACCATTCATCTCCCCTAACACTCACTTATGTCGATCACCCTAACTCCCACACAGCTTTCCCCTCCTACCTCAAAACACATTGTCTAGCCAAAGGTTTCATTCTGGACCCCCAAGCATACACAAACCCCTTCAGATCCTATCCTCACATAGCTTCTACTCTTCCACATCCTCCAGGAAGTCTCTCCAGTGCTTTGGGAGTGCCACATGCCACTCCACAATTAGCATGCCTCCTGCTTGCCAAAACCTTGAAGTAGATATGTAAGTGTGCCACACCTATTATCAGAGCGACCCCAGAGTAGCTTCTTTGCAACCTGGCTCCACGCTGGGAGGAAGAATTCCATTCCTGTCCCCCCCGCAGCCCCTGAGAATGCATTTATAAGACCATTTCAAATAGCCTTTTGCACAGGGGATAAAACTTGTCCTTAGTACAAAATAAAAAAATAAAATTCTCAATTTTACCACACACAGCAGTGCTACAGTTCCACCTAATGTTGTAAACTTTCCCCTGATATCCTTCTGGCTCCATTCATTAGAGATCTATTATAAGTATTATTAATAGGATGGGAATAACACCCCCAAAATAGGGTGTTTTGTAGCATTTCAAAGGGGATTTAATCTTTCTTTGAAATTTATTTGCATAAATATAAACTTTGTTTTAAAATTGATTTAGTTAAAAAAAGTTAATAGAAATACATATGTTCCTAATAGCGACTTACCCATGTACACTGCGGAAGTGTGTTGTTATACTAGCTTTTGTGTTTCTCTGGAGAAATCAATTATTTACAATATTTACCCATGTTGATGGTGTGTCAGTGTAATTTACGTACCAATATAAATTGCAGCAAAATGACATAATATACAGTAAGTTGTTATGAAGTTGGCAAACAATATAGGAGATATTATCCAAAGTCCAATTTCTTTCTCTGTGGCAAATATACCTGGGCGGTGGGAAAGGCTTCTTCAGTCAGTTGTTTCTGGCTATGGTCAGATTATAGTTACATTTCGGAGACACTTTTACCAAAAGCCTGTTTGGACTGAAATTACTCCTGTTTGTTCTCTGCTCAGAGGTGATGCTTTTATTGTTGTGGAGGTTTGACACGCTTTCATTCTGTTTACACTCATATAACTCAAAACCACCTTCTGTGTGGAAAAAAAATCTCAGACTTTTGGAATTCAGCCAAGATTGGGAGAGACTGAAAGTTGTTGCCATCTGTTGGCTGTTCATTGCCCTTCATTATAACAGTCCAGTTCTTAGTGGGATGAGTGTCCACCTCACTAAAAACCACAATGGCAATTGGCATTAATTGGTAACCATGTTGCTAATCCCAGCAGGGAAATCAAGGTTCAAATGAGCTTGGAAAATAACTCTTTTCACTCTTAGTGAAAATTGGCCCTCCTATGTAATTATTATTTATTAATATTATCATAGTGCCTAGTCATAGACCAGGATGCCATTGTGTAAGGTTCTATACAAACCCACAACAAAAAAAATATTTAAAATGGCAACTCATGTGCAAGTCCCTTTACCATTTCTTACCATAACTTGTGCATTTATCTGAATGTATGTTCATGTATGAACATTAGAACAGTCCATTGCAACTCCCAACCTTTGTAATGGAAAGAAATAATAATTTTTAAATGAAAATAGAAACTGGGAAAACAACAAGTGATTTTTGAAATACATTTTCAGTTAAATACCTTGGGTTTTGAAAATCAGAAAATGAAGAATTTTACCAAAAAATAAACCAGAAAAGCAACAGTTTTATGTATTTTTTAACTACAGAATGTTTAGTTTCTGTTTAAAAGAAAACAAAACAACACAACAAAAAAGAAAACAGGATATCTCTTTGACAAACCAGAAAAATGAAACAAACAAACAACAGGAAAAATAATTTAAAAACTGGAAAATTTCAGCTATAATGATTTCTTTTCTCTGAAAATGGTTCTAGTGGTTGAAAAGCCATTTTTCAATATTTTTGACCAGCTCTACATTTTCTTTATATTCAACAACACAATTATTTGAAGGTCAGTCAATATTAATTTTGAATGAATAATCTATCAATTTTTCCATTTGTTTTCTTTACCAAATGAGTAATATATGCAAAGTGTTAGAGTTGAATTTTTAAATGCATAATAAGCAGGAAAGCCAATTCTTTCTGCATCCATAACTTAGTCACATTACAGGTATATATAAAGCCTTTTTCTCCCATGTGCTCATACCATAGCAGACTTTCCAACCATGGAATCAAAGATAATTCACTTCCATTGTTGACAGGATTAAGTAAAAAACAAAAAAATTCATACTCAATAATATAAAATATTACATATTCTAGGGGCATTAATGTTAGTCACTTTGGGAATCATTATTTTAAATACTTGCATTTTCTGTCATTTAAAACTTCAATCATATTATTGCATTAATATAACTATATGAATCAATAATATTCTTTGTACTAAACTGATAAGAGATTCTCAGACTTGTTTTCTTTATTCTCAATGATCATAAACAGTTACTTAAAAGTCTTGTGTCCACAGGATGGCTAAACTTTCTTTATGAAAGGACAGACATACCAAAACTGGACAACAATAGTAGGCATTTCATACAGGATGGCATTCACCCCTCCTCAAATACAGCTTAAGTAACTGGCTTTGTTTGGCGGGGGGGGGGAGGAAGGAATTCACTCCTTCGGTCCATGAGTACAGCATAGGACAGCACTTTTGTGTCTGCCGTGTCACCCTGTACATTAGACTGAAGCCCTTCTGCAGAGCCTCCTGGTCACTGTGGGTTTGATTTTGCAAAGTACTGAGCACTCTCAACTCCTACTAGCTTTAATGGGATGTGGTGGTGCTCACACCCTGGATCCATGTCCTGCCGGTTTGCCCACTAATAATGGTCCATGCCAAATAGTCTACCATATAGTTCCCTTTTGCCCCCTGCCCATCTACTCTTCTTGCCACTTCACCTTTACAGCTCTTTGGTAGAGCTTATGTTGCATGGGTGACCTGCTCGCATAGTCCACATTACATTGCTAACATGAGTGAGTAGAAAGAATGTTAACAGACTATATATTGTACCTTTATTAGATTGTCACTCTGAGACTGTGTAAACCCCAAATGTGAGTTTCAGCCATTGTGTTTAAAAACCTTATTTTATTGCATGCAATATGATCTGTAAGCAGCAATTAAACCTTTTAGACAAGAACATCAAATGAACTATGACATGCATTATCAGTTTCAAATCCATGAAGAATAGAAGGTGTTAGTGTACAGATTAATGAATAATGAGAAGGATCAATAATTAGTTGACAGAGAGGAAGGCTATGCATATAACATCAGAAGAGGAACAAGAATAGGCCAGGGTGGCAGGGGATGCACTTGAGAGCAAAATAAATCATCAATGTACATGAAAAAAAATCCACATATTTTATTGATTAATATATATTGTTGTTAATCATTGGTATCACAGTAGAGCTAGATGCTTTGGTAAGGGTGGAGTGCCATTGTGCTGGGAGCTATGACAGACAGTTCTTACCCTGAAGAGCTTACAGTCTAAA
This sequence comes from Dermochelys coriacea, assembly GCF_009764565.3. Taxonomy (NCBI): domain Eukaryota; kingdom Metazoa; phylum Chordata; order Testudines; family Dermochelyidae; genus Dermochelys; species Dermochelys coriacea. Next base: position 55,542,771 of record NC_050078.2, on the reverse strand, counting down.
TAGACATGTCTGAGTAAAAATGAAAAAAGAAAGAAAAATTCTATCTGCATCTTATAGAAAGGGAACTGAGAAGTTAAGTGACTTGCCCAAGGTTACAAGGAATTGTATGGCAGAACTAGCAATTGAACCCAGGTCTCTTAATTCCCCTTCTAGTATCTTAACCACAACTCCATCCTTCCTCAATAGCACAGACAAGGGAATGTGGGTTTTGTTAAAATACATATGTACCTGTTATTTGGAGGTTAAAAATCCCATTTGCTTGAATGGATCAGAAGGACAGTTACTTGTCATCTTTCATACAGTAGTAACAAGTATAAAACAGTTATCAAGAAAATGACACAAACTTGTGCTATTAGGGTGACCTTCAGGAAAATGAAGAACTACTCTGTAAGCTTCGCATGACATACCTGTTATATTGAAAAATGGTGGGTATTCTGTCAAAACATTATGAGCATGCTTTGCCTCTATCCCTACACCCCCAAAATCTTGCTTAGTACAGACTATTTCAGGAAAATTTGGCATATTCCACTGATCTCATATTTCATTTTTGCAATTCACTGTTGCTGTATGTATTGCTGTCCTGGAGAACTAGAGAATTTGACTAGTTTCACTACATCAGAAAGAAGATGGACAGTATTATTCATTGAACTGAATGTGTTAAGATGTCCATTGTACAATATAAAACATACATATGAATTATGACGCAACTTGCAGAATTTTTTAAATAGTGATGCTTTGTCATCATTAACACCATATGTTCTGAAGAAATTGTTACAAAGTTCCTGATAGTAATACCAAAATTAGATAAATCAGACCTACAAGGGAACTACAGTGTAGGGAGTTGTACATTAATTTCAACTACTGCTTTGCTGTCTTGTCCACCATAACAAACATTATAAATATTTGAGAGAGAGAGAGATGGGGTGGGGGAGAGAACAATGAAACAATAAAAATTCAATGCTAACAGAATCAGTCAACTGTAAAACAATGAAAAAAAATCAGAGCTAGAAAGGCAGTTCTCTGCCACTGGTAAAGAAGGGAGGTGGAAAATCAATATTTATTTCTCTGAAAGTGCCAACCACAGCATGTGGTATTGATGTTTTCAACAGGATGGAAAAGCTTTTCACAGCAAGGCTTTCTTTTTTTCCACTCCTGGAGGCAATCTGTGCATTATCTTGAATATTATCTAGTAATACCACTCTTGTTTAAAATAAAATAATAATAGTAATAATAATAATAATAATAACAATAATAGCAATTCTTTTTACATTACCTGTAAAGTTGCACATGTCCTTAAATATAGAAATAAATAATCACCCAAATGTTTAGTCATACAGGTGATCAAAGTTAATGCACACATTTGCTACAAAGGACTTCCAATGGTAAAATCAAACTTTCTTGCTTGCTTTGAACATAGACAACAAAACCACCTTATCCACAGCAGTGGGTCTGAATCACTTGCTGATCACAGCACTTCCTGTTGCTTCCTTTAACAATTTTCTGTTCTCTTCTCTGTTCTCCAGCCTCCAGAGACACATCTGTGGATTACAGAGACATTGCTCTGGATGACTTTTACTTGTTATTCAACCTTGATGCAGCTGGGACCTCTTTAACGACTGCCAGTTTTCTGCCCTTTGACTCCGTGAGAAAGGAATTCATTTGAAAATGAAATGTATCCTGAACCCATTGCTAGACCTGCTTTCTAAAAATGAACTGCTGCCTGCATGGCTTTGACCCCAGTTTTCAGTGCGCCATGTGACCTGATTGCATTTCTATGGCTGCTGTCTCATTATGTGACTACTGTTGGGGGTCAAGAGTGGTGGGGGAAGTGTCATCATCTTTGTTCACAAAAAGAAAAGCAAATCATATCAGCTAAACAGTCTACTGAAGTAAATAACCAGGAGTTCGAAGGATAGTGCAAGCTACTGTGAAGCATAGTGTTATTAGAGCTAAAAGCTCTGAAATAGGTTGTTAGATATAACTTTTAAAGTAATTAATTCCCTGCTTTAGCAAGACATGCAGGGGGCAGGGGAAATAAAATAACATATAGAGCATCCCGTTCCCTCCCCATTCCTCTGCTTCAACACATGAACCATCCAACACAAGGTGTGGATCTTGCTGCCTGCATGGCAGATTTGCACCTCACCAGCAATGCCCTGGCTCACCCATCACTTCCCAAAGGATTGGTAAACTGAAATGCAGACCCATACAGCAAAGTTCAATTCCTGAGAGCAAGATAGATCTTTCCCCTCCCTTCCGCCTCAAAAAGGGTTTTGTTCGCACAGATGGCAATTGCCATGTTGTTATACATTCCAGAGTTTTGGTGGGTTGGTACCTCTTAGTATACTTCAGACTATGATGATCACCCTGTTCAGTTCAGAAAGGATTGTTTTTCTTTGCAGCAGGCTTGCAACATCATCTGGGAGTTTTTCATCTTTCCTTTACTAGTGGACGGCATAGACTAAGGGAATCCTATTTAAAACCATTCAAGTTCCAGTCATGGTTCACACTCTACCACAGGTTTAAAATGCCAGAAGTCTTTTGCAGCTCTGTTATCAAGGCCCAAATTCATCCCAATCTCAAGCAAAGGGACAGGAGTATGAGATCTGAGATTTAGGCAGCACTGGACAGTGTAGCTGCTTTGACACAGAGCACTGGGGAGGTAAACTGGAGGAAGTGATTAGTGGAGTGGGCTTTATTAGTTTTGTTCTTAGTATGTTAATAGTAATCACTATATTTAACAGCCAAAAGTATACATTAAGGTTGTATTTACTTGTCAGAGATAAATGCCAATTAACCAACAATGCTACTTTGCAGATGGACGAAAATCCACCCCAAATTTCTCCTACCAATAGATGATCTTAATCCCAAAGCATAATTGAAATGCTGATGCTAATATTTTTGTTGCTTTTGTAGTTATTAATGTCTTTGTCTTCATTACCTCTTGGATGTCACAGCAGAAAATTATTTGCTTGAATACAGAAAAACATATTAGGAGTTAACATTTCCCAACTTACCCTCATGAGACCGGGTCAATATCATAGCAATTACCTAGGTAGGTTTCAAATTATGCCTTTGTGGTTTTAAATGAAAATCGAAGAATGATAGCAACCAATATAATAGGCTATGGGTTGCACAAGTATGAAACAATGTATCATACTGCATTGTATTATGCTGAGTTTGTTTTGTTTAAAATAACAAAAAGCAAACCCGAAGGAAGAGACTCTCCCATTAAAAGCAGTTTTATTGTCAGTACTCCATGATAACCAATGACAATGTTAAAATAAGGGGAAATCAAGACGATAATCTTTAATGCAGTAACACATGAGAGATTCTTTTTATAGTTAAACTGCTTGACGGCAATACTTTTGACTAACGCTCAATACGTAGGATTTGAAAGAATGAAATAGAAATATTTTGTAAGCCATTTCATTTTGGAGGAATTAAATGAAAAGAAACTTGATGTATTGGGTTGGGGTTTATAGGGAGAGATTTAAACATTCCCTTGTAGTGCTGAAAGCCCAGAATATACAGGGACTGCACAGATGCTAGAACCAAGTGGAAGTGACTAAAGGACTGATCGAAAGCTGATTTAAATTAATGGAAGGAGTCCTTTGACTTCAATGTACTTTGGATCAGTCCCTTAGATTCCAGATTGCCTCCAGAGGATATGAGCAATTCCCATTTTAGACAATAGGGGAGAAATTCTGACCTCGTTGAAGTTAATGACAATTCCCATTGACTTCAGTGGGGCCAGGATTTTCTCTTAGAAATTACTTTAATTCTGCAGGGGGAGAAATGGGCTGAGCCTGATTACCATTTGCAGAATATGAGCCTGGATGGGTCTCTAGCAACTTAAACTCTTTACTGCACCTGCTGTGTAGCAGTAGCAGCTGCTGAACGTGGGGGGCACTGTTGTGTTTCCAAAACAGTAGGGTTCCTTCAGACAAAGAGGTGGAGGCAGCCGAATGGGGTAAAAAACCAGTGATTGAGGAGGATATTTTGGCTACATCTGAAGTCAGCTTCTCTAGGACATTGATGTTCTTTCCAGTCTCCATTATTCCAACTCTACATTGCGTGTGTCTATGTATTTTGAAATTCATCAACAATTACAGTAGTATGCAAACAGCTACAAATAGCAATTGAAGCAATTGGCTTAACAGTGAAATCCTTGCTGATATTAAACACAAAAAAGAAGCTTACAAGAAGTGGAAGATTGGACAAATGACCAGGGAAGAGTACAAAAATATTGCTCGGGCATGCAGGAGTGAAATCAGGAAGGTCAAATCACACCTGGAGGTGCAGCTAGCAAGAGATGTTAAGAGTAACAAGAAGGGTTTCTTCAGGTATGTTAGCAACAAGAAGAAAGTCAAGGAAAGTGTGGGCCCCTTACTGAATGAGGGAGGCAACCTAGTGACAGAGGATGTGGAAAAAGCTAATGTACTCAATGTTTTTTTTGCCTTTGTCTTCACGAACAAGGTCAGCTCCCAGACTGCTGCACTGGGCAGCACAGCATGGGAAGGAAGTGACCAGCCATCTGTGAAGAAAGAAGTGGTTCGGGACTATTTAGAAAAGCTGGACGAACACAAGTCCATGGGGCCAGGTGGGATTGCAGAGCCATTGGCCATTATCTTTGAAAACTCATGGCGATCGGGGGAGGTTCCGGACGACTGGAAAAAGGCTAATGTAGTGCCCATCTTTAAAAAAGGGAAGAAGGAGGATCCTGGGAACTACAAGCCAGTCAGCCTCACCTCACTCCCTGGAAAATCATGGAGCAGGTCCTCAAGGAATCGATTCTGAAGCACTTAGAGGAGAGGAAAGGGATCAGGAACAATCAGCATGGATTCACCAAGGGCAAGTCATACCTGACTAATCTAATTGCCTTCTATGATGAGATAACTGGCTTTGTGGATGAGGGTAAAGCAGTGGAGTGTTGTTTCTTGACTTTAGAAACATTTTTGACACGGTCTCCCACAGTATTCTTGCCAGTAAGTTAAAGAAGTATGGGCTGGATGAATGGACGATAAGATGGATAGAAAGCTGGCTAGATTGTCGGGCTCCACAGGTAGTGTTCAATGGCTCCATGTCTAGTTGGCAGCCGGTATCAAGTGGAGTGCCTCAAGAGTTGGTCCTGGGGCCGGTTTTGTTCAATATCTTCATTAATGATCTGGAGGATGGTGTGGATTGCACCCTCAGCAAGTTTGCAGAGGACACTAAACTGGGAGGAGTGGTAGATATGCTGGAGGGTAGGAATAGGCTACAGAGGGCCCTAGACAAATTAGAGGATTGGGCCAAAAGAAATCTGATGAGGTTCAACAAGGACAAGTGCAGAGTCCTGCACTTAGGAAGGAAGAATCCCATGCACCGCTACAGACTAGAGACTGAATGGCTAGGCAGCAGTTCTGCAGAAAAGGAGCTAGCGGTTACAGTGGACGAGAAGCTGAATATGAGTCAACATTGTGCTGTTGTTGCCAAGAAGGCCAAGGGCATTTTGGGATATATAAGTAGGGGCATTGCCAGCAGATCGAGGGACGTGATCGTTCCCCTCTATTCAACATTAGTGAGGCCTCATCTGGAGTACTGTGTCCAGTTTTGGGCCCCACGCTACAAGAAGGATGTGGAAAAATTGGAAAACGTCCAGTGGAGGGCAACAAAAATGATTAGGGGACTGGAACTTGAAAACATGACTTATGAGGAGAGGCTGAGGAAACTGGAATTGTTTAGTCTGTGGAAGAGAAGAATGAAGGGGGATTTGATAGCTGCTTTCAACTACCTGAAAGGGGGTTCCAAAGAGGATGGATCTAGACTGTTCTCAGTGGTAGCAGATGACAGAATGAGGAGTAATGGTCTCAAGTTGCAGTGGGGGAGGTTTAGGTTAGATATTCAGAAAAACTTTTTCACTAGGAGGGTGGTGAAACACTGGAATGCGTTACCTAGGGAGGTGGTGGAATCGCCTTCCTTAGAAGCTTGACTAAGCCCAGGCTGGGATGATTTAGTTGGGGATTGGTCCTGCTTTGAGCAGGGGGTTGGACTAGATGACATCCTGAGGTCCCTTCCAACCCTGATATTCTATGATTCTATGATTTTATGATTCTATGTGTTTTTTGGGGCGAGACTGCTTTCCTGGCTTATCCATACCAACCTTGGCCTCATCACATATTGACCACCTGAACACACTTCAACTATGAGCAGTTTAGATCCACACTTGGATAAACTCAGAAACTTCTAGCTTTGGGTGCATATCTATTAACAGTACACATTCACCAGTGATGAAATTCCCATTGCTCAATTATAAGATCCGAAATTTCTTGATTTTGGGGGAGTTCCACCAAATATGGCTAAAAGCCCTATCTCTTCTACCAATTTTCACTATTTAGTCTGTGTAGAGTAAGAATGTATACAAGACACAGACTCTGGTATTCATGAGATGGGAGGAATGGGAGGTATAGACTGAGTTATGGCTAATAATGCTTTTACTTACATTAGAAGAAAATAAGTATGAGATGTACTGTATCTACCATTTCTGATCATCTAAAGTGCTATTAGTAAAATTGGTAAGTACTTAAATAAGAAAATCATTTGGACAAGATTTTCAAAAGTGACTATGGATGCTTCTATATTTTGGGTTCCCAACTTGAATCTCAATGGAGCATGAACTGTAGAAGCCAGCTGCTCAACATTTTCTGTAAATCAGGCCGATTTAAAGATTTTCATACAGAGCTCTGAAAACCCAAGATGCTTAAAATCACCAGTCATGTTTGAAAATCTTGCCCATTATTTTTATCTTGACTGTGTCCCTTTTTCAATGTGTCAAACAGATGTACTGAATGTATTGGGATCTTAATTCTGTAGATGGCCTTACTAAAAAGATTGTGTGCCGGCCCTAAGTCTGTATTTCCATAGAAAACAGATTACATGCATGCACAGTTACTGCTCCTGGAGCTCCCAGTAGCTATGCTTGTTATTAAAAAAAATTGGAAAGCAACTACAGCTTTATCGGAACCTTATTGATGTTCAGAAGTTTCTTTTTGAGGCACTTACAGAAGGAATATCCTAGGTGCTCCCTGGTTGTCTCTGATTAAAAGACACCTGCTGGCAGGTTATTTTCAACAGTTGCAGGGTACTTCCTGTTATTCTGTTACCACCTACAAAAGGCAGCCAGGGGGCACCTACTATTGGCAGCTCTCAACTCCCTTCACATCAATGGCTACACAGGATTGGCACCTGGAGAGCAGCTGGTGACAAATCAGCCAGAATGCAACCACAAACCTTATTTTCAATAAAAGGTTTGCAGCAGCTACGGAGAGATGATCTTGAAGGTAGCTAGGGATGGCTGTTCAAGGCTAGCATTACTCAGCAACGAGCAGGAAGGAAACCTATCCTGTGCTAAATAGCCCTACATACAGCTTAGAAACCCTGCTATAGAACTCACTGTTGTTCCTAGCAACTATGCCACAACTGATATTCTCATAGGGGTTTCTCCAGGTTCATGGTAAAGCTCATGGGTGTTCAACAGGCTCAAAAGTCAAGCCACTATTGTAGTAACAGTTTTCCATGTAACATTATCTGAGACACTGCACCTGTTTCCAGTCTAAGTACAGGAAAACACAGCAGCATCTCAGGTAGCACAGATCTTGTAACTGTTGCTAAATGCTGTCCCTATTGTATGTCCCTGCTGTTAGCTTGGCATTGCTGGTAACAGAGGAGTGATGTTTTCCTCATCCAGACTGCTCATTGTGTGGAGAATCAGACTGATTGATGTTCCCCAAAGTCTCGTATGGATTTGGAGGGAAGAGGCCCTGATCTGGGAGCCTCCCAGAACTGCTATACAAGATGAGTGGGTGGCCACCTGGCACCTCCCAAAATCTCCAGAGAGGTGACAACAGCAAAATGAGAAACTAATAAATGGGTGTGTTCAGGCCACTAGCACCCAGAAGACATAAGGATTGGGTGCCTTGGGATCTGCAGTATAGAAGGGACCAACTTATCTTGGAGTAGTGGGAATAAGAATCGGTGAACATGTTTCAACCTAGAACCATTAAAACTTTGTGGACCTATTTTAAAATTACCCTCTCCAATTTCATGTGGGGTCGAGGTGAATGATTTGCACAGTTCTGCTTATGAGATTTCCCCTACCCCACATCCTCACCCAATGTATACTGTTAAATGTAGGCACTCCACTTAGCAACACACACCCTACTGGTAACTTGAGGCTTCAGCATTTTGGAAGCAAAGATTATGAAAAACATGCCCCAAGTGCATGTTACTGGTCCATAGACCATTTAAATATTTTTCTCTTCACAGTCAGAACAATGTAACCAATTTTCTAAAACACAATTACTGCATTTCACATTTGTATTGACTTTTTGAATGTCTTATCCCCCCCTTGTGTTTGTGACCCACATAAACACAGAGGTGGAGGCTCTCAAGCTCCAACCCATTCGGTATAAGGAGAAGCTATCAGTCAGATGTTCCCCATGAAGGACATTTAACTTGAGAATTCACTCATTTTGAAATCCCTGTGAAAAATGTAACCAATTTTCTAAAATGCAATCAATTCATACTTGACTTTTCAGAATGATGCATGGAAAATTATAATAGAATGTAGCTCACTGAAGTCAACTATGCTTGACTTTAATTTTAGATAATTGTTGGATTAAGTAAAAATGGACTATAATTATAAAAGTATAATTTGATTTTAATTCTACATTGCATCTTTCACATCTGGTGTCAGGTTGATTCCTTACAGCCTGCCTCCTCTATGTAGTTATCCTGGTTTGTTTTTCTCCTCACGGCTCATGTTTGCTTGCCTCTTTGCTGCAGTGTAACTTTTCTGTCTCTAAACCTGTGAACTTTCTGTTTATTCCATTTTCAGTGTATGACTGATTACCAATGACATTCACCCCTCTTCACAACTTTCAAGAAATTCACATAAGCACATGCATAACTTTAAGCACATGAGGAATTAACACTACTGGCAATCAATCAAAGGGACAACTCAGATGATTCACATTAGGCACATGCACATGCTTAAGTACTTTTCTAAATTGGGGTAATAATGAGGCAAAGCCCGTGTTAGAGTCATTACACGGTTTTCTAATGGAACACAAATGGTAAAGGGGTTGGGATATTTGTTTGTAAAAGCAAATGGTATTCTGGACTGGGGAAGAGGCTAGATAAAATGTATCTAAATCTCAGACACAGTGGCCATCTGGGACTGAAAAATGTGAGTAACAGAGAAGCAGAGTGGACAACCCTCAGTAGAAACCAATAGGAATGAAGCTCTAGATGAATATTACAAACCTTTGAGCCAAACAAGGTAACAATCAATGTGTGTGACTGACCCTTGGGAATACTCAAAGAACTTTCTGCCATTTACTTCCCAGTGCAGCACTTGGTCACAACTGCAAGGATCAGGGTCTGTTCGCTAGAGCTGGTCAGGAATTTTCCATCAGAATGGTTTTCCGATGAAAAATGCAGTTTCTGCAAAAATTAAAAATTTCTATGAGAGAACTTGGATTTTGCTGAGAATTTGATTTTTTCCATTGTGGAAACATTTAAATAAAATCTTTAATTAAAGGTTAGTTTGACTCAGATTAGAATATTTCATTCTTTGAATTGATCCAAAATGTTTAATTTCAAATCCGTTTGCAAAACATTCAGCTACATTTTTCTATCATTGCATTGCCTCATGGATGTTGTAGTTCAGCTCTCATTCTTTCCTATGGGCCTGGCTCCCTAGAGGACTACAATCTCCTTTAGTGTGGGCTTAGTCACATGACTCTGACTGTATTATAGAAGGCTATAATACTATCCATGGCTGCTGGCCCATAGAGGAGGAGTGGGAAGCATTGCCCACTGAGGCATTGCCACAACTATGTGGAAAATTATATTTATATTCAACTGACCTCAGAACCAAACCATTTTGATCAATTCAATAAGTTTAAAATGAAATATTTCATTTTAGCGCATGTCAGTGTTTTGTTTTTTGTGCGGAAATGACTAAACAAACACTGACATTACTGAAAATGATATTTTTTTTAACTCTGCTCTGCAAAAAATGTCCACTTCAACTTTTCATTCTGATTTTGGTTGAAAACAAGTGTGAAATGTTGGAATTTTTGGTAGTAATTGAAATGCTAGGCTTTTACTCATCAATATTCTTTATGCCATGTAACCCCTGAAATTCAAGATACCCAACACTAAAGAAAGTGGAGAGAGGTAGGGAAAGGTCAACTAGCCAGGCATGCCATAAGGAATTTGTTGCACCTCTAAATGATTGAAGTAAAGGACATCCTCTTCTGATGCCCTGTAAAGCTCCCAAACAAATTAAGTCTTCAAGGGCATCTCTAAGAGAAATTTTCTCTCTTAGAGCTGTCCTTGAAGTGGGTGGCTCTTAAGAACATAGGAATGGCCATACAGGTTCAAACTAATGGTCCATCTAGGACAGTGTCGTGTCTTCCAGCAGTGGCCAATGCCAGATATTTCAGAGGGAATTAACAGAATAGGGCACTTATCATAGAATCATAGAATCATAGAATATCAGGGTTGGAAGGGACCCCAGAAGGTCATCTAGTCCAACCCCCTGCTCAAAGCAGGACCAAGTCCCAGTTAAATCATCCCAGCTAGGGCTTTGTCAAGCCTGACCTTAAAAACCTCTAAGGAAGGAGATTCTACCACCTCCCTAGGTAACGCATTCCAGTGTTTCACCACCCTCTTAGTGAAAAGTTTTTCCTAATATCCAATCTAAACCTCCCCCATTGCAACTTGAAACAATTACTCCTCGTTCTGTCATCTGCTACCATTGAGAACAGTCTAGAGCCATCCTCTTTGAAACCCCCTTTCAGGTAGTTGAAAGCAGCTATCAAATCCCCCTCATTCTTCTCTTCTGCAGACTAAACAATCCCAGCTCCCTCAGCCTCTCCTCATAAGTCATGTGCTCTAGACCCCTAATCATTTTCGTTGCCCTTCGTTGTACTCTTTCCAATTTATCCACATCCTTCCTGTAGTGTGGGGCCCAAAACTGGACACAGTACTCCAGATGAGGCCTCACCAGTGTCGAATAGAGGGGAACGATCACGTCCCTCGATCTGCTCGCTATGCCCCTACTTATACAACCCAAAATGCCATTGGCCTTCTTGGCAACAAGGGCACACTGCTGACTCATATCCAGCTTCTCGTCCACTGTCACCCCTAGGTCCTTTCCGCGGAACTGCTGCCGAGCCATTCGGTCCCTAGTCTGTAGCGGTGCATTGGATTCTTCCATCCTAAGTGCAGGACCCTGCACTTATCCTTATTGAACCTCATTAGATTTCTTTTGGCCCAATCCTCCAATTTGTCTAGGTCCTTCTGTATCCTATCCCTCCCCTCCAGCGTATCTACCACTCCTCCCAGTTTAGTATCATCCGCAAATTTGCTGAGAGTGCAATCCACACCATCCTCCAGATCATTTATGAAGATATTGAACAAAACGGGCCCCAGGACCGACCCCTGGGGCACTCCACTTGACACCGGCTGCCAACTAGACATGGAGCCATTGATCACTACCCGTTGAGCCCGACAATCTAGCCAGCTTTCTACCCACCTTATAGTGCATTCATCCAGCCCATACTTCCTTAACTTGCTGACAAGAATGCTGTGGGAGACCGTGTCAAAAGCTTTGCTAAAGTCAAGAAACAATACATCCACTGCTTTCCCTTCATCCACAGAACCAGTAATCTCATCATAAAAGGCGATTAGATTAGTCAGGCATGACCTTCCCTTGGTGAATCCATGCTGACTGTTCCTGATCACTTTCCTCTCCTCTAAGTGCTTCAGGATTGATTCTTTGAGGACCTGCTCCATGATTTTTCCAGGGACTGAGGTGAGGCTGACCGGCCTGTAGTTCCCAGGATCCTCCTTCTTCCCTTTTTTAAAGATGGGCACTACATTAGCCTTTTTCCAGTCATCCGGGACTTCCCCCGTTCGCCACGAGTTTTCAAAGATAATGGCCAAGGGCTCTGCAATCACAGCCGCCAATTCCTTCAGCACTCTCGGATGCAATTCGTCCGGCCCCATGGACTTGTGCACGTCCAGCTTTTCTAATAGTCCCTAACCACCTCTATCTCTACAGAGGGCTGGCCATCTCTTCCCCATTTTGTGTTGCCCAGCACAGCAGTCTGGGAGCTGACCTTGTTAGTGAAAACAGAGGCAAAAAAAGCATTGAGTACATTAGCTTTTTCCACATCCTCTGTCACTAGCTTGCCTCCCTCATTCAGTAAGGGGCCCACACTTTCCTTGGCTTTCTTCTTGTTGCCAACATACCTGAAGAAACCCTTCTTGTTACTCTTGACATCTCTTGCTAGCTGCAGCTCCAGGTGCGATTTGGCCCTCCTGATATCTTTCCTACATGCCCGAGCAATATTTTTATACTCTTCCCTGGTCATATGTCCAAGCTTCCACTTCTTGTAAGCTTCTTTTTTATGTTTAAGATCCGCTAGGATTTCACCATTAAGCCAAGCTGGTCGCCTGCCATATTTACTATTCTTTCGACTCATCGGGATGGTTTGTCCCTGTAACCTCAACAGGGATTCCTTGAAATACAGCCAGCTCTCCTGGACTCCCTTCCCTTTCATGTTAGTCCCCCAGGGGATCCTGGCCATCTGTTCCCTGAGGGAGTCAAAGTCTGCTTTCCTGAAGTCCAGGGTCCGTATCCTGCTGCTTACCTTTCTTCCCTGCGTCAGGATCCTGAACTCAACCAACTCATGGTCACTGCCTCCCAGATTCCCATCCACTTTTGCTTCCCCCACTAATTCTACCCGGTTTGTGAGCAGCAGGTCAAGAAAAGCGCTCCCCCTAGTTGGCTCCCCTAGCACTTGCACCAGGAAATTGTCCCCTACGCTTTCCAAAAACTTCCTGGATTGTCTATGCACCGCTGTATTGCTCTCCCAGCAGATATCAGGAAAATTAAAGTCACCCATGAGAATCAGGGCATGCGATCTAGTAGCTTCCGTGAGTTGCCGGAAGAAAGCCTCATCCACCTCATCCCCCTGGTCCGGTGGTCTATAGCAGACTCCCACCATGACATCACTCTTGTTGCACACACTTCTAAACTTAATCCAGAGACACTCAGGTTTTTCCACAGTTTCGTACCGGAGCTCTGAGCTCTGAACTTAATCTCCTGTTAACCAGACCCAGTTTCTGGCAGTTGTAGGTTTAGGGACACTGATAGAATAAAGTTGCATCCCAGGCCATATGGGCTAATTGCCATTGATGGCCCTATCTTCCATATGTATTTATATAGTGGCATTGATATTTGGTGTTTTATTGTCTCTCTTTTAGGATTCCTAACATTAACTTTTTTTGATTTTTTGATGCTAAACGTTGAACAGCTATTTGCAGAGAACTATTCACAATTACTCCAAGATCTCTTTCTTTAATGGTAACAACTCATTTAGACCCCTTTGTTTTGTGTATATATAGTTGGGGTTATTTTTCCCCGCTTCATGTGTGATTGGCATTCCCATGGTAAAAGTTAGTTTCCCACTGAGATCAGGAAATCTTGTAATTTCTTGGTGGTTTTAATAATAAAGCATGTATCTGATTGACATTAAACAAAACTGCTGTTACTGTTTTCAACTCCATGACTATTTGAGGCATCACCCACATTAATCAGTCACTCCACACTCATCTGGTAGTGGGGGGCAGCAGAAAGGATACCCCTACTAAATATCCCATAGTAAAAAGGAGCTGCCATTCCGGTTTGGGTGGAGTGTATATGGGGAGCGAAGAGTAGGAAACTGAGTCACACATCTACTCAATTTAGGCTTAATCAGTTTTTCCTTTATTCAATACAATTTCAGACAGAATTATTGTTACTATAGTGTCTAGACATACATTTATCACAGACTAATAATAAACACTACATAATAGGTAAATGGGCTCAAATTACTGCATTGAGGGGTGCCAAGAAGTTCTTCCTTCCTCCATGATAGTCATGACTGCCCCTGATCTCCTGGTCTGATCCTTTAGTCTGATTCTTCAGTTTCTGATCTGGTGTTTCTCCAATTTTAGTGCCTTTTCACGTGTATTCAACCACTTTTTCCATTACACAATTTTCCTCCAAGCACCATTCAACACACGACCAGTTGATTTTTTTTAATGTAACCTGTACATTACACATGAACAAACTTTAATCACTTAATGGCCACATTTTTCCTGATGAATTTGTAGTTTCTGGGTTGTGTTGCCCTGAGTCACCCTGTTTCTAAGTTTCCCCTAAAAGGGAGGGGAGTTTTATTATTGCACATTTGTACCTCCTATTTACACCTTCCAACATAATACATTACTTATCTTTCCAACAATATCATTGTAAACAAATCAGCAAATTATATCAGAGAAATTAACAAAAAAGTGCACTTATGACAGACAAAGCCTTGGTCAGTGTGTTACCTGATCTATATAAATTGCTCACTGTCCATAATTACAATTTATTAAAAATATAGCTAGCAAACCTTTAATCTTATCATTATCAATCCTTCATTTCAATGTTCTAAATTAGGACGAGTTTATTGCCCATCCCTTAATATATTAGGAGGGGGATTTTGGAGAGCACGTGATACTTCAATGTTGACATTTCTTATCTTCTGAAAACACAAATTTGTTCGGGGATTTTTATTTTACTCAGTGTCTCAAGTTTTCCTGTTACAAATATTTAAGTGCTCAAGGATTTCAGCAGGAGTCCCAGAAGAGGAATGATGGTGGTCTCCTCCTTCCTATCTCATTCACCAGTACCTGGATGTCACAAGTGGCTCACATCTTCATTGTTCAAGAATTCACAATTTTGTCACAGACATAATTATATATATATAATTTATATATATATATATAATTTATCATTTTAATCAATTTTGACTGTGTATATGTGTGTGTGTGTGTGTGTATGTGTATACATACACATACACATATATATGTATGTACACACAGTGAAACTCCCTGAAAAACTCCCTGAAAAAGCACAAGAACAAATCCGCACAGACACACCCCTAGAACTCCGACCTGGGGTATTCTATCTGCTACCCAAGATCCATAAACCTGGAAATCCTGGACGCCCCATCATCTCAGGCATTGGCACCCTGACAGCAGGATTGTCTGGCTATGTAGACTCCCTCCTCAGGCCCTTCGTTACCAGCACTCCCAGCTATCTTCGAGACACCACTGACTTCCTGAGGAAACTACAGTCCATTGGTGATCTTCCTAAAAACATCATCCTAGCCACTATGGATGTAGAAGCTCTCTACACCAACATTCCACACAAAGATGGACTACAAGCCGTCAGGAACAGTATCCCCGATACTGTCACGGCTAACCTGGTGGCTGAACTTTGTGACTTTGTCCTGACCCATAATTATTTCACATTTGGTGACAATGTATACCTTCAAATCAGCGGCACTGCGATGGGTACCCACATGGCCCCACAGTATGCCAACATTTTTATGGCTGACTTAGAACAACGCTTCCTCAGCTCTCGTCCCCTAATGCCCCTACTCTACTTGCGCTACATTGATGACATCTTCATCATCTGGACCCATGGAAAAGAAGCCCTTGAGGAATTCCACCATGATTTCAACCATTTCCATCCCACCATCAACCTCAGCCTGGACCAGTCCACACAGGAGATCCACTTCCTCGACACTACAGTGCTAATAAGCGATGGTCACATAAACACCACCCTATATCGGAAACCTACTGACCGCTATTCCTACCTACAAGCCTCTAGCTTTCATCCAGATCATACCACTCGATCCATTGTCTACAGCCAAGCTCTACGATATAACCGCATTTGCTCCAACCCCTCAGACAGAGACAAACAAGATCTCTACCATGCATTCCTACAACTACAATACCCACCTGCTGAAGTGAAGAAACAGATTGACAGAGCCAGAAGAGTACCCAGAAGTCACCTACTACAGGACAGGCCCAACAAAGAAAATAACAGAACGCCACTAGCCATCACCTTCAGCCCCCAACTAAAACCTCTCCAACGCATCATCAAGGATCTACAACCTATCCTGAAGGACGACCCATCACTCTCACAGATCTTGGGAGACAGGCCAGTCCTTGCTTACAGACAGCCCCCCAATCTGAAGCAAATACTCACCAGCAACCACACACCACACAACAGAACCACTAACCCAGGAACCTAACCTTGCAACAAAGCCCGTTGCCAACTCTGTCCACATATCTATTCAGGGGATACCATCATAGGGCCTAATCACATCAGCCACACTATCAGAGGCTCGTTCACCTGTGCATTTACCAATGTGATATATGCCATCATGTGCCAGCAATGCCCCTCTGCCATGTACATTGGCCAAACTGGACAGTCTCTACGTAAAAGAATGAATGGACACAAATCAGACATCAAGAATTACAACATTCAAAAACCAGTTGGAGAACACTTCAATCTCTCTGGTCACTCGATTACAGACCTAAGAGTGGCTATCCTTCAACAAAAAAGCTTCAAAAACAGACTCCAACGAGAGACTGCTGAATTGGAATTAATTTGCAAACTGGATACTGGAAATTAATTTAGGCTTGAATAGAGACTGGGAATGGATGAGTCATTACACAAAGTAAAACTATTTCCCCATGGTATTTCTCCCCCCCACCCCACTCCCCACTGTTCCTCTGATATTCTTGTTAACTGCTGGAATTAGCCTACCTTGCTTGTCACCATGAAAGATTTTCCTCCTTTCCCCCCCCCCCCCACTGCTGGTGATGGCTTATCTTAAGTGATCACTCTCCTTACAGTGTGTATGATAAACCCATTGTTTCATGTTCTCTGTGGGTGTATATAAATCTCTCCTCTGTTTTTTCCACCAAATGCATCCGATGAAGTGAGCTGTAGCTCACGAAAGCTTATGCTCTAATACATTTTTTAGACTCTCAGGTGCCACAAGTACTCCTTTTCTTTTTGCGAATACAGACTAACACGGCTCCTACTCTGAAAACAGTCAAAATTAAAATTATAAATTAAGAAATAATGTTTTATCTTAATTTCAAAATATTCTTTCCATGTCAAAACAAAATGAGTTGAAAAAATTGAGACCTTTTCCTGTTAAAAAATTAATCAAAATTGACACATTCCCATGGGATGGTTTTATTTTGATGAAACTGCATTTTCCTACAAAAACTGTTCCTTCAAAAAAATTTCAACCAGCTCTACCCACCAATCTATATGTTACTAAATGTTGTTCAAATAAAGCAGTTTTCATGAGATAGAGGTGCAGAAAAACAGATACAAAGCAAAACAACCTATTAATAGATCCTTTGGCCTCATAAGAATGGGCCTTTCAGCTTGGAAAAGAGATGACTGAGGCGAGGAGATAATAAAGGTCTATAAAATCATGACTGGTGTGAAGAAGTAAATAAGGAAGTGTTATTTACTCCTCATAACATAAGAACTAGGGGTCACCAAATGAAATGAATAGGCATCAGGTTTAAAACAAACAAAAGGAAGTATTTTTTTCACACAACACACAGTCGACCTGTGGAACTCTTTGCCAGAGGATGTTGTGAAAGCCAAGACTATAACACGGTTCAAAAAAGAACTAGATATATTCATGGAGGATAGGTCCATCGGTGGTTATTAGCCAGGATGGACAGAGATGCAAAACCATGCTCTGAGGTGTCCCTAGCCTCTGTTTGCCAGAAGCTGGGAATGGATGACAGGGGATGATTACCTGTTCTGTTCTCTTCCTCTGAAGCACCTGGTATTGGCCACTGTTGGAAAACAGGATACTGGGCTAGATTGACCTTTGTTCTGTCCAAGTATGGCCATTCTTATGCTCTCACTTCATCAAGGTATTTAATTGTTTTGCTAACTGTAAGAAGACAAATAGTCTCATAATCTTCATTGGGGCTTTCCAGTTGGATAAAGTTAGGTATGTGCTTAGGTCCTTGCTGAATCAAGGCCCGAGACTATAGTAGAGTTTTATACAAATATACATAATTGAACCAGGCTTGAATTTATGATTCACCAGACTTGAAATTATGGCAACAATTTCAAAAGGAACCAATAGTTAAATCTATGCAGAAATACCAAGGTAGATTATATCCTTCCTAAAATCATAAAGCAGGTTGATCATACCCTTTGACTCTATCTAAAGACTTGGAGATGCTACTCCCAGAGTATCGCTAGAAACTCACACCCACAGCCAAACATTGTGTTCAGACTCTGCTAGGGACAAATACACTTTTCTGAAAAGCACTCTCCACTCTAATCCTTTCTGAATGAGCCTGAGACTTAATTTTTACCCAAGGAAGAGAGCCATCCAGACTAGATTGTTTTCCCTTCAGGAAAATTTCTAAAATGTAAGTGCTGTGAGTTTCTTTCGAAACTTGCATGTGACCAACATAACATTCTGTGGCACACCTCTAATAAACTTCAGCATATAACCGCACATCTAATATATTTTAGCATTCTCAGAATGGCTGCAAAAATAAAAAAAACAACACACAAAGCGTGTTCACACAGTACCGTGAAAGTTGCTGTTAAAAGGATATGAAGGTTAAGAAAAAAAACAAGGTTTTATGTTAAAATTCAATAGAATTGTTAATAGGAAATCACTAAATTGTTGATTAATGAAGTAGGCCTTTTGATGCCTATTAATTAGATCAACAGAGGTATTGTGTATTGATTAGTTAGTAGTAGAGACAATAGGGCAAGGTTTTTATTTGCATGTTTTCTTTGTTCTTGATTTTTAATTTCAAGGTTGTCAGTCTACATAGTGTAATTTCCTTTTCTTTCTTTCTGTTAATATTTTAAAGTGAATAACTTCCCCCTCCCCCCCAGATCAAAGTAGCAGGAAAGTCACAAATGGAATCTTTGTCTACCCATATGCAAATATGTGAAGAATAAACTTTTGTATGCTGCACCATCAATAGTTTTAGAGTAAAGGAACCCTGCAGTGTTTTAAATCCAAACAGCTGGTTGCTGGCATGTGAAAGGTGCTAAGATAATATGACAATAATGCCATTGTAGGAACCCACACAAATAAATTGGAAAAAGTGCAAGTGATTAGGAACACAAAGCACAGATGACCTGGATCACAATCTTCTGGATCAGAATCCAGATTTCCCCAAAGTTCAAAGAGGTTCACAACTTTTGTTTCAGTTCTCCCCCTACCTCCCTGTAGAAAAGATGGTGAAATTACTCAGAATGGTTCCTTGTCCAAACTGATTTAAAATGTAGAAGTTCAACAGACAGCATAAATGATGACAATTAAATTGACATTTCAAGAAAGCTGTTAAGTCTATCCCTATTCTAAAAAGGGACATTTTACCTATAGTTAAGGTGTAAAAATGCTTTTTATACAAAAACAAGAAGAAAAATTTGATAGCATAATGTAACTTCACCTTTGAGGAAATTCACTGATTCTTGTGTAAACTGACAATCTAAAACTTCAGGTTTAGAAAACCTGACCTATGAGGAAAGGTTAAAAAATTGGGCCTGTTTAGTCTTGAGAAAAGAAGATTGAAGGAGGATATGATGATAGTCTTAAAGTATGTTGTTCTTCTCCATGTCTACTGAAGGTAAGTCAAAAAGTAATGGGCTTAATTTGCAGCAAGGAAAATGTTAGGTTATATATTGGGAAAAAACTTTCTAACTACAAAGGTAACTAAGCTCTGGAATAGGCTTATAAGGGAGATCATTGGAGGTTTTTAAGGACAGGTAGGACAAACATCTGTCAGCGATAGCCTAGGTGTATTTCATCCTGCTTCAAGTACAGGGGGCTGGACTTCATGACTTTTTGAGATCCCTTCCAGCCCATCATTTTTATGATTCATATGCAATCATGGAGAGTTCTGCACATTTCTGCTAATAGCACGTATGTTTTTCACTGCCCTCCCACCTCTTGAAATGTCATGAAAAACTGACTGAAGAAGTGGAAACTCAGCTGTACCACTGCTAATGATCCCTTTAAATATAGCTACAGAGGAGTGTGAGCTGAACACCCCAAACATAGCTTTGAAATGTTTTTCATTAACATAGTAGCCAGTGAGTATGACAGGAAAAGAGAGAGAAAAGACAAAATACAGGACTTTTAAATTCCCTCACTCATTTTAATTGAACTCCTCCATAAGTTCTATTCTCTGAGAACTTGAAAAGCTTTTTTTTTTTACTTTTAACAGAAATCCTAGGCATCTCTATTTGCTTTCTGCACAAAAATGCATGAAAGTAGATTATTTACCTGTCCTCTCTTCAGCATGTGGATAGTAGAGAAATAAAGGGGCTACGTAGGAAGCCTACCAAGCCATGCAGGCCAGGGATCTGCTGGAAAATCCCAGAAATACCCAGTCATGTATGTAGAGATAAATTTTCAGGCACCTCTGTTTCCAGACCCCATCGTTGGTAGTATGACTGACTGAGGTGCTGTTCGCTCTCCAGTGTCTACTATGTGCTTTGCTCCCCGCCATGGTATCATAGGACTGGGGAGTCTAATGGTTTTTGACTGTTGTCAGGTACAGTTCCTAAACTCAACTGATCTATTTTTGTATGATGTAAAAGGCTCCATATTTCCAACAGTATTGAGCCAGATGCTCAATACTGCACTCATTGACATTAATGGCCAGATCCATAGCTGGTGTTAGTTTCTGCTCTTTACACTTTCTGCTTTAGGAACTAGATATGTGTTCTAGTCTTTGGTACGATTTACTGATCAGCTTCTTTAGCAGGTAAATAAAGTGACTAGGTGAAGTGATAAAAATTCACAAGTCTGAAAGGAAAGAAGACATTAAACAAAATATAGAAATAAAATAGTAGCTTGCTCTCAAATATGTTAAGACCAACTTTACAAGTAAGCTGTATAAAAGCATATATACTACAGGGAACAATACTGTACTGAGTAGGGGAATGAGCTAGGTGACCTAACAGGAATTTCCAATCTATAAATTATATGAATAATTAAACTAATTATTTTCACGGAGTAATTTCAAAATATCTAGTATAAATGATATGTACAGTTCATTAGTTTTAAAAGATCAAGATGGTCTCCAAAAGTCCTCATTCAGTACATTCTAGATGGATAACAAGGAATGTAATGTACATTAAGCTGTTTGATTTAGATTATCTTATATTGTTGTATGAATACTGAGAAATCCTGTTTATCTGTTGATTGCATAGTATCAGCTGCTACGTAATTTTTATTTTCACATGTCTAGGTTGTTTTAAGAAAATCATGTTATCCAGTTTGGGTTGTATTCAAATTTCAAAAGTAGTTTGGTAAAATGTTTGAGCTGATTGTTTTATTTAAATGTGTGTGTGTGTGTGAGAGAGAGAGAGAGAGAGAAAGAGAGAACATATCAAATATACCAAATGTACCACCCTGAAATTTTCTACCCACAGAGTATGTACTTCATGGAAGGGGAAGTGCAAGCTCTCCTCATCCATGTGTGCCACAACCCTGTTCAGAAGGGGTTCAGTCTATTCCTCTTTAATCCTTGGCCTTTCTGTGTAGTTAAGGGCATTTTTTTAAAAAAAAATCCAAATTAATTCAGCTATCTCTAATCACATAGCCATGTGGGAAGTTTAAGAGAATCAGAGTGATGACGTAATAGTACTCATGCTCTGCGTTAGAAGCTCAGTGATTAGATTTCTACTTAGTTTATAATCATTTAACTGGCCCTGGCACTCATACAGTAGTGAGCGCAGGATTCACTTAACACTGTGTTCTTTATTGCTGCTTAAAATCAATCCAAAATGAAAAACTCTAAAATAAAAGAAAATAGCAAAATTCTTTGTTTTAGAACGAGACATCTTCTTAGAAGCCTGTCACTTGACTTATTGTAGGGAAGAAGGAGTGTACCGTTATCTAATAAATCTTTCTATCTCATGTCTATGATTCTATTGCTCTGGGGTTGCCTTCTTCTCATTATCGCTCTCAGGATAAAAAGTTTGCCATCTCAAGTAGTTTGCTATGCAATTATATGTGGACTTAATTGCATAAAATGGATTATATTGGAAAATGTGCTGTGTCACCGTCCACCATGCCATTTCACTTCAGAACAAAGCAGAAGTCACATGGTTCATTTTCTATAAAAAGGCTAAAAAGCATGCAGGGGCAGATTTTGTAAATATTGTATGCCACCAGTATTTTTCTGCAAAAAGATATCTAGAGTTTCTATTAATTACTCCACCTTGCTTTTGCCAGAAGTATAGCAACAGAGTGTCAGAAAGAAGGAAGTAGATTAGCCAACAATATAATCTTGTCCCATATATTTAATCCTTTATCCATTAATTTATCTTATTACAAACATAAGACCAAAGATACTTGCTGGCTGATGCCTCTAAAAAAGGGTAGAAAGAGTAGAAATCTAGCAAAATGAAGATCCTCTAGGAGGTTATGATGGTGATGGGGGTGGCATTATAGAGTACCATCTTTAGTCTTTTTATACTCCTCAAATACTCTCTATTTTTCAATAACCTTGTATAGGGTCCCTCATCCCTGCTCACTCCCCATTCCTCTTGAATTTTCTAAATGCAGGTTACTGATGTCAGTGGATTGCAATGACCCCCAAAGTCCACAAGAATAGATACTTTTGTAGAACTACAGCTGTCTGCCCAGGGTGGAAGCAAAGACTGCATTTAGCAGATGTGCATGTCCTTCTATTGAGCAGCTCTGCACCTTACACTTGAACCCCTCTGAACCAGGTCAAAACAACCCTGAGTTTGATCAGATTGGAACATCACTGTATATACACATGAGTAAAGAGCTAATGTGCTTCTTGTTTCCATGCAGCTGGGCCTGGAGAGATAACCTAGGGAATAATATATATTCAAGAAAGAATAAAGATTTTATATGTGCATTTGCTGGTTTAAAAGAGGTCTCACTGGCCAAGAGATCAGTTGTGAACTGCCTTATGTGCACAATGGAGAAAGAGGGCCTTGAGCATGCCATAATACCCTTGCAAGGGCTACCTGTATCCTGGGTGGCAGCGCAGTGGGGACAGCAGCCTGCACGGGGATTTTTTCCCCCTTCTGTACATGGGGTGAGAAGTATTACTTCAGATACAGATTACTTGCCCCGGAACATGGGGGGAATCTGGAACCAGGTCATAATCATAGGTCTGTTCCTGGAGCAGTATCAATACAGATTGGCCCCCCCCCTCAAGGATTGTGACAAAGTCCAAATTGATCTTTGAGCCAGAAATGTAAATTCAGGTATCTCTAAATGAATGCACAATTGATGTGGAAATTTAAAATGTGACATCACCCTGATTCCATGTCTCTCAGTCTTTCCTGAGCTTTTTAATATTTACGTGTTGATGCCATCACAGATCACGGACTTTGTGAACAGGAGGGGGAAAAAAAGAAAAAACCCACAACACTTGGCAGCATTTTACAAATGAATTTTGCAAATTGTGATTCATAAGAGATGACATCTTCTATAATCACATCTGAGTATTCTCTTATGTATGTTCTGCCAGGAATATATTAAATTATACTCACTGCCCCTAGCTTGTCTTTAAGGTTTTTTGGTACTTGCCAGGGTCCCATTCCCTAAAATCCTTTAAATTCCTCATATTTCATGCAACTGTCTTGGTTATTTTTGTTGCTACTTTGCACAGTGACTATTTATTGGCAGAATTGATCTCCAGGGTTTCATTATTTTTATTATGTTTCACCAATAGTTAGAGGAAAGGAATGGAATAGTCCTTCCATCTTGGAGGTTACAGAGGTATGATCTATTTACTTCTTGTCTGGAAGCTGTCTGGG
Source organism: Dermochelys coriacea (assembly GCF_009764565.3). Lineage (NCBI taxonomy): Eukaryota > Metazoa > Chordata > Testudines > Dermochelyidae > Dermochelys > Dermochelys coriacea. The sequence goes on along the minus strand of NC_050078.2, from coordinate 55,519,013 downwards.
AGGCCATTCTGTTTTTGCTTGGCATGGAAACCTTTGTATCAGACACCTTGCTGGAGCCAACTGTTGTAAAAGCCAGATTTTCAGTGGATTTGAATGCTTTTTGCAGTTTCCCATTGAAATATCAGATGAGACTTGAGAAGAAAAGTTATTTTCTTCTGCATTGGTGACATTGTAGCAGTACTTTATGCCAGGGCCTTTGATACCAAGTTTTATCCCACAGGGAAAGTTTACAGACAAACTTTCAATAGCAAATTTTATAGTACACATACTAATTGATCCTTAATTACAAACGGTGTGTATAGGAACATAAGAACACAGTCTTTTAGAATGTAAACCCCATTGTTCTCCTGGAATTTCCACTCCATCCATCCCTGTATTCAGTTCTGCTCTTACCAAATATATGTGTCATGAGAATAAATATAAATGTTCCTATATACTGTATTAGGAAGTGAGGAGTGAAGAACCCAAGTGAGGTCAAGAACCCAAGGCCATATTTTGGCAAACAGTGGTCTACAGTATAGCATGCAAAATTACACGGTGGGAGCGAAGATTAGAATCGGATGGCAATTACCAAAGGTCATTGCAAATATTAGTTAATTAATTAATTTAATTAATTAAATTAGTTTACAAAAATTGAAAATGTGCTAAAATAGTATTTGTGATCCCTTTTATTTGCTTTCTGTGAACTTTCTTATTAGTATTTTTGTTGTTTTGTTTTAACTTTCAGCCTGACCCAAATTCTACCCAAAGTCATAGGAACCTTTCCAATTAACTTCAGTGGGCTTTGGATCAAGTTCTAAATTATTTACTCTAAGAAAAAACATCAGGAATATTTGTGTGGATGCAGTAGTATTAACTCCAGAAGCTTATAGCCATCCTGAAAGTTTTGTGTAGTGTTGATTGTCCTCCAGTCAGGAACTGAAGCACTGTGTTGCAAATCAAAGGGCATGAATAACTAGTTCTGGACTGAAAATGCTTAAGGCAATAGTTGTGGCAACTAACAGTTCATGAGTAGTCCATAGACTGAAATGTTTGCACAAACCGTTTATTGAATAGTTTCAAATAATGAATATATCTATAAAGCTTAATGGCTGTTTGTGAAAAATTCATGAAGAGTAAAAGATTGGGCTTGTCAAATATATTTGCTTCAAAATAATTTGTTCAGTAATGAAAAATTCACTATTCACTAAGAGGAAAAAAATTTCTGCCTGATGCTACAATTATAGTACAGCTGCCCAAAAGCTCCCCCCCAACCCTCCAAAAATAAATCTGCTGGTATGTGCGTATACATTCGTACATGCGTGCACACACACACGGGATAAAACTTTAGCAGTTCAAAAACAATTTTTTAGGTTCAATCAGTAGCAATACATTAAATAATGTATGTAAAAATGCAACTAAGTTCTCTCTATATAGTGAGGCAGGCTAATCTATAATATGAAGTTCCAGTAAGGCCACACTAACTGCCCTTGCTTACAGTAATCAGTAAGCAGCATTATATAAATGGTTAAGATAAATCAAGATGATATACTGAATCTCCATGCAGCAGTTTATAGTCCTGCATCCTTTTGTCTGTTCCATATTGTCTATGTCTTGACAATTATGTTTAATATTAATACAACTTCCATAGGGAATAGGACCATAACCAAGTAATGCAAATATGAGATGAACTCATTTTCTTGCCAACTTGTCATATTAATCATTACCATCTTTCTTCTCTTTAATATTTAAAAACCACAAAAATTATCAGAATCCTATACGTATTAAAACTGACATTGCAGCTTTACTCTAAAATAGTGTATTTTACCACAATATTTATTTAATTTTAAGAAGAGAAATTTGAGTCTCAATATGATATTTTCTTATCTGACACCTGTTTAACAGCAGTTAGCACATGCTTTAAAGGTGGGTTGAGCTAAAAAATGTTGGTCATAGTCACATTGTTACTCGCAAAAATCTAGGGCCCCCCGCCTATACCCTACCAAGGGCTCAAGGTGTGACCTGGTCAATTTAGGGCACCCCACCTATTCCTCTAGAGGGCTCAAGGCATGACCGAATCCATGTAGGCACCCCCACCCTTTCCCTTCTGAGGGCTCAGGGCACCTATCCTTACCCACACTCAAGAAGAAACCTGGTCAATTTAAGTACCTGCCCTTTCCCTCGGAGCTCAGGGCTCTACGGGTCCACAGAACCTTTTCCCAGTGAAAGAACTTTAAACAGCTGTGCTCTAAACATCTATTTATTAGCCATACACACTAAATACATATACCAAGCAAATCTGTTACGCTCACCACTCCCAATATACAGACAAACTTCACCTGATGGCCAGTCAGGATTCACTCATCTGGGGGCTCCAGCGCTGCCTCTGCACATCACGTTTGTGTAGAAGGGTCAGAGTTTCAGCAGCTTCCTGTTGAAGTGCAGTCCAGAAATGGTTCCCAAAGAACATTGTTTTTCATTTACATTATATAGGTAAAACTAGCTACCTCCTTCAGATTTATTAAACCTATCATATTATCCTACACTCCTAAATAACAAAAATTTAACCAATTACACCCTGACACTTATGTGTCCTCCTTCCTGCCCAAGTTTTTACATTTTATCTTTCATGCCTAAGTTGTAACTTAGTTGTGACCTTTTCTGTTTATGCAGATGATCAGCATAAAACGCTGGTCAGAGTTTATCTTACCATTTATTGAGTGTCTTTCTATATGCTCCCTAATTTCCCAGTGTCTTTACAACCTTGGTGGTTATAACTCTTGGTAGGAACATTTCTGAGGTGGGGGGGGGGCTTTATCAGCAGCAGAACTTCTTATTTTCCCCCCAGTTTTAGCGGTGAACTCACTGTTTCACCAAAGGCTAGTTTAATGTGGGGGTGGAAGGATTGATCTGGTCTCAGGCCTACAACATCATGACATCTGTTTAAGAATATCCTAATATTTGGGTTTCTGTATTTAATTAAGACTTAAGTGATGCACTCCAGAGGCTAAAATAAACAGAATATCACCCATGCCTTTTTCGTGGAAAGCAGAGCTGTACCCCATTATATTGCACCTACTTTAAACAATTTGTTTCTTCACTATTTAATTTCTTTCCAGAAACTTGGTGCCAATTTCTTGCCTCAGATTAATTATTATTAGGAAGTTGTATTATAGTGGCACACAAAAGCACATACAAATAGCATGATCTATTCCCTGTCCTAATGACCTTATAGTCTAAATAGACAACATAGATAAAAGTTGGGAGCACAGAAGGATGAAATGGCTTGCTTAAGGTCACATAGTAGGTGTGAGGTGGTATACCAAACCCACATAGGGCCTGAATGGGTTAAGGGGAGTCTGTGAGTACAATCAGCCTCATCCTGCTACATCGGAGGTTGGTATGAAGCCTGAGGGAAGAGATAAAAGAGGAAAAGCCCAGTTTCATCCTTGATGACCAAGAGAGGGGGTAGACCTCTTGAGATAGCCCTGAGAAGGAAGACCTGGCTGGATCTAGAGACTAAAGACTTCATTGAAGCTGCCTGGATGGAAGGATCAGCTGGGGCTAGAGCCTAACTACAGACTCTTAGTCAGAAGTGTCAGAACTGCCTTGGGGCAGGTAGGCATGGTTCAAAACCTTTTTGTTTCTTTTGGTTCCTCAAGTAGTTTGGGTCCTTTTCTTTGGGTCCTGCAGAAACATCTGCTGGGCAATAAATTGTGAGAAAGGTCTAATGGAGCAATGGTAGGAAGCAGCCCAGGGACAGACCAGATGATCCAAATGAACAGACCTCGGTTTGAACCCAGAGCAGAGGATGGGCCTGTGTTCCCCTACTGGCCCACTGAGGGCAGGGGTGTGAAAGCCCCAGCCCAGAGCCAAGGGCTGATAGGCCCAAAAGCCTGAAGTGGAGCCAAATGTCTGGTGTGAAAGCAATGATGTTTGGGACTCTGGTTTCCCCAGAAGGGGCAGGACTTTAAGTGACTTTAAGTGGGTAGAGGGCAAAGTCACAGAAAGAGACAGACTACCAAGGATAGAGTGACTGTTGGCAGGGAGCACCAAAGGAGAAGGAGAGCCACTCCACCGTGCCTGGCCAGCAGTGGTGCACTGGCAGGTGAGTCACAAGCTTAGAGTAGGTAAATGGCAGAGCTGGGAATAGCTCCCACTGAAGTCAAGCACAGAGGTGGACTCACTGGTATTATGGAGTTCATTGTGGAGACAGTCTAAGGATACATCTATACTACAGCACTTATAGCAGCACAGCTACACCAGAGTTGTCTCCTATCAACTTAATGACTCCTGTCTTGTGCTCTCCCACCAACATAGCGCTGTCTACACCAGTGCTTAAGTCTGTATAATTTACATTGTTCAGGAGTGTGGATTATTCACACCCCTGAGTGATGTAAGTTATACTGCAGTAATCTGTAGTGTAGACAAGGTCTAAGTGAGAGTCTTACAGTTTTTCTGTCCTCACAAATATGGCTCCAGTCGTGCAGTATGATGAACTCCAGCAGAGGCCTGCTTCTATGTGGCTCTTCATGAACTTCAAAGGGACTCGGTGTGGGTGAAATGGTCCACTTGGATGCATTTTCTTGCAGAATTAGGGAAAGAATATTTTTTAAATCTTTTTATAAAAATCTAGATACAACATTTGAGAAATATCTTCACTTGCTTTCTAAAGATTTGTGTGGAAAATATGTTTTTCATGAGAAATTAGTTTGAATAATATTTTCTGGGTGATGTTTCATATGTAAAGCAGCAGATGTGTATGTGTGTGTATGGGGGGTAAAAGTGGGAGAGACAGGCAATTTCTGAAGAGAAGCACTCTTCTTTTTTTTCTAGATAACTCTTTAGCCCACTCTGGTGGCTGGACTGTTCTCTTTTCCAGGACACTAGTGTGACATTTTGGGGAATATGTGTTTCCAGAGATTAAGTCATCTTTGCTTTATAGCACTTATGATTGTTACCTTCAGTGTGGATTACAACTTCCAGTTTAGAGTAGAAAAGAGGTTATGTCTGGGGAACTAAAAAAGAGCCGTCAAAAAGGCGTTAGCCTTACATAACTCTACCCTGGTAGACAATAGGTTGCTACAGGCAGAGCCATTGACTTTTAAAGACTGTCAGCCAGTGATCCCGCTTGGGGTGGCAGCAGGGAAAATCCCACTCGAAGGTCAGGAACAAAGAAAGTATCACAGACTGCTTTTAAAAGTGGCCTGCTGTCTAAGCAAGAGAAGCCTTTTCATCACCAGACCCAGAAGACATCAGCAGGAGGAGGTAGGGGAAACTTGGCCAACCTTAAGGATTTAGCTCAAACCCACAGACTCACAAAAAGGAGCTGAGTGGTATTGCATTAGGTGTTTTTTGTTTTGTCTAGCTCTGTAAGTCTTGTGCAGTCTAGAAGTTAAGTATATGTTTGTGTGTGTGTGTTTAAGTTCCTTTTCAAAGTCCATGTTTCATAGTGGAATTGTTACCTGGTCCCCAAAAGAGTTAACCTATAATCCAGAGCACCCTTAGAAGTGGACTCTGGGACAGCAAGAGTCCCCCATCCCGATTTTTCACCCTTGCTATCTGGCCACCTTAGACAGAGGGCAATTGGACTGCCAGGACTCGTGTCCCAAGAAGTGGTGCAGACAAGGGAGTCTGTACTCCAGGAATGTTTCTGAGAGGCCAGAAATAGTGTGTGTATGGATGCTGCTCAACTCAATTTGGCTTGAAAATAGTGGATCTGGTTATAAAAGCTGGATCTGGTTATAACAGCCTGATGACCATTCACTAGGAGACTCAGCTAGGATTCTAACTCCTGGCATAGTGGACTTTGGAACATTTTTAACGTCTATAGAAACTCATCAAACTGTAAGACTGCTATCAGAGAAGACGGGAGGGGAGAGAGCCTGGAGGAGTATGAGGAAATAGCATATTTTGAGATTCTTTTTAATGGTAGTTCAGCTTGTTTAATACTCAACATAAAAAGCAGATTTTTTTTAATGTTCATATCATGGCAACTTAAAGTTTAAATCCCTAAAATATTAGCATTATGAGAGACATGCAAACTGGTAAAACAGGACTGACTGATCTGTAATGTCTAAGAACCATCACAGAAAAGTGAGGAAAAATAAATTGCTTTTGAGAAGGTCAGAAAAATCCAGCACCGAGGAATATGTATATGTTTAATTCTGAAGATGGTTACAATAACCATCATCACATAAATACAATAACTTTCAGGTTTTATTATTGTAACACTATTATTTTTCAGAATACAGCATCAGAGAATTTTGTCCAAGAATTTAGATTTTCAAATTTGTTTAAAGAAGAGATGTGAGAAGTTGAGCAAAAAGGACACTGCCTCTTATCAGCTATTCCCAGTTAGAGATTGTGGCCAAGATTCAGCAAGGTACTTGAGCATGGTATACCAATGGGAGTACTCAAATGCTTAAATGATACATGGTATTAAATAAATTGTGGAATCAGGGCCTAGTATGGCGATTAATTTTAGAGAGAGAAAACAATTGAGAAGCCTGGTAACAGTTCCTCTAGCAACCCACTAAACTGAAAGACTGCTGTCACCTATAGAAGAGGAGTGGGCCAGGAGGAGAAAGAATGAGCTATATTCGAATGAATGGGGAAAGATAAGGCTCAGCAGACTAAAGTATTAGGATGAAACCACTTAATGGAGTCCTCCTTCCCATGGTTGGAGTTGAAAAATATACTGTATGCACACTAGCACAGCCAAGATTCACATTATGACCTTGTGCTGAAGTGAGATTGTCTCTTATTTGAATCATTGGCTGGTTTGCTAGCCATTTCTTGCCTTGGAATACATCACACCATCAAGAAATAAAACAGTGGTTATAAACCTATGAGTAAATCATAATTCTGACAGTTTGCTTTCCTTGGGAAATAGCATATTGTATTATTTTCTGACTCATTCCATCAAATAATATGGAGGATGCTAACAAAAGGTGGTATCTGTCATGGTACATCATCTTACAGATTGGCCTGTATCAATAAGGGAAACAGGGAAGCAAACAAAGTTCCTGAACTTGTAAAGAGATCTGTATGGGAAAAGTCCCAATAAAGTCAGTAGGAGTGCAAGTAAGCATAAGAGATTGCCAGCAGAGATCCTTTTGCAGGAGTGTGCGTGCTGGAACAAATTTTATAGTGGGGGTGCGGAGAGCCATTGAACCAAACTGTTAAGCGCTCTGTCTAGGGTGACCAGATAGTAAATATGAAAAATTGGGATGGGGGTGGGAAGTAAAGACACATCCCTACTTCCAGTACCTGTCAGAGTGGGGCCAACTTTGTTTAATTGGAGCTATCTCACAATTTCTTTGCCTTGCCACCATTTAATCTAAATTACTTGGGGGGAAAAGTGCGTGCATTAAGGCAGAACTATTTCTATTGCTCACACAGGAAATATTAAGAGGCCATTGTAACCACTTCTACATAAGAGATCTTCAGTATGTGAAATACTCCTTTGTAGTCCCACTACCAGTAAAAACATTTAGCTTCAGAATGAATTAGATTCAGTAAAAAAGAGAGAGACTACATATTCTTTTCTTAGTGGTAACAATTAAGGAAATGAAAAAGCAACCACAAAAAGATAATAGATCAATGAGCCTCTTGAATAGTCTGCAGTTAAATTCTTTTGAGATGCATAATTTATAAAATGCCCCTTGCTTCCTTCACATTTTAACTTTATGCTGATTCTCTCTTAATCACCAGCCAATCTGAGGGCCCAGAGATATTACAGATTTTTATTACCAGAACGGAACATGAACCAGAACCCTAATAATCATTAGACAGCACATCTGTAAAGTGACCTCAAAGGGAACATTTCTCAAATGAGCTGGAAGGAGCTGTGAAAACCTTATTTCAGATGCTACTATGGGACTGAAGCATGTCTTACAGTCCAATGTACTAATCAGTATTAAGTCTCAAACATCCTTTATTAATACAGGATCAGGTGTCCCTGCACTGTCTATCTGCTCATCATAGAGCACCTTGGGTTTGTTTTTTTCCTTGAAAAATTTCCAAGAAAATTTCTTGCTTTTTGTTGAAAAAGTAAAATCATGAAAACTAAAAAGTTAAATGGAAACTGAAATTATTTTTTTATGGTTTTCAGATTTCAGGGCCAGACGGGGGATTATGACATTTAAAAATTGTCATAGAAAGCAGACACTTCTGCAGAAATTTTTATTTAAGCTAAAATCTTATTTTTCTTTTGGTGGACAATTTTCAGTGTGCCTTAGCTCATCACTTTTTCCTTCTTCCTATGAACTACTGATCTTCCAAAAAGCAAGAGGAGCTCACCGACCATAAGATTTTGCTAGAAAGTACCTAATTGCAGAATACCTCTGAAACATAGGAAAATTCTACCATTAAGTTCTCCATATACATCATTCAAGAAATGGTGATCTGGATTATGAAGTCATCAGAACCCTTCAGTGGACTTATTATATTGTGTGACATGAGTGTTTGTTATATTTACTATTTATATATACTATTTAAATTGATTTTTGAGGTGTACCTCCTTTGTCTAGAATTATTTGCCCACAGTGATCTGCACAATTTTAAGTTCCACCTATATGGAAATGTTCTGTTTCTATCCAATTACATTTGCTTGAAAATAACTAAATCAGAAATTATAATAAGTAAAATCCTTGCAAATATTGGACGCACATTTTCCTTTGACTTTTTCTTGCTCCTAATGTATTTATGGAATCTTTTCTTAGTCTTATAGTTTCTTTCTTAGACATAATAGCAATCTATTTTTTGCCTTTCACACAGATAATCAAGCTGGTCTTTCCCATTAACTTCCTTTCCCCTCTGAATACTGCATAGACACTATGGCTAAAATCCTGGTTCAATTGAAGTCAGTGGCAAAACTCCTAGTAATGTATTATAAATTTTTGAACATACTCCTTGAGAATATGCTTTTGAGCTTGAAAGGTAGCAAGATAGCTGTGAATCTCCTTAAAAACCCCACGTAAATACTATCACCACTGAACGGACAACAGCTACCCACCGTTACTACAGAGTGATATCAGATAGGAGACAGCTATTTCCTAGCTATCCTATGCAGTGTTTTATTGCCTACAATGATAGGATCCTTGGTGAGACAGATCCTTTAGTTTTTTATTTTATTTTATGTAAATACCTTAGTTTTCATTTTGGGTTAATAGTGCTTTTTACAAAAGGTGACCATTGCACTTGATAAATGACTTCAGATACTGCAGAGATGGGTGATGCAGAAATTAATGTAATAATAAACTTCCTTGAGTGTTTAAATGTAGATAAAAGAATGAAAACCTTTCTTTGAAAAAGGGAAAATTCCATTTGGAAGTGATAGTTTGGAATTTGGCAAACAAATTGATTTGGTGATCTATAGTAGACCCCTCCCCCATGCTCAATGATGTCACTGTGATCTACTGGGGCACAATCCAGACTAATGAGAAGCTGTGTCACGCGTGTCCTGTAACCTAGTGTGCCCTTGCTGATGTAGCCTCCAACCTGAACTTCTCACAAATGGTATCCAGCATGAAAATCACTCCCAGATAGGTTTGTGTGTAACTGCAGCCAGCTAGCCACACCTTGGCTCTTACCAGCCTCAGTATGCTGCAGAGTGACTCCCACACACCCTCAGTCCCAGATCTTCCCCCAGAAATGTATGTCCTGTACTACCCATCCCACTCCTCGACAATACAAGTTTATATAAAGTCCATTATTTCTGGACAGTACAAATATGTTAAAAGAAAAGGAGTACTTGTGGCACCTTAGAGACTAACAAATTTATTAGAGCATAAGCTTTCGTGAGCTACAGCTCACTTCATCGGATGCATTATGATGATGCACTTCATCGGATGAAGTGAGCTGTAGCTCACGAAAGCTTATGCTCTAATAAATTTGTTGGTCTCTAAGGTGCCACAAGTCCTCCTTTTCTTTTTGCGAATACAGACTAACACGGCTGCTACTCTGAAACCTACAAATATGTTGTCTGTTATTCCTTTAAAGGGATAATATGTCATTTTATTATTTTACATAGGGTTTCCAGACACTCCAATTTAAAGACACTGATTAGATAAAACAATAAAACAAGAAAGAGATCTTGGAGTCATTGTGGATAGTTCTCTGAAAACATCCACTCAATGTGCAGCAGCAGTCAAAAAAAGCAAACAGAATGCTGGGAATAATTAAGAAAGGGATAGATAGTAGGACAGGAAATATCATGTTGCCTCTATATAAATCCATGGTACGTTCACATCTTGAATACTGTGTGCAGTAGGCTGGAGAGCTGCTGTGCAAAGATGCTCTTCCTGATCTTGGCCAGGTGGACCCTATCTCTTCCCACCAATCCTCCTTCCTGCAACAGTACCCCATGGTCAAGGAAACTGAAGCCCTCCTGTCCACAACAATCTGTGCAGCTGTGCACTTATCTCCAGATATGTGTCCCTCTTCTTGGGCCTTTATCCTCAGCTGGGATGATGGATGAGAACACTACTTCCACCCCTGGTTCCTTCACAGTTTCTCCCAGAGCCCTATAGACACTGCTGATCTGCTCAAGGTCATACATGGCATATCATTAGTGCCCAGATGGATGAGCAGCAGGGGACCGTGGTCACAGGTATGAATGAGTTTTGACAACCTTTCTGTAAAGTCACAGATGCAGGGTCCAGGCAAGCAGCATACTTGCTAAGACATTATGTCAGGTTGGCAGATGGATGCCTCCATCCCTTTCTGAAGAGAGTCCCTGCAAGTCCCCCAGCCGTGGGAGTAGGTGGCAGCAGCCAGTCTCCTCCCCATAGAACAGCTGGTTCTCCTTCTTCCTAAGGTGCTGCTGTAGTAATCTGTAATTAGCTAGCTTCTTCCATCCTGGATGTCCCCATGTGTGTCCTGTCCAACTTCCATTGATTTTAATAGCAGTCATGTACAATTATCTAAGAGATTAATTTGGTTGTTAGTCCTTTGGGCCTTTTAGCAATCATCTGACCCTTTCCAACAAAAATAATCCTGTCAATTTTTGGCTTCATAAAAAGGTCAATTTTTCACTGACAATATTTTCCAGAGCCTTGGGTGTTAGACTTAAGTGTATGACTGTGGTCTAATATTTTTTTGACATTCTGCAGGTCAAAACACCCATTTGTATTTTTGATAATAGGAAGAATTGCTTTTATCTGAGAATGACTGGATGCATTCTCTCTAATGGAAGAACATTATGTACAATAACTGTTCTTTTTAGAGGTAATTAACCTTCTTATGCTATTTGCATTAATAATGCACTAGATTATCCTGATGTTCTAATGTAGCTGAATTTCTATTAATGTTTTTGCTGCTAAATAAATAAGTGAATTGAGTAAAAGAGATGACATTTGTTTTAATTGTTCATCATGGGCTTTTTTCCCTTTTCTTCTAAAGCCCTGGTAGTTTGTTAAATACAAACCCTTAAATGGATGGCATTTCATGATGGGTTTTGAACCTAATTATATCAAATGTCATAGCATTATTTATTTAAAAGGTTTTGCAAAATTACTGTACAAAGGAAAAACATGTTTCTTCTCTTTTAAAGACCTTAAATCATTCCATTAACTTCTACTAATTTCTATTTGGCAAGTTCAAAAATGCACACAGTCAAGCTCACTTGTATTGTTTGTTAGCTTCCTTAAAAGTGAGTCATGTTCCTGTAACTCTCTTAACTGTTATTGCTTCTGCCTCTCAAGACTGTTTATGAACATGTCTTTTGGAACTGAAATTAAGAGAGTGTGGAGTATGCAGGGGATTCTCAAGGTGGGCCTGCAAGTATGGCAGATAAGTGTTTCCACTTGAGAAGAGTAGAATAACCCAAGAGGCTCCATGCAGTTTAATAGGTAGCTATTTATTTAGAACATGCTAAGTGAAGAATCTAATGGGAGAAATATTGTTCATCTCTCTATATAAACTCTTTAATGTCAACACACCCAATGAGGTACCACTGGACTCTTCATTGTTTTTGTAAAAACAGCCAAAAATTCATTATCTATGCATATGATGATCCTTCTTGATGGTGTCTATCAGGTAGAAAGACTATGTGACTATGCTTTCATACAAGGTAGTGAGAGACTAAGAACCTACCTTAAGTACCTACTAGGGCTAATCGGAACTTTAGATCTGGATCTGTAGGAGTAGCAAGACTACTCCCTCCCTGGAGCAGGTGGATGGAGAATGGGTGAAGCCTTGGATTCATCATTCCTTAATCCCTAGTCACAGTAGTTGAGCCAGCATGGGAGAGAGGGTATAATAATTTATTGCTAAAACAGGCAAGCAATGAGCTACTAACTCACAGGAGGTAGGAGGAAGCAAGAGGGGAATTGTGACTCAAAGACAAGTCTGTCACAATGCTTCTGGGGGCAGGGGGTGGACAGGGTGCTGCTTAGTCCCCTGCCTTTGGTCAGGGGTATGCCTAAAGCCACACTCGAGTACTGAAACGTGAAAACAAGAGCCTGCAATGATAATCAAAAAAAGTTGAAATTAATTTTGTTTAAATCTATCTATAAAGTCAACAGCAGTTTGATGCCAACTCCTACAAAACATAGGGCAGTTCTGAGTTGTGTGCAATGTTCTTAATAAAATACAAATGCCTTTTCTTGTTGTTGTTGTTTTTGCCTTAACTGTGTTGTGATAATGAAAAGCAATTTTGACGACAACTTGATATAAGTGATTTACAGCGAATAATTTACTAGATGAATATACATATGTGATTTCCTCTAAGCTAGTCAATATTTGCATCTATTTGACTTTTTTTCTTTCCTATGTGTGTTTTTAGTTTGTGGATTAGTCATGAATATTTTTTGTTTTGTATTTGATAGCTGATATTCAGAAATTGGGCTGTTTGATCATATGTAGAACTATCTGATAAATGTTTTTCCCCATGAACATTTTGGCAAAGAAACTGTCAATTTTTTTCTATGACTATGTTTTGGGTTTTAGTTGAAAACTGATTTTTGTTTGTCTGTGGCAACTGAAAACTGACAAACTTCAACCTGAGGCAAAACATTTTGGTATTAACAAAATTCTATTTTAATTATTTCAACAAAATCCTCCAAAATGTAATTGAAAACAAATATTTCCCTTGGAAATTTCTGATTTGACAAAATAGCCAGTTTCCATTAAAAAAAAAACACTGATGGAAACTTTCCAACCAGCTGTAGTCATATGGTATTATTTCTGTCTCCTGGCTGGATGTATATAATTCTTACAGTCAGAAAGTGGAGCTTGAAGACACAACTTGATCTTTGAATATTTCAGGGAGAAAAAGAATATATGCATGACTGGGAATTCTAGCAAACTGTTAACCTTCTTTCCATACCCTACAAGCTTTGCCTGAGATACTGTATCATTCCTAAAAAATGTAATTGGATAGATGTGGTTTTCTCTTAATACATTCACACAATGTAATTATGTCTTCATGTGTGGTCCTACTTGGTAAGGATGAGACCACATTCCTTATTTGACCTGACTTTTTGCCTCCTTGCTATGGCTCTGAGAAGGGATTCTATAAACCTGGTCCCTCTGCTGTGTCAACCAATGTCCCATCCCATATATGGCATACTAATTTAATTTGCATTTATTGGTCTGTAATTTTCTATCATCACTGCAGTCAGTGACACAAACTAATACTGTGCAGAGCTCTAGCTGCAAAGGGTGTGAGCAGAACATATACTGATATATCAATGCCTCAGTGCAGGATTCTGGTGAGGAGATCTCCCTTTTTGCTGTGTCAATCAGTGCTCCATTCCTTATAAAAATGTACCATGCATGGGATTTTAACTTTTCCTGTTCAGGAGTGCTCAAATATACAAGTTTCAAATCCATTTCCTAGGTCCATTCTACAAGTATGTTATGCCCTCTTTGTAGTGTATGGAAGGTGAACACCAAAAAAGGATTCAAACACAGCAGAAGCAAATTTAGTTTTAAATGTAAGCAAATACTGATGAGTTTTTTGGTTTTCCCCCAATATTCATTCAGCTCCAGAGGACAAAAACTAGCATTTTAGTGGAATTACTTGATAAATTCAAACTACAGTTGTATCGGCAATTAGCAGGTGCTACTGAAACAGCTGGACAGCTCTTTTTAGCCTTTTGTAGCATTCCAAAGAAATAATTTCATGCAGGAAAATACTTCCTTTTGAGCTTTTTCTTTTATTTTTTTTTTTAAAAAACAAACAAATTGTCCAACGTACCAACAATCCTGAAGAGCCACAAACCCGGAAGTTCCTATTTTCAGACCCCAGAAAAGGAGCACTGTGGACTTAGCTGAGGTAAATTGCTGTAGTTCCATTGAAGTCACTGTGTATCCACAGCTATTTAATAATCCTGGTTAGCATCTACACCTCCCTAAATGTATACACTGAAGTCAAGGCATGACACAAGTTTATATCAGCTTAAGTATCACTCAAGGGTTTTTTATTTCAAAAGGGCTAACTTTAAAAAATTAAGGAAATTAGTTAGGGAAGTGGATTGGACTGAAGAACTTGTGGATCTAAAGGCAGAGGAGGCCTGGAATTACTTCAAGTCAAAGCTGCAGAAGCTGTCGGAAGCCTGTATCCCAAGAAAAGGGAAAAAATTCATAGGCAGGAGTTGTAGACCAACCTGGATGAGCAAGCATCTCAGAGAGGCGATTAAGAAAAAGCAGAAAGCATACAGGGAGTGGAAGATGGGAGGGATCAGCAATGAAAGCTACTTTATTAAGGTCAGAACATGTAGGGATAAAGTGAGAAAGGCCAAAAGCCATGTAGAGTTGGACCTTGCAAAGGGAATTAAAAGCAGTAGTAAAAAGTTCTATAGCCATATAAACAAGAAGAGAACAAAGAAAGAAGAAGTGGGACCGCTAAACACTGAGGATGGAATGAAGGTTAAGGATAATCTAGGCATGGCCCAATATCTAAGCAAATACTTTGCCTCAGTCTTTAATGAGGCTAATGAAGAGCTTAAGGATAATGGCAGGATGACAAATGGAAATGAGGATATGGAGGTAGATATTACCACATCCGAGGTAGAAGTCAAACTCAAACAGCTTAATGGACTAAATCGGGGGACCCAGATAATCTTCATCCAAGAATATTAAAGGAATTGGCACATGAAATTGCAAGCCCATTAGCAAGAATTTTTAATGAATCTGTAAACTCAGGGGTTGTACTGTATGACTGGAGAATTGCTAACATAGTTCCTATTTTTAAGAAAGGGGGAAAAAAGTGATCTGAGTAACTGAGTAAACAGACCTGTTAGTTTGACATCTGTAGTATGCAAGGTCTTGGAAAAAATTTTGAAGGAGAAAGTAGTTAAGGACATTTAGGTCAATGGTAATTGGGACAAAATACAACATGGTTTTACAAAAGGTAGATCATGCCAAATCAACCTGATCTCCTTCTTTGAGAAGATAACAGATTTTTTAGGCAAAGGAAACGCAGTGGATCTAATTTACCTCAATTTCAGTAAGGTATTTGATATGGTTCCGCATGGGGAATTATTAGTTAAATTGGAAAAGATGGGGATCAATATGAAAATTGAAAGGTGGATAAGGAACTGGTTAAAGGGGAGACTATAATGGGTGGAGTTCCTCAGGGATTGGTTTTGGGACCAATCTTATTTAATCTTTTTATAACTGACCTCAGCACAAAAAGTGGGAGTGTGCTAATAAAGTTTGCGGATCACACAAAGCTGGGAGGTATTGCCAATACAGAGAAGGAGTGGGATATCATACAGGAAGATCTGAATGACCTTGTAAATTGTAATAATAGTAATAGGATGAAATTTAATAGTGAAAAGTACAAGGTCATGCATTTAGGGATTAATAACAAGGATTTTTATTATAAACTGGGGACACATCAGTTGGAAGTAACAGAGGAGGAGAAGGACCTCAGAGTATTGGTTGATCACAGGATGACTATGTGCTGCCAATGTGATATCGCCATAAAAAAAGCTAATGCAGTCTTGGGATGCATCAGAAGAGGCATTTCCAGTAGGGATAAGGAGGTGTTAGTACTGTTATACAAGGCACTCATGAGACCTCATCTGGAATACTATGTGCAGTTCTGGTCTCCCATGTTTAAGAAGGATGAATTCAAACTGGAACAGGTACAGAGAAGGGCTACTAGGATGATCCGAGGAATGGAAAACCTGTCTTATGAAAGGAGACTCAAAGAGCTTGGCTTGTTTAGCCTAACCAAAAGAAGACTGAGGGGAGATATGATTGCTCTCTTTAAATATATCAGAGGGATAAATATCAGGAAGGGAGAGGAATTATTTAAGCTCAGTACCAATGTGGACACAAGAACAAATGGATATAAACTGGCCATCAGGAAGTTTAGACTTGAAATTAGATGAAGGTTTCTAACCATCAGAGGAGCGAAGTTTTCGAACAGCCTTCCAAAGGGAGCAGTGGGGGCAAAAGACATATCTGGCTTCAAGACTAAGCTTGATAAGTTTATGTAGAGGATGGTATGGTGGGATAGCCTAAATTTTGGCAATTAATTGATCTTTGACTATTAGTGGTAAATATGCTCAATGGCCTGTGATAGAATGCTCGATGGGGTGGGATCTGAATTACTAGAGATAATTCTTTCTTGGGTGTCTGGCTGCTGAGTTCTGCCCACATGTTCAGGGTTAAGCTAGTCACCATATTTGGGGTCGGGAAGGAATTTTCCTCCAGGGCAGATTGGCAGAGGCCCTGGGGTTTTTTTGCCTTCCTCTGCAGTGTGGGCTACGGGTCACTTGTTGGAGGATTCTCTGCACCTTGAAGTCTTTAAACCCTGATTGATGACTTCAATAGCTCAGACATAGGTTAGGGGTTTGTTACAGGAGCGGGTGGGTGAGATTTTGTGGCCTGCATTGTGCAAGAGGTCAGACTAGATGATCATAATGGTCCCTTCTGACCTTAAAATCTATGACTCTATAAGGGTGACACACATTATGTCACTGGAGTTCAACTCCGTAATGGAAGGCTACAAAATATTTCAGACTAAAGCTGGACAAACAGTGTAAATATTTTCTGAAAGTGTTTGCTTGCGTCTAAAATTGAATAGTTGAGTTTTACTCACACCAATGCTTGCAGAAAGCAAATTAACAGCTGATAGCATTTGCATAGCATGTAGGGTACTGTATCTGCGATGAAATATTGAAAGATACAGCAAAGATGCAGGTTTTTCAAAAACACTTGCCAGAAAACCTGCCATAAAGGCTTTTAATAAACCAAACAAAGATCAGATTGTGCCCTTCACAACTATGTTCTTTTAACCTTTGTAATACATGGAAGTGATAAGACATAGAGACATGGATTTTGTGGAAGTGGACTGTCCAAAACCTGGCACATCCCCCCAGAGTATCTTAACATGTAATCTTTCTACAGTATGTATGTAGCATTTTAACATGTTTTTAAACTAAAGTTCCCCCCATAGTACTTTTAGCTTGTAGAATGCTTAGTAATTACAAGGCCTTGTTGCCTACAAAGGAAGGATTGTTTGGTTAGGATTCTTTAGTCCTTCAGCTTTTGAGCAAATGTCACACCCCAAAAGATTTGAACAAGAATCTGATGCTCTATGTTGCCACATTTTTAACATTATCCTGTTGGGAATACACTGCAGGAAGTGTATAGTGTTAAATAAATAACCTTATGTACCCTTTACCTTTCAGCTCTAAATGCTTACACATAAAAGCGTTGAACTTTTCAGCAGGGGAAAGTCTCTTTTTTCCCCCCTGCTCTTTCTGCTATGTCTCTCCCTGCCAGGAGATATTAGAGATATGTCAGCATTAAAATGCTACTTACAGCTACACATGTGGACACCCATTATACCATTCATAACTATTCATTTACACCTTTGTGGCTAGCGATGGACAAATCAGTGGGAGAAAAGTGTTTCCCTGAACCCTTTGGTAATTTGTTTTAGAAGGCCCTTGAAATTATTAATTTTCCCATGCTCCCTTCACCCCACTCCTCCAATTATTTTTCATAGCTGCATGCCTCTGCACTTTAAGTCTGTCCAGAACTGGGACCAGAAAGGCCAAGATACCCTTAGGACACCTTCTCTTGTAGTATTTTCAGCCTGACTGTAAGCAAGAAACACCAGAAATCTGAGAGTTCCTACCACAAGATTGCCAGCCAAATTTTGCAATCTGAAGAGTTTAGAATAAAGGTGAGATTTTCCAAACTTCACTCATTGGTCAAAATAGACTAAAACCCAAGTTAGCTGGCCAATGGAGAATTCTCCCTGCTGATCCTCAGGTAGTGTAGAACTGTAGCAGCTTCTACTTTGTGTCAAGTTTAGGCAGTGTAGCTGGCAATCAAAGAGCAATGGCTAGGGCACCCTGGGGGGCTGCTGACCCCTAGCAGAAGTAATAGCACATTTGGACTATTGGCAGCCCTCTGCCTTCTCTTATTGATGCTGGGGCCAGGGAAGCACAAAGGGCCATGCTCTGCCCCACTATTCCTCCCTCCAGCTGCACAGAGTAGAGTTGGGTGAAAATTTACCACTAAAACATTTCTGATGAAAAATGCAGATTCATCCAAACCGGTTTTTCTGGGGAAAAGGTCAATTTTTTTTTCAATGAATTTCTCAGCATAAAAAAAAAAGAAAGAAAAACAAGTTTTGAATGGGTTGGAACATAGCATTTTGCCAAAATAATTGCCTTCTCCATTTGAAATAACTTTGTTTTAAACTAAGCTAATTATAGTACAAACGTTTGAAGAAAAAAATCAAAACATTTCAATTAACCTAACCCGGGAGAAGAAAAAGGTTCAGATGAACTTTTAAAAATTCAACTTTCACCCCTATTCAAGATAGGAAAAATCTCCCAAATGTTCACAGGATGGGGAAACTGTTTCCTGTCCAGCTCTAGCACTAAGAACTTGGCTGTAACTAAGGATCAGGTCTAAAATCTTTAGATCTTTATCCATCATCTCCTGAAAACTCTTAGCCAACCATCAGAGACTGAAATAATAAAAATACATATGACATTCTCCTAAATGCAGGGACAGCTTTAGGATTTGAGAGGGCCAAAATCATCAATTGCTTGTTCTAAAATGTTGGAACTCCTTTAAAAATCACTCAGGGGACTCTTCAGGTCAAAATGACCAATCTGCTTTGCTGAAGGAGAAATGGGGACTGGCTCTGTGACTGCACCATAGTTCCCAACATATGAACACTTCACTAAGGGACAGTTCTCCAAATTATTTGGGATCAGGGGGTTTCCATCCACCGCAGGTGTTTTGGGGTACAAGCAGGCAGCTGGGAGAGAACACACAGAGAGACCTCTGAATCCCCCTATAAACCCAAGCTCTGTGACCCTGCCCCTAAAACTCAGGGAATCCAAAACTATGTGCTACTTAGGCACAGTCCTGGGAATGTGAATGACCTCTGATTTTTAGTTGAAATCCCAGTGACAAGCGTTTGACTCCAAGCAAACAATTTACATTTTGATGGTAATTGTCACAACAAAAGACTCAGATTTTACTCTGTAAGAGAGGGAGAGAGGTGAGATTAGCCTGGGCTTTTAAAGTTTCCCAAAATTCTTCTGATTCTATAGCAACGTTTTAGACCCTTCATCCCAAACAAACAAAACCGCTCTGCTCAAACGTACGATAAATAAAATTAATGCTCTAATTAGCCTACTCTTTTGCATCATTTTCTTTTCCTGAAACTCAATGGGTTTTAAAGTCACTGTGGGCAAAGTGGCTGTGCGATACATAAATTACAGCTCTTTCTATTTAACTTAAGACATTCTATCTACGCTGCAGCCAACACAACATTATTTCTTCCCAGCACACTGCACCTCAAAGGTGATATTAAAAGGAGGGATTTTTTACAGCCCTTGCAGGTCAGCATTTTAGTGCTGAGCTTATCACATCATTCCCAGATGTATTGTCTTTCAGAGTCAGTACCTTAAAGAATAATGGCAAGAAAGATAATGTCAATCCCATGTGTCAGCAGCGGTGTAGACAAAATCAAAATACCCAGAACTTGTGTGATAGGAAGTAACTCATATTCAGAGATCCCCAGTTCTTGCTGACTATGGATAATTTTACACAATGTATTATTAGCAACAATGCATGCCATGAGTGGATATCATTTACCAAGCTCCTAAAAGGTAGCAAACACAAACAAGATCTGTGTTTCAATACATGGTCATAAAGCAATCACAGCTGTTTCAGATGATGCTACCAAACCTGCAGTTGCAGGGAGCCCTCACATTGTGAGAAGCCACCACTGATGCTACTGCTCACCCTCTGTGTTGATTTTGAGTTGAGATGACTGAATACTTTTTGCGATAATAAATTTTCCCCTCCCTTCTTGCCCATGAATCAGGACCTCTCCCTCTTTAGCACAGCTTTTCTCATCCTCCTGCTTAATAGAAATTCTCCCTCCACTAATTCCCTCAATGAACACACACCAGTTATGGATGCACTACATGTCATTGCCCACCTCCCCTACATGTCCAACTGAAATCGCATAGGAGTTAGTGGAAGGTAGAATGGAAAATGGAGCTTTACATGGAAACCTGAGCTTTGCAAATAGGGAACCCGAATCAAATGCCATTGCAGGCAGCCCCCAGTCTGTATGAAGTGGCTCTGCGAGCACTGGAAGTGTCTTTCACTAAATTGGGGAGATGCAGTGTGGGGGCTCTCCTTTCCCCCTTGGCTGGTGGCTTTTGTATCATGGCTCATGCTGTTGAAGCTGAAGCCAGGTTAATGGAGAACATGCGCATGATGATAGAAAGCACCAACCCCTGCATCAGTGAAGCTGCTTTGCTTCTGCATTA
Source organism: Dermochelys coriacea (assembly GCF_009764565.3). Taxonomy (NCBI): domain Eukaryota; kingdom Metazoa; phylum Chordata; order Testudines; family Dermochelyidae; genus Dermochelys; species Dermochelys coriacea. The sequence continues at coordinate 55,498,257 of NC_050078.2, read as the reverse complement.
TGTAAGCCTGTTGGAGAACCGAAGGTGGGTGGCAAGATCTATTTCTCCTCCCCATAGCTCCTGCCTCAGTAGGCCTTGAGGAAGGTACAGCTGGGGGGGATAGGAGAGTGCAGGAAGATTATCAGTTGTGAAGGGGTGGTTCTTTCTCTGGTAGGGGCTTCATATACTTGAGGACGCTGGCTACTGTAGATGAGAAGATGTCCCTCAGCAAGTACAGAAAGTTTTGGTTGGCTGCTATGGAGGGAGGCGGACTGGGGAAGTCAGCCAATGTAAAATAGGATTTTCACATAGATTGATAGATTTTCAGCATAGATACATTAGCCCCACTGAGACTTCAGAGAACACCCACAGAATTGGCAGTCTGGTCCTGTATATGATCCAAACAATTTCTAGAGGACGGTGAACATATAATTTCCCTGTCAATAGCAATTAGCTAGTTGTGTGTTTGCCTGTTGCAGCCGAAATCCAAGCTAAAGGGGAGGAGGGGACGTAGAAAGTGAGGATTATTCTCCAGAGTTCGACTCACCTCAAACTATTTGCTGTAGCTGTCATTCTTAGTGATTCTAAGAGAGTTTATTTCAGTTCTGGGAAAATTATACTAGTCCATGAATAATGTCATTTAATTTTAAAATACACCCTTTCTAGATATCTTATGGACATAGCTGCATTTGGGAATATATTTTTGAATTTATAGCAGTGAAATTAAAGCTGTCATGGTTTAAATGTGTGCATATCTTTGAGAGCTGACGGACGCTAACACATCTGCATATAATGAATATAAGATCACACAGATAAATGCAAAGTGTTCCAAGTTCCAGGTTCCTTCTTCCCCCCATCCCTCCAACCTTTCTTTTCTTATTTCCTAAAAGCAGAAAAAATAAACTATATGTGAAAATAAAAAGACAGCTCAAGTTTTGAGGTGGTGATTCAAAGTGGAGAAATGTATATAGATGTACTTAATTTTACTTTTTATAGATTTTTCTGGTACCCATATAGTGAGTAAGAAAAGAATGCTGTTTTAGTGGTACATAAAAATGATCTATCTTATTTGCAATGGGAAATGGAATGGCACTATAATAGTCAGGTTTTCCATGTTCTTTTGACAGTCTATTAACCTTAATTTCCAACAATAAAAGCCTGTCAAACTTGTTTACTTAGTATCTGAAAACTCATTTAATTGCAAGATAAAATTAAAAGCAAATGAAATCTAAAGTTTTGAATTGCAGCGTGGTAAAGCAGCATTGTACAGTAAAATGGCTTAATATATTTAATGATTTTTAATAGGACATTGTAAGGGACTGCGGAAGACTTTGTTATGGCCTAGCTAGGGAACTTCTGCTTTCTCGAGCCGAGAGGTTACTGTGGGACATAGATAGCTGCTTTGTTATTGTAGGATATAGATAGTTCTTGAAGGACACAGCTGCTTTGCATGGTCCTTCGCCAGGTAGCGGAAAGCCCCCCTTTGAGAAGTACCTAATTCTATATTCATGAGCTGTTTTTGTGTAATGCTTATTAACGCTGACTGTCTGCCCCTCTGTTGGACTCCGTCCCAGGCAAAGCTCTGGTGTGCTGGGTTCCCCGCCTCCGTGACTGCAACGCTTGGAGTGGAGTGGAGTTGCGGGTGGAGTGGAGTTGTGGGTGGGTCACTAACCTTCAATAAAGCCAATAACTCACCGTTGTGTGTAAGCCTCGTTTTTCTCAGAGTACTCCTGCCAGGCCTGTGGTGCTTCGAGCACCTTGGCCCAGAACAGACATGAATGGTTTGCAGTGCCATATATAAAAGAGAAAAGCGTGCTTTTTTAAGAAGTGTTGGCCAGAACCAGTTGGGTCTGACTATGGATATACTGTACAAAGGATCTGTCAGAAAGATATTTTGCTTCCTTAGAATAAACATGAACAATATGAACTTCTGTCTTCCCACCCTCCTTTAGACTCTAGTTTATCTCTCTGGCTTGTGCTATGTTCAGCAGCATTCTAGTGACATAAACGGCTTTTCCCGAGAGATATCACAGTAGTGTTTTTACTATTGCATCGTAAAATACATCATACAATACCAAAGACATTTGAGCCAGATTTGGACATGGTGTCTGGAGTGCAACTTCCAATCTGATTTTTGGACCACTGGCTCAAAGTTCCAGCCACTTCAACTGAGAACCATTTCAACTAACAGCTATTTCAATAAAAATAGAAGAGCTGTAGAGCATTGGGAACCTACAAAGAAAGGTAAATAGCTTGCTGCTTACACTGTATTATTTTTGAGTGAACAATGTACAATGGTTATGATAATTTGTTTTTATTTCCCCCCATGTCAGACCTGGCTACACCTATTTTACTTGCAATTGTAGTGATGACACATGGCAATTTCAGTTCTCCTGGGAAACACTGTTGAGTGCCATTATCGTATCTAACAGTAACACTGGTACTCAAAGCCGTGCTACTTACAAATCTATGAGAAAGTTTGTCAAATATGCTAAACCACAATTGTTCTCTACAACTGCAAACACTACTGGAACTCACATACGCTGATGCTCGAGTTTGGATGGGGCTTTGTTACAAGCCACTCACCCCCACAGCATGTTTCCAATACAGTTCTAGTTATACAGAGTGTGAACTGAAACCATACTGAATATAATCATGGTCCTGATCCTCAAACTGATCCACGGGGTGGATGCCCAGTAATGGGGCACCTGAGGAGGGTCACAGATGGATTTCTACATGCTCTTCTCCCCCCATGGTTGACCCAGGAGGCATTCAATAGATTATTTGCCTCACAGAGTGCACATAGAGTAGCCCTCTCAGCTGCTCTGACCAGCACTAGCTGGAACAGCTACCTGGAAACTCCTCTACTGCCCCATGATCATTGGATCATACAGCACACTGGCCACATCCTTTGAATGATTACTATTGTGCGGGGGCCAGTAGTGGGTGGCACAGAGCTAGCTATGCTGGCTTTCTCCCCACTGATGTAAAGGAAATCTCCGGCAACTATGTTAGATCAGCTCTCTGTCCCTTAGCACTCCTGGGTTGGCACAAAGGGGTGGAACCAGAAACCAAGAATTCTATGACTTCTCTCTTATGAACCATTTTTCTCCGCCCTCTCTCCCCCATCCTTCTGCCCCCGTGCTCCTAGCTAGCCACACAACAGTGTGGAATGAGATTGGCTTGCCAGATGTTCAGTTGGTATCTGATGAAAATGAATGAAATCCGAATGGAATGCACAACACAGTGAGATTTCCTAGGCTATGAAAATAGTTTGTCTCTGCTAACTGTGCTATGACCCTTCTGTAAAAGAAAAACACCTACAAAAGTCACCATGTTTTGCAGGAAATGTTATGTGTCTTAGCAAGGAAGAAAAGGAGTACTTGTGGCACCTTAGAGACTAACAAATTAATTTGAGCATAAGCTTTCATGAGCAACAGCTCACTTCATCGGATGCAGACTAACACGGCTGCTACTCTGAAACTTAGCAAGGAAGGTAGGACTATTTTGATAAATAAGTTATACATAGAAAACCACTCCTTTGGGGGATGTATTAAATAACTGTATACTTCATTAGCTATGGAAAAGCATTTACTGGCTTCATTTTTTAGATTAAAGAAGTTGTCACATTAATGTCAAATAAAATAAAATATCCACCCACTCATCCTTAAATACCCTCAGGCCCACTTTTCAGCTACCGATGACATGTGTTTTATATGCATGACTACACCATAGTTAGACTTGTTCTATGCCATAATACATATCAAAGATGTATATCAAGAAAAGATAAAGGAGTCTGTGATGTGTACCATTTTCTGCAGAAATACCAAGCCTAAGGGATTAGTTGATGTAATCTACACAGGATCTCCACAAACTGTAGCTGAATTAGTGAAAAATCACAGCATCTGATGGGAAATAAAGAAAGTGATTCAATTCTGGTTTGGGGAAGGGAGGATGTATTCTGAATTAATCCTTCCTTTGCACCATCTGTATCTGCTCCATAAAAGAAGTATTTTTTTCAGAACATTAATAGATTCATAGAGTTAAAGGTCAGAAGGGATCATTAGATCATCTAGTCTGACTTTCTGTGTATCACAGGCCATTAAATTTCACTCCGCTACCTCTGTATAGAGTCCATTAGCACAGGAACTTGCTGTTGAATCAGTTTCAGTTCAAACATAAGTCAACAGGTGGCACACTTATGTAAATCTAAGCATAGAAGAATAAATTTATAACACTCCCACCAGCTTACAAAATAACCACTCCTAAGGAATCTGGAAGTATATAAATGAAGTACAGTGCAAGGGCTTTCCACGTGTCAAGTGTAGCTTAATGGTCTCTCTGGTGAATTCTAGAAAGCTATCAAAGGTCTTATATTCCCCAAAGGTTGTATTCAAATCTCTGTAACCTATGCTCAACTGGATAGTTGGTCTCTTACCTCCCACATCACATTCACAGCCATCCACTCTTGCTACTGAGGCCCTCCTTAACCTATTTTTCTATACTTTTCTCCAGTGAGTTGGTTCTCTTGCATAGGATAAGACACCAACAGTTTATGCTAACTTAGCCCTATCCAAAATGTCAAAATCTTCCAAGTCTGCAAAATTGGAGTGGGGAAATCAAAGGAAAATAGGTTCATTGTGGGGTAATTGATGCTTCTGGTTGAGCCAAAACTACCACAAGAATGGCCTTTTGCACCGTACTTTGCCCCTACCACTTAACCAAACCAAGTTCCACTTCAGCTCAGTTCTGAGGCTAAGATCCTGGTTAACCAGTTTGTTCTCCTGAGGTTTTTGTGGGACTGTGTTTTTGGCAGTCCTGCCATATAAGGGTTAATGGTAGAGAAGCAGAGTTATACCAAGATTAACAGCTTCATATGAAAATTGCATTTACCCAGTTTTGTCAATGCATGGGAAACAAAACTCAATGGCTTTTCCATAGTAAAGACATTTAATTTTAGAAATATATTAATTTGCTTATTCTGCATAATTATTTGTAAAGAATTGAGGGAACTGTATGCCAATCTTAGTATTGTTGTACCTCTCCATATAAAAATCACTCTGAGTTCCCAACAATAGAAGTACAATCAGAACAATATGCTACTATTTACATTAGCATTTGTATAAATCCTTTCTCTGCTACACATCATTTTGATGAATTATTTTAGCTGTTTCACCGGTACTTGCAGAATGTAATCTCTGCCCAGAATGTGAGTGGCTTACTTGCTCTTGACTCAATGAGCTGTTCAACCATAGAGCATTGACAACTGTCATGGTATAATCCAATATGAATTGACTTGCAAAAGTCAATTAGAATCCCGTGTTTGGTTAGGGATTCTTATGCACACAACATTCAGATACCTAGTCGGTAACATTCTCTCTATGGAAATGTGCATAGGTTTATTTTCACTGTGATTTGTTTATTTATACTTTCACAGAATAAATCCTTCCAGCATTTAATCCATTGACCTCCTCCAGCACAAAAGGAAGCTTATTTGCATGGAGCTGTCATTTTAGTGGGGGTAAAGAATGCCTGCTTGTAAACAGTTGTATTAAAATATTCAATAAGTCTACAGTGGCAGAATTCATCAAGTAGGATAAACCTAATCAGTATTCCCATTTTTTTCTAACTGATGGAAATAATGAGCACCCAAGAACAGTTTCCTCTGAGCCTGCTTCATGCCAGTTCCTGTTGTAGCCCCTCCTTGCAACACAGTGTGTATGTTTTATAGGAGCACACATGAGGTGGTTGACAATAATGGCTAGTGTGTGTATTGAGTACTGTGGTGGTAAACTGAGGCTTATACCATACACGCTATTCCTACAAGCCATACACTGTAGTAACAGAGAAACAGCAAGAATTAAAAACCAGATACCATAATGTATTTCCTTAGCTGGCAAAAACTAGATAAATCTGCTCATTTAAATGTGAATAGTATGAGAAAATAGGACGCTTTCATTTCCCAGGTTGGGGGTATAACTGGAACTAGAACCCAGACCTTTAGACTTCTGGAGTAGCGTCCTATCACTAGACAACAGTACTGCCTCCTCTCAGACACTCTATGTGTCTTTCCCAATGTTTTCCTCTGAACTCTGGGAGAATTTGCTAGATGCTTTGTAGTTGTTACTCTCTCTCCCCTTGTTTCTTTTTCTTTTGCATTACAAGAGCAGAAATATCTCTCTCCCCGTAATTATCATCAAATAGGATCAGGTTAGTTTTCATCAGTGTCCATTGTTCAGGTAACAAACTTGATTTCGTGTTGCACTATTAAATAGTGGCTCCAAACTCAGACCATCTGTGGGGGACATGCAACAGATTTTAAAGCTACCAGCAAATGAACAAGCCAAAGATGTGTCTTCTGTTCAGTACTTTAAGACTCTTCATGCCACTGAATATTATTTACCTGGGTATTTACAGAAAAGTAAAAGTCAGCTAGACCATATGCTGATGCAGATTAATAAGGAGGCTGAACAGCAAAAATTCAAGCTGTGATCACAGGTGGATGAACCCTAAAATGGTCATTGTTGACTTAAGTTTAGAACAGATGAAAAAGGGCAAAGAGGTTGCAGCTCTTTTTCATTAGTTGTTTTATTGGTAATTGTACACAGGTTCTGATCCCCCGCTCCCCTTGCATTGTTTTGAAAAACAGCTATGGTGTCACTGGGAATTAATTAGCTGGAGTGAATTTTGCTGCTTTTACATTAATTAGTACATTACACTGTAAGAAATCCCCTTGAAATCAATGAAACTTCTTGAAGAATAGGGTATTTATCTATGTGAGCAAAGGTAGACAAATTCAGCCTTTATTTAGTTTGACTTATTGACTTGAGGACATAAGCAGCTGGAGTAGTTCAGAGCAACCATGAGGTTGTTCTAAACTATGCTGATGGTACAGACAGGTGTTGCACTGGCGTCAGGATCAGGGAGCCAAAATCAGCTTGTTTAAATATGCACCCCTCTCATTCTGATGCATGACATATTGGGGACAGAACATATTGGGGAGAGCTCATAATCTAGTCCAAAATGCTGTAGTGAGTATTCTAAGAGGAGCTCAATAAATGATTTCTAGTGTATGAAAATCCAAGACTGCTCAAAATGTGAAAGAAGAATTATCTTCCCTTGCCACAAAGTGTGACTGATTTCAGATGGCCTTCATCACAGTGCACAATCTCTCTTCCATTCTGACTTTGCTGATCATTCTTGTCAATGTCTCTTTTGATTTCACTTGGCATTGTTCACGGCAGAAGAGTTTTCACTCAGTCTTTCGTTCAATTCTGTAAATCTTAATATGTAACTCAAGGTGGTTGTATTTGTCCTTATTTTCTTAGCTGCTTCTTCAAGGGGTTGCACAACTTCAATGCAATACTTCAAAAGGGTCCAAAGGTACAGATGTAATTAAAACCTCTTTTAGTAAATACTGTTTAGCATGTTCTTCTTTTGAGCTCTGATTAGGGCATTAACCATTTTAAAAAAAAATAGAGTTCTAACTCATGGCAAAATTGCAAAAAGATATTATACGGATAAGTTTTTGCCCTTCGTTTAGTATTTTTGCCCTCCATTTAGTATTATTATGCTTTGCTGGACTTACAGAAGTGAGCACTTATTTAGCCACACAAATGAGAGATTTTATGTTCTTACTTCCCACATTGGATGCTGTAAAATCCAAATAAAGCATTAGGCAAGTCAGCAGCTATGCATAAACCACGCATTTGACAGTGCCTTCTTTGTATTGGACCAATATAAACAACAATAAAATCCAGCAGCCAAATCCTGTGATGTAAGCCAATGTTTTTCTCTATTATGTTTCCTCCAGGCTATTGTGTCAGGTGTGGTCAACCTGGAAGTACTGTATTTCAATCACTTAGGAAGTGGTTTCCATTTTTTTAATCTGTATCAGATATGTAAGCAACTCAATGTGCTGTTCATAGACAAACTGTTTTGGCTAACAAGAGGTCCAGATGTCTGTAGTCAGAAGCTGAACTTCAGTAATATCTTCTAATTAAGATTTTTGTTTGGGAGATACAGCTTTGTACTTCTGTTCAAAAGGTGTGTGTGTGGTGGGGAGGGGGGGTGGAGGGGAAAGATTTAAGTACATGGTACTCTAGTGCAGAGTGGCTTAAAAGCCTTCTAAAACCTTTATGTTTACTTACCTTTTGTACAGTTACAAGTGTGGTGCTGAAATCTCTGTGATCTAAGCTGCTTGGAAAGCTAGTTTGGTTTACCTGCATCTCTCTGAGACAGGGAGTTATTGGCATTTTTCAGGTGATTTCTGATTGTCCAAAGCTAATTTATAGTGGAGTTTGCTGTTATCTTCTCCCACGTTGCAGGAATTGGAGGATTGTTTTTCTTTTTTACCCCCATGTGGTTCCTTGTCTTCTGTTATGGAGTGGAGAGGCAGTGTCAAAATTGTGTGTCTGGAGTAGCATGGCTTAGTCTTATGTCCTCTGGTAGCTCAGGACAAAGTCAAGTAGTCCTTAAGAATGTGTTTTTCCTGGGCATTGTTGGCTGCCTCATCCTGAGAGTATGCAGCTGTCTTGGAGGATCATGACTGGAGACGCAGTCTGATGTAGCTGGGTCCTCTGAATCTGTCATTTGGGGAACTGTTATGGGCAAAAAGAAAGGAAGAGTGAAGTTTGAATCATGGAAGCTGGCACAGGAAGCTTCCTTCCAAGCCAGGAACCCTGGATACATGAATTGCCAGGCACTGAAATAGGTATTGTCTTCCCTGATGTACTCATTGATGTTCCTCTCCCAGGGTTTCAGCAATGGAAAGTAAATAAAATTATGCATCCCTCCTACCCCTGTCTTGGGAGCTAAAGCACTGTGGGGTCACATTTACATCCTCCGTCTTTGAATATCATTTTGCCAAATGCTTTTTTTTCTATATCGTAGAAATACTTCTGCTGTTATAGATGTGCTGCCATTTCAAGGCACTCCCGATTGGCATCCCCATGTCCCTTTTCTATGTTCTCCCTCCTCCTCCATATTTAGACTCCCCTGTGACAGACTACATGTGATCACCCTTTGTCTCTTTACTGTCAACTTGTTCAGACAACAGAACGACGATGATGATGATGATTGATGATGATGATGATGATGATGATGATAATGCCGGCATATACACATGGGAGGCAGATGTGTCCGATATAGATTTGCCCTGTCTGCTCTGCTCACTGAACGCTTCCAATTAAACTTTTTTAAACTAGACTTTCTGACTTGGGTGCACAAAAGGAATTAGGCATTTAGGTCCTAGTTGTAGGCACTTAAGTCTTAGTTTTGGAACCCCTGTGATGCTCAGAACTCCCACTGCGCCCTTTAGGCATCCAAACATAGGTGCCTAAGTTTCAGCCTCTGGGCCTGTTCACTGCTGTCTCACTCTAGGACAGGGGTGGGCAAACTTTTTGGCCCGAGGGCCATATCTGGGAATAGAAATTGTATGGCGGGCCATGAATGCTCATGAAATTGGGGTTGGGGTGTGGGAAGGGGTGAGGGCTCTGGGAGGGGGTACAGGCTCCTGGGTGGGGTCAGAAATTAGGAGTTCAGGGTGCAGGAGGGGGCTCTGGACTGGGATGGGGACTGGGGTGCAGCTGTGGGGTGCAGGCTCTGGGGTGGGGCTGGGGATGAGGAGTTTGGGGTATAGGAGGGTGCTTTGGGCTGGGACTGAGGGGTTCGGAGGATGTGGGAGGGATCGGGCTGGTGCAGGAAGGGTGCAGGCTCCAGCTGGGGGTGCGGGCTCTGGGGAGGGGCTGGGGATGAGAGGTTTGGGGTGCAGGAGGGTGCTCCAGGCTGAGATTGAGGGGTTTGGAAAGCAGGAGGGGGATCAAGACTGGGGTGGGGGTTGGGGCATGGGGAGAGGCTCAGAGCTACAGGCTTTGAGGGGCGCTTACCTCAAACAGCTCCCAGAAGCAGCGGCATGTCCCTTCCCCGGCTGCTACATGTAGGCGTGGCCAGGCAGCTCTGCATACTGTCCCATCCGCATGCACTGCCCCTGCAGCTCCCATTGGAGCTGTGGAGGGAGCCATTGGAGCAGGGCCATTGGAGTGCGTAGGAGCCGGAGCGGGGCCATGCCGCGGCTTCTGGGAGCTGCGTGGAGCGGCCCCCAACCCTTTGCCCTGGCTGGAGTGTCAGAGTGGGGCAAGCCCCAGACCCCACTCCCCAGTTGGAGCTTGTGGGCCAGCTTAAAATTGCTCCGGTCCATGGGCTGTAGTTTGCCCACCGCTGCTCTGAGGCCCAGACGTTTATCTCCCACCTAAGCTCCAGAGCGATTGGCAAACCAGAGGAAGATAGGAGTTTGGCAGACTAAGTTGTATGCTGGTCTTGATCCAGAAGATTGGCTCAGAGGCTGTCTACTGGAATTGTGGTGGTGCCTACCTTACAATTTTATCCGGGGCTAAAAATGGGGACTGACCCATGGGACTATAGAGTAATTCTCTCTCTGTCTCTCCGGTCCAATGATTGTTTAAGTATTTATCCACAGTACAACAGTCATTGAGCCACATAGAAAAAAAACTCTGTACTCCCTCAGAGATGGGAGACCCTGAGTCTAATGCCTCTGCTCCAACCACTCTTCCATTATTAAGTCAAAGTGGAACATCTTCAATAGGAGAGACTGAGGGATCCCCATACCAGAATGTATCATAGCAATCTTGGGCAGAGACCCAGGTCTCACTGCTTCCTGACTGCGGGATCTTTAAGGCTGAACAGTTCCCTGTATAGAGTATGATATCCCCAGCAAGCCAGACCATCTAAAAGACCAGTGTCTGTGCTTTGCTTTCTCTCCAGAGGCTATGAGCAGTTTAATTGCTTGCAGTTATAGGTTACCACACAGCTCTATCTAAGTAAGCACATTTATTCTTAAGGTGAAAGCATTACAGAAAAAACATATTAAAAGTAAGAAAAGAACCTATATGCATGCTAACAAGCTTATCAAAGGTCACCACAATTCCGGCCTTGGACTGTGGTAGGTATCAGTCCTTCAAAATCCACAGGTGGGTTTTCCCCAGGATTACAAATTCATCACTGTCTAAGATTCAGAACAAGAACCCCAGCTAGACCATTCAGCCATTTCTTTATATAGCTTGCACCTTTGGGCTTCAGTCTCTGGGAGCAGGTATAAGAACAGGCACCCTCTCCTCAGAACATAGCTTCAAAAGGCTGGGTTTATGCATAACCAGAGATAGGGAATTTGCATTAACCTCTCCCTAGATATTCCCCAGAAAATCCACCTCACACTTATTGCCCCATGTGTCCATTTTTGTATGGCACATTTTCAATATAGATCTTTGAACTCCCAGGTCTCTCATCTGTCACTGCTGCCCCCTAGAGTGTTTACATACAATCTCAGCCCACAAGAATACATACACCATTTATTTAATACAGCAAACCCCAAAGATGTTTAAACTTAATTCAATAAGGTCTCCCAAAGATACACAGGAAATTGCCATATCTGTCACCACCTCATCCTTGGCTTCTTGTTAAAATGGTGTAGGCGCCTAATCTCAAGGAAAGGGTTCACATCTAAGAATTGCAAGCAAAGATGGGCACCTCCCTCCAGCCAGGATTTAGGTGTCTATTTCTGTGAGTGGACGGGTCTTAGCACACACCCCTCTAGTCTGCATCTCTCATTGACTAGCTTTGGCAGCTCCCTGACAAGCATGCTGGCTTTTGTTAACTGCATTCTAAGGAGCCTATCTTCCCCCATTCATTGTATAGGGAGCCTAGGCACCTAACTCAGGCTTGGTGAATCACAGGGATTTCCCAGGCACCTAAAAGTTAGGCTTTGTTGCTCACTGTTACAATACCTAACTTCTTGTGTATATGCAGGCCTAAGGCCTTGTCACCACTCCTACCCACCCCACATGTCTCCAGAGCCATCCCTTGGGTAGGGTGAATTGGGGTGACTTCCCCTGACCCCGCGTTTTGGGGGCCCCGTGCTTCGATAAAATCAGGACTGTCCCATTATTTAGCCCTTAGCCCACATCCTGACCGATGCCATTTGTCCCAATAGCCAGGAGAGGAGGCAGGCGGGGAGGTGAGGTGGGAGGCGGCAGGGTGAAGAGGCAAATGGGGAGGCGAGTGGCAGGCAGGCAGGTGGGAGAGGGGTGAGGAGGCAGGCACAGAGCCGCCCCTTGGGTAGGGAAAATCAGGGCAACCACTCCAGGCCTCAAGGTTTGGGGGGCCCCATAGGCCAGTGCAATTGGCTGGCGCAGTCAGTCCCGGAAGACATAGGCATGGGAACTAGGGGTATGGGAGGTGCTGCAGCACCCCCGGGTTCCTGGCTGCTGTCCCGTGTGCCCAGAGACTTGGCTGCCGGCCTGATCCCTCCCGCTGGCCTAGCTGCCGATGCAGAGTGAGACCCCAAGCCAGCAGGGGCTGATTTGTCCCAGACCCCACAGCTCCTTAGGGATGGCCCTGGGCAGGTGGAGGGGCGGACAGTAAGGAGGAGAGTGGTGGCCGGGTGGACGGGGGTGTGGCATCTCAGACAGATGGCAGGGAGACGAGTGGCGGGCAGGCAGGCGGATGATGTGGAGGAGAGTGGCGGCTGTGTGGGTGGGGAGTGGGGGTGGTAAGGAGGTGACTGGCTGCTGGGTGGGCAGTCACGGATGGCGAGGAGACTAGCAGGGAGGCCGATTTATAGATTCATAGATACTAAGGTCAGAAGGGACCACTCTGATCATCTAGTCCGACCTCCTGCACAGTGCAGGCCACAGAATCTCACCCACCCACTCCTATGAAAAACCTCACCCATGTCTGAGCTATTGAAGTCCTCAAATCATGGTTCAAAACTTCAAGGAGCAGAGAAGCCTCCCTCCAGTCAACCATGCCCCATGCTACAGAGGAAGGCAAAAAAACCTCCAGGGCCTCTCCAATCTGCCCTGGAGGAAAACTCCCTCCCGACCCCAAACATGGCAATTAGCCAAACCCTGAGCACATGGGCAAGATTCACCAGCAAGATACCCAGGAAAGAGTTTTCTATAGTAAATCAGATCCCATCCATCTAATATCCCATCTCAGGGGATTTGGCCTATTTACCCTGAATATTTAAAGATCAATTACTTACCAAAATCCCATTATCCCATCATACCATCTCCTCCATAAACTTATCGAGTAGAATCTTAAAACCAGATAGATCTTTTGCCCCCACTGCTTCCCTTGGAAGGTTATTCCAAAACTTCACTCCTCTGATGGTTAAAAACCTTCGTCTGATTTCAAGTCTAAACTTCCTGGTGGCCAGTTTATACCCATTTGTTCTTGTGTCCACATTGGTGCTGAGCTTAAATAATTCCTCTCCCTCTCCTATATTTATCCCTCTGATATATTTATAGAGAGCAATCATATCTCCCCTCAACCTTCTTTTAGTTAGGCTAAACAAGCCCAGCTCCTTAAGTCTCCTTTCATAAGACAAGTTTTCCATTCCTCGGATCATCCTAGTAGCCCTTCTCTGTACCTGCTCCAGTTTGAATTCATCCTTTTTAAAAATGGGAGACCAGAACTGCACACAGTATTCTAGGTGAGGTCTCACCAGTGCCTTGTATAACGGTACTAAAACCTCCTTATCCCTACTGGAAATGCCTCTCCTGATGCATCCCAAAACCGCATTAGCTTTTTTCACAGTCACGGATGGCGAGGAGACTAGCAGGGAGGCCGATTTGTCCTGGGCCCTGCGCCCCCCTAGGGACAGCCATGCTTGTTTCTACAGCAATGCAAACTCCTAGTGTATATGTGCTGCTCCAATGTAAAGATGTGCTGTCTTGTAGCTTACTCCAATTTGAAACCAAGCTACTTAAGCTGTTGGTGTACATTACTTTTAAGTACTGGTGCATAGACAACTGGCTGAGCTACACTGGTGCAAACATCCCTGGTATAGGCAAGGCTCTGGACTTTTAAATATGCATTTTTATTGCTGCCCACTCTGTCAGAAGGCAAAATTATAAGAAATGATATTTGTATTGCTGTGTGGTGAATATAAAATGTAGTTTTGGAGTTTTTGTTAGGGGAAATTATTAACATCGCTTAAAGAGAATGATATATCAGTGGCATTATCAAAATAAGTTGTTTTTAAAGTTACAGTATTGTATTTTCTCTTTGTCCTTCTGGGATAATGATCATTTTAAATGAAAAAGGGCTTTGTTAGCCAGTAATTGCTCTCTATTGGGACATCTTCTTAAAGGCCTGTTACACAGCCCGTTGAAGATAATGAAAAGACTTCCATTGATGGCAGTAGGCTTAGAACAGTGGTTCTCAAACTATGGGTCAGGACCCCATTTTAATGGGATTGCCAGAGCCAGCATTAGACTTACTGCAACCCGGGGCTGAAGCTGAAGCCTGAGCTCCACACCCACCCAGGGCAGTGGGGCTCAGGCTCTCGCCCCATCTCCTCCCACCTGGGATCATGTAGTAATTTTTTTCTCACAAGGGGTCACGGTGCAATGAAATTTGAGAACTGCTGGCTTAGAGACTATTATAGATCTCTTGGACAATATTCATACATACATAAGTAAATGTCCCTTTCACCAAATAATTGGCATCTTCTAGAATAAGTGTTTTTGTTTTAAGAAAAGGAGTACTTGTGGCACCTTAGAGACTAACAAATTTATTAGAGCATAAGCTTTCGTGAGCTACAGCTCACTTCATCGGAATGCATCCGATGAAGTGAGCTGTAGCTCACGAAAGCTTATGCTCTAATAAATTTGTTAGTCTCTAAGGTGCCACAAGTACTCCTTTTCTTTTTGCGAATACAGACTAACACGGCTGCTACTCTGAAACCTGTTTTTGTTTTGTTTGTAAGCAATAGGGGGCAAAATCCTAGCTCAAATTAAATCAATATTCTCACTGACTTCAGGGGATTTCATCCCAAATGTAGAGTGGCTCTTTCAGGACTAAACTGTGTATTTCTTTTGAAAATATGCCCAAATGTTAATACGGGTTAATTGCATAGATAATTATCCCATTTGGGTAAGAGACGGCCTTAATCTACAGCTGAACTATTCCTTTCTTTTCACAAAAAAATCAAATTACTGTCAAATTGCCAAATGCAGAGTTCTTTATTAGAAGCTAGTAATGTGTCCTGTACTCTCACACACGTTTGTGTATGCTGTGCATATGTGTGTACTTACCTCGGAGGAAGATAATTATTAGTGAATGTGTAATCACACGTTAATGTGCTTCTGTCTTTTTTAAACACACACAAAAGCCATCAAGGCTTTTTACAATGGCTAATGCATCTTACTCAAAAACACACTGAATGTAAAAGAAATGGCCCCTTTGCTCTTCAACTAGATCATTTGTCTTTTTCCTTTAAAAACACACACACGGAGAGATCCTATTGGTTAGGAAGTGCCCTCTCCAGAGGTGGTTCCAAGAGACTAATGTTGCTCTCTCTTTTAAAGACACACACATTAAGAGTCTATATTGATAATAAGTGCCTTCTCCAGTGTTTGAGAGTCAGTCATTAATATCTTCTGTCTCTAAAATGCGATTTTCCAAAAAAAACCAACCAACCCCCAAACCCTCTCATGACTCTCACCTCACAGCTTGAACTCACCCTTCAGAAAAGAAGCCTTGATGTTACTTTTATGTTCTTGAGTGCATCTCAAATTGCTATCCCTGTATTTGGGCTTGCAAAGTGTTAAATCATCAGGCTTACAGTTGCCTGGTGGTGAAGAGTCACCACCTGGAGTCAGAAAATACAGATAATACAACTACTTTTAGTTTAGACCAAGGATTTTTATGTGCATATTACACAAGCTCCATTTTATTGCATTTATGTTTGCCTTTAAAGCCATCACTGCTACCATGACTGGGAAGCAGAAGCAGTGGGTCAAAATACTAAATCATGGTATACAGTATGGTCAGACTTCTCCAGAAATAGCAATGCTGCAAGGAGGTGGTCAGAGTGATCTAAGTACGTTGACTTCAGCTACGTTATTTTGTGTAACTTAGATGGCAACCCCTCCTCCCCCGCCCAATGTAGACCAGGCCTTAGTCCTGCCATGAATGCAGGGGATTGGACTAGATGATCTGTGATTAACTGCTGAACTCTTAATAACTCTTACTTTGTATACAAAGGATGATGGATACATGGAAGCTATATTTAACCATCTGAGCATGTGATAAAATTAACTATTTGCCATGTTATCAGACTATAACATGGTAGAATTAATTTATCATTAATTAATGATGTAATATGAAATATGACAGTAGTAGGCTTGAAAGCATACAAAAATAAATTCGGGAACTAACAACCTGGCAAATTCTCTTAAAGAATTTTCTTAAGTTATAAAAAACACTTTTTGCTGAAAATATATCATATACTTATTTGAACTGCTGTCATTTCAAATCTATCAAGATGGTATTTTAAAACATTTTGGAAAAAAATTCCATTGTAGTTTAAGAACTTGCACAGTTTCAAGGTTCCATTCAGAAAGGACTGAGTTAAAAATACAGATTTACACTGGGATTGACCATTAAAAATATTGATTTAAACTAGAAAACCTACTAGACTATTAGCTATAATCTATGAAGGGCATGGACTAACCAATTTGGATAAAATAAAAAACATCCAATCAGTTACTGCCATCCATCCTAACCTTTCCCCTTTGTTCAGAATAAGCTGAAAACAAATCTATTTCTCTCCATCTGATCTACCTATTTATACTACACTCTCACCATACCAAAGTTTTGAACTGTCATCATGTATGTTTTTTGGCTTTCATTTTTTTGGTTGGTAATTGCTGAAAATACCTTTAAACAGTATGAGATTTTCAAATCCAATTTTGAAGATTCATAAGGTCTAGATAGTTAAGATAAGCAATAATCAAACATCCAAACTAGATCGGAACTCCAATAATCCCTCATCTACGCTGTAGTAGCAAGCACTAAAATACAGTTCACTATGCTGGTATACGGCAGGGGACATATGGATGGTAATGGATCCAAACGCAAGCCTTCTAATCAAAAAAATCAATTTCATCAGGACTAATTGTTTTCTTCAAACATCAGCAATTGCCAGTCCAATGATTTTTAATCGTTAGCCATTGTTTTCAAGTTGTTACCCACAACCAGTTGCACTGACAGATGACTGTTGGCTGCACTACTGTACCCTGAGCTTTTTCCAAGCTCTATTCCATGGGAATTGGAGCATAAATAAATGCCACTGTGTATTTAAAGAAATTTCACCATAAAAGAAAAATCATCACAAATGCAGCTACAAGCATGTACAGTGCACCAACACCATGCATAACATCATTGGCAGTAAATCCCTGTGTATAAAGAGTAGTTGGCCCCAAATGTATACAATATTGGAAAGTTTTATTTCATTACAGTGTGTTTCAGACATTCATTCTGTGAGAGGTACTACATTTCTGTTATGACTAATACTTTCAGTAATCTTTATAGATTAAATTCAATCTTGTTGGGAACCTCAGCTCCATCTGAAAGCAAAGGGAATGGTATGTTTAAATACAAAAGAAGCTATGTGTTCAAACTGTATGTCAGCAAGGGGAATAAAATTATATGGTAATAAGATATCAAAAAAACATAGATGTATATCTCAATAAACTGTTTAACAGGGTGTTAACAATTAATTTTACAGTTTGACCTAACAGCAAGTCAAAAGAGCTAAAAATGAAATCAGTCTATTAAAATGTTTGGCTCACAGTCAACTTGGGTTAGAAAACATTGTTGTTGTTATTGTTACAAGTTCATGATATTAAAACTACTTTGACTAAATTCTGAGAAATGTCTCTTATAATTTCCATACTAGGATTTTTATGAAAGAAACTTGATTTCCCAAGTCTTTTGAAGCTGAAATGTTGAATTGGCTGCAGTGCTAAGTTTTAGATAGGACTGATTTTACTTTCTTATTAGAGGAGATAAAAATGATACAGTTTATTGAATTGGGCCAGTCAAGACAATGATTGTTTTAACTGGGAGACACTTCCTAATGATTAGCTCAATTAATATTGAGAACTATATTGATCATCACTCAATGGCTAGCAGGGAAGAAAACAAGGAAAGCATGTAGTATGAATCAACATATATTAACATTATTGCTACCATTTCCAGGGAAAAAGAGGAGATCATTTAAAGTCAGGGGTGTTCTGATTAATTCTGAAAGTCAAACATTTAGCTTAGTTGCTGTTATGTCTGCTTTGTAAGTGAATTATATTTTCATTTTAATAAATGAAGTTCAGCATTACCACGTATCTAAAATTAACAATGGAAAGGCTGCCTGTTGATGATATTAGAACCTGATCTAATGATGATCTGAGAATCTTTCCCCATTTTCCCTACTTTAAAGCCCCATCCCAAAAAGCACTTAACCAAGCATTTAACTTTCAGTATGTGAATGGTCCCACTGACTTCAGGTAAACTACCAGTTTCTTAGAGAAAGACCAAGATATGGGGAAACAAATGAGGAAAGAAGGGGGGGGGAATGTAACTTAAATTGGATTATTCACAGTCTTAAAGGTAAGCATCTACTCAATGCTTTACTGGCTCACAGCTATAAAGCAGGGGAAATTGTAGTAAATAGGATTACTCACATGCCTAAAGTCCATTGAGGATGAACATAGTCTTCCTACTTCCTGCCAGCATAAAGGCTATAGGAGATTCTGCTCTTCGTTTTATCCAGCAACTCAATTATTATATTGCATCCAGCTTTTAAAATATATCAGTGTTCTCTTTTCTGCAGGCAGAAATCACATGTTGGGGTGTTATAACATTAAATACTGCCACTGACTTTTGATTTAAATGATTGATGGATCTAAAACAATAAACTGTAGTTACAGTGCCTAGTAACCACTTGTCTTTTTTCCCTCTTATTTATGTATTTCTTCAGATACCAATCTATAATCAAGGAAGGCTCTTGCAAAAGCATGGGATTGTATGGCATTTCCCAGTTCCCTCTTGCAGAAAAGAATTCTGGGAAGTTTCTTGGGCTGTATATGTAAGGCAGTGTTTAATTATAGTTTCAGTATGAGAGTATTCAGTATTATACTACCATATTTCTTTCATTTGGGATCTATCATAGGATGTATTTTTGACCTATGCCTGAGGATTACTAATATAAAGTTATTACTAGTATAAAGTTGGGCCCTGATCCTGATTATATTTACATGCATGCTTAACATTAAGTATGTGAGTGGCCCAATGGACTTCAGTGGGACATACCTAAAGTTAAGCCCATATGCATTCATTTGCTGGTTTTGTAATATGTTTTGGGGCTGTATTTTAAGCATTTGTAGCAGAACTTCCACAGCAAATCTCAAAGGGTAAGATTCAATATGCTTTTTTTTAAGTGTGACTGTTTTTCCCCTTTATGCCACAATCCCTATAAGTATTTGCCATAATATATATCACATGACTTTTGATTATCTAACTCTACTTCTAGACTGCGAAACCGTTTATTTCCAAAGACATCAACCCTCTCCTAGCACAGTTGTTAAGTCTTAGCAACTCCAAGCCTTTTATAATTAAAACTAAGTGATATCTGTCTCTGATCCTGTCTGTGTCTGCTTTCTGTAGACTACTACACTATTTATGTGCACTTCTTTAGTCATTCTTCAGCACAAGAGAAAATAAATATATCACTGAAAGGCACGATTGACGCTATAGTGAAAACAGCCTTTTATAAACAGCCCAATGCAAGCGTTACAAGGCCAAAAAGTACAGTTTTAATCTGTGGTTGTGTCTAGTTGCTAGAAGCTATTTCCTAGTTAGCACTTATTTATTCTTCAGTAGAATCACAGAGTGAAATTAATGGCATCACCAATGGATGGGACCTCTAAAACATAATGCCTTTTATAAATAACTCCAAACAAAACAGATCCTTCCACTTGCTAGAGCATTAATGCTTTTTCCAGTTTGCAGGAAACCAAAACAATCCAATCTGAATGAGGTGGTTTTTTTGTGACTTAAAAAAAACAAACCTTAGGAGTTTGACCTCCTCAAGTGCAGTCAATAAGAGTATTTGTCATGGACTTTGATGGGAACAGAATCAGGCCTTTAATGTTTTCCGCAATGGCTCTTATAAACAAAACATTTAATTTTTAAGCATTCCTTTTGGAAAATAGCCCAAAATTGACAGCAGCTGGCATATTGCTGCAATGAAAATGCAAGCTTGTACTTTGGCCTCTTCCTTTCCAGCTAGTCTAGGATTATCCCTACCCCAAACTGACTCTGAAACTATATTCTCTTGACTCACAGTGATTTATTTGTTCACTTATTTTTGCACTCTACAGTAAAAAAAAAACATTTTAAAATACTGCTGTGTCATCTGAGAAAATTTAATTGCTCATATTTCCATTCTATATGATATACCGAGCTCTGATTTGCTATTACCCCAGTTTTTGAGCTCTTAATGACAGATTTCACTATGATCAGATTGATATTGTCTGTAAGGAGCTATTACTTTATTCCCCCCACAACTGTAAGCCTATTTTCAGACACTGATTCCTGTCTACTCTGTAAAGTTACTTTTTAAAATATTTCTCCCAGCCTGACAGCCAATTAGTACATCATAGGGGTTTTTTTTTTTGTAAACTAAGAACATATGTTGTTTATCATAATCATTTTCATTGTGTGGGAGGCCATCTCCTTTCGAATCTGCCCAAAGACACTTTGTTCTATCTTGAGCTGCCCTCTTTGCTTTACTCTATATTTCATTGCCTTGGTCTCAGGATTTAAAAGATTTGTTATGTTTGAAAGTGCAAAAAGCCTCCTTATTTGCCCTATTGATTTTATTTTTCTCTACCCACTTGAACTAAAGTGTACAGTAGAAAAGTTTTCCCTGCTGAAATTGTGTTTTGTCATTTTTGTTTGTGATGATTTTTATAATGTAACCAGGGGATTTAAATAAACCCGGCAAAATTAAAGCAGTTAATTTTTTCTGCATGAGACAAGGGAAATTTTAAGAACATTTATAATAAAATGTTCCATATCTTACAAAACTGATGAAAGTACAGATGGCATAATGCACTAGCAAAGAGAAGTAACAGGGTAGCTACAGTAAACCAAGTTTATAGACTAAGGTCCTAATCCTGCCTGCACTCTTTCTCTTTCAGTACCCCTGGTTCATTGGAAATCCATGTGTGTACAGAGGTTCACCCACATGGAATAATTTGCAGGAGCAGGGCCTAAGTGTGGCAAAAACTTCCCATTAACTTCAATACATGCCAAATCTAGATATTATGTACCAATATTTTCTGTTGGTTGGAGCAGCATTTCAAATGAGCAGAAGAACTGCAATTGTGCTCAGTCCTTGCAGGGAGTTCAGTCTGGGGTATTGCACTCTTCCCCCTATTCTGTTGGTGCAGAAACTAGCCTCCATCTAGCTCACTGCAGTTTTCCCCAATATATTTCGTGTCCCTCATGCTATGAAATGAAAGGCAAATTGTTGAAGCTTTTCTTTCTGGTATTATATTATTTAGCTCTGAGTAAGCATTGTTTTATCAACTTTATTTACTAGTTTACTGTTTGCTTTTACACATATATTATTTGGCTATGATAATACTGGGATTTGGGATTTGAGCTTCAGACTTGCTTTTCTCCAGTCAGCTGTCCACAAACCTGGTGAAAAGACTGGAGGGTGCAGGTTCTCATGTTGCTTCTTGAGCCAGGCCTCTCAACCTTTACATCTGCTAATGGCTTACATAAGAAGCTGAAAACAAATCACATGCATTCACAATGTGGAACACCTGTTTTTGTACATTATAAGGGACAAATTGTTTTTAATCGTAAACATCTGTTTTAAGATCATTTTAAATAACTGTACCTTTTTTCTTTTTTCAAAAGAAAACTGGACAAAACAAACTCTATTAGAAGCAACCAAAAAGACACCCCTTATACATCAGCTTCAAGGTTTGAATGCAGGACCCCACAGATCTCTACAATTTGAGCCAAAAGAGTTGCTCTGGACCAACCACTGCCAGACATGACACACACATTGCTAGCAGGTTACAAAAATATTTGCTAGACATCAATTCAAGATTGGAAACCAGAAATCCTGGATTCTATTCCTGGGTTAAATGATGGAGTTGTGATGTGCGCTAATATTCACCTAAGGTTTATACTACCATATTTCTTTCATTTGGGATCTATAATAGGATGTATTTTTGACCTATGCCTGAAAAAATACTGGACTAGTACATTAACCCTCTGCACCAAGCAGTCCCCTCATAAGAGGCATTGCTAATGCTTTCACAGTTTAATATATTGACCACTACTATTATTTAGCCATTATCATTAAGTGAACGGAGGCTCCCTTCTGCTGTTGTCTGAACCTAATGTTGCTAATTTTGCTAAAACAGTACTTCTGGCCAAAATGTTAATGAATGGTGCACTAAAGTTAGTTTAATCATCAATTAAGCTTGGAAAATTGAAACATCCTACAGACAGTCATGCAGGTGCTTATGGCTGAATTTGATTAACTTAGTTTAAAGACACTTCTCTTTATTCATATGCAAAAATAGGGCTATTCTCCATTTTGTGTGGGTATCACTAAATGATGCATAAACTTAATGTTATCCTGCCTAAAACAGCTGAGCACACTGAATAATGTTAGGGAATTATTGCCTTACAAATATGGCCACATTTTAAAGTGTCTATTACAGCTGTTGGCAACAAGGACACATGCTATCAAGTTTATAGTATTAAGTTTAACAAAGACGGTTAAGGGGTGATTTGATTTCAGTCTATAAGTACCAACATGAGGAACAAATATTTAATAAAGGGCACTTCAATCTAGCAGAGAAAGGTGCAATGCAAACCAGTGTCTGGAAATGGTTATGGGGTGATTTGATTACAGTCTATAAGTATCTACATGGGGAACAAATATTTAATAATGGTATCTTGAATCTAGCAGAGAAAGGTATAACACAATCCAATGGCTGGAAGCTGAAGCTAGACAAATTCAGAAGAGAAATAAAGTGTAAATTTTTAAATGAGAGTAACCATTGGAACAACTTACCTAGGCTTGTGGTGGATTCTCCATCACTGACAATTTTAAAATCAAGATTAGATTTTTTTTCTAAAAGCTCCGCTCGAGGGATTATTTTGGAGATGTTCTATTGTCTGTGTTATACAGGAGGTCAGACTAAATGACCACAATGGTCCCTTCTGGTCTTGGAATCTGAGTCATACTGATTGATCTCAGATGCCTTCTTTCTGAAACTTTATATAT
This sequence comes from Dermochelys coriacea, assembly GCF_009764565.3. NCBI lineage: Eukaryota > Metazoa > Chordata > Testudines > Dermochelyidae > Dermochelys > Dermochelys coriacea. The sequence goes on along the minus strand of NC_050078.2, from coordinate 55,475,096 downwards.
AAAAATAAAAAGCTGGAAGGGTAATGAACATGCATGTCAGTCTGTGTTTCTTCAACTACTCCCATTAGATAGAAGTGCTTCAGAAATGTAAAAAGAAAAGGAGTACTTGTGACACCTTAGAGACTAACAAATTTATTAGAGCATAAGCTTTCGTGAGCTACAGCTCACTTCATCGGATGCATTTAGTGAGCTGTAGCTCACGAAAGCTTATGCTCTAATAAATTTGTTAGTCTCTAAGGTGCCACAAGTACTCCTTTTCTTTTTGCGAATACAGACTAACACGGCTGCTACTCTGAAACCTTTCAGAAATGTAAAGCATTTTCCCCATCTATTAGGGTAATATCACTTTTAGTTCTCATGCTGCTTTTCCAAACTTTGAAAAAAGTCAGGAAATGAATTTCTAACATGATACTCTACATTTAAATGTAAAAGGTCATTTATCTTTTATCTCACAGTAAGTGAAAATTTATTCACATGTCAAATCTTTCATGTCAGGGAGAATCCAGATTGTGGGCGCTAAAGCTTTTCATGTTATGTTTCTAATTAGGTCTGTGACTCATTCTCATGAATAATATATCAAGCCACATATTAGCATCTAATCCAGCTAACTCATCAATTTACAGTAACCCTTGGCTGAAGCAACTATAATAAAAATGTCAAAGAGGCTGCAGTATTTTTCCAACAGCTGTTAGAAGTTCTATATTGTCTCTGGATACTGAACTTCAAAGCAATTTATCAGGATTAAAGGAAACACATTGGGCATTTTTGGGGTTGAATAGATTTGACTGAATCTATTACAGTGAAGGACTTTTGGGTCTAATTACAAAATTTTATGCCTCTATTGATAAAAGCTATTTTCCTCTTCAATGTAGAATGAAGGTTCCCCCACCCCCAAATGCTGTGACCTTCTCAGGAGCATAGCTTGAACATAGTGCATTTTGTATCTGCAAGAAACTGTAGTATACTTTATACTTGCGACTGCCACAAGCAAATGGGGGCAGCTAATGGATTATTCCAAAAGTCTTAACCTACTCAGATATTTCATTTGTGTACCCCATGATGGACTCTGACCTTAATTTTACAGAACATTTTTGCAGTACTCTTCCCAGCTCTGGATGTGACTGTTGTTGTGGATGTAACTGGCATTTTGTTTGTGATCACACTACCAAGTATTGTCAAACAGTTTCACTCCATCATGTGGTGATCATCACCAATTAGTTTATTTGACAGCTATAATTTCCCAGTGCACCATCACTATTATAACTGTAAATTATCTTTGAGAGTGTCCTTAAAATGTCTCCTTTGACCACTGATGTTTGTTTTCCATCATCTAGTTCACCAGAGGTCAATAGCTCTGGCATACATTTCCCTCGTGTTTTATTTTTTAGATGGGTGATAGATCTCCATGCCACTCACAGCCCCCAGAAGAATCAGCCTCTGTGTGAGGCTCCAAGCAGTGGCTGATAAGCGGGGAGACGGGGAAGAGAGATGGAATTTAACAAGCTTTGCCCAGCTTTTCTGCCTTTCCAAATGCTGTTGCTCCATTGCCACATCTGCTAAGTTCTGTGAAGAGAAAGGGAGCCTTTGAAACTGATGTGGCTCAGCTGCAGTCTATGTCAGACTCCATGAGAATAACCAGCATTGAAAAAAGACAGATTATATAACTGTTCTTTTTTTGCATGTGTATTCACTCTCCACCCCACTTCTTCCTCTCTCCTTTCAAATAAGCAAATATAAATCTAGTATTTTAATTATAGAAAGATTTGTAGGATACAGAATACATTTCTGACATATGTTAATGAAAATCAGATTGTTAACATATGGAAATTACAACAAATTAAGAGCCAGATTTTCAAAAGAATCAAGTTCCCATTTAGGCACCTAAATAAAATGGCCAAATTCTCAAAAATTACTTCACCATATACATAAGAGGTAGCAGGAGTCCCCTTATTGTAGTCGATGTGAGAAATCCAGTTAATAACATTTCACAATGTCTCTCCTTAGGTATTTTAGGTGGAAACAACATTGGCCTACAAATTAAATTTCACAGATTTTATAATAATAAAACTCAATAGACACTGAGTAAAATTTTTCAAAGGCACCTAAGTTGAAAATGTATAAAACTATTTTGGTGGGAAAAGAACATGTAAAAGGCAATGCATGTTTTTTGGTTGTTACAGATCAATAATGAGTGTGTGTTAGTGGTAGTCCTTTCAAAGGTTCTGTGACAGACAAGGCCTGTGGATTATGATATTTTCTCTACATCTGAAAGCCTTCTATTCAGTGTGGCCCTCAAGGCATGCTAAAACTGGAAAAATAGTAAGTGAAACTTCATTAAGTATTCCCCAAGAAACTCCAAAAAGGAACTGTAGAGTTTTCTATTTTATATTGCATATGGGGAAAGGAATAATAAAGGAAATAAAGGAATTTATACACCCAAGAACAGAGCATGAAACTACAGAGTTAAGATATAGCACTTTCAAATGACTAACCTGTGCTTGGCACAAGCATCAAGTAATAGATACATCGACAGAGCAATGTCAATAACAAATTAAATAAAATGGCAAATAATTCTGTCATGTCAAAAGTTGAATTTAGAGAGCAGATCAGGTATGTAAGCAATAGGATTCTGGCCTTTTTACCTCTAAGTCATTGGTTCCAATCTAATTGGTTCCAAATGGTAGCAACTGAAAGTTGTTAAACTGATAACTCTTAGAAGGTTTATAGGAAAAGAGCTAGTGGTCTCAGGACTAATTTCCAATGGGCAGGTAGTATAATCCCTGTTGGAATTAATTGGCACACTCACTATTTGGGAATCTAATAGAATGGCTTGACATGCAACAAGCATGGAGAGTGAACTACCCTCTCTCCTTTAAAGGTTATAACTTGAGGCCACAGTTGAGGTACCATGATGAAGTAGTTTGGACTGTTGCTGCCTTTTCCCTGTACTATTAACAAGAAGACAATTTTAGTGTCCAGGGGTCGGAAGTCCAAAGATTTCAAGGACACTGAAGTTAATGGTAGGGAAACAAATTGTTTCAGAATGGGAGAGCAGAGGAATTAAAAATACCTGTTCTTCATTCTCTATAATTACACGCATACTTTGTGTAGATATCTAAATACAATAACAAGACGCCTGAAGAGGTATGTGGAGGGCTGGAACATTATTATTACCTTAATGTACTCTCTTTAATGTGCAGTAAAATCAAGTAACATACAAGTGCTTTAAGATTTTGGTTCAGCTCCACAAACAGATTTAGGTTCAGAAACACTTTTAGATGCCTAACCACCCAGTGAAATCCACAAATCCAGATTTATGTGCCCGAGCTCCCTGTACAATGAATGCAGTGCAAGAGGCATCTGAGAATAGAAGCCACAAAAGCCAGTATACTGAGTGGTTCCCCGCATAAACTACCAAATAGCAAACACTGATAAGCGGAATGTGTCCTAAGCCTCACCCCTCTCAGAGACTTGGGTGCCTATCTCCTCTTGGGCTCCACAGCTGGCAGCCCTCTCCTGGAGTCAGGCACCTGTGTGGTTTTCTCAACTACTGGACTATAGAGTCAGTCTCACTTTTCTTGCTGGGCCAGTGAATACTTCATGCACATTGGAACAGATTTGATAGGATATATTGACAGAGACTCACATAAGACTATCCCTTAGGATAGTAGTTAGAACGCATCTCTGAGAGGTGGGAGAGCTGTCTTAACATTTTTTCCTCATCAGGCAGAGGAGAGAATTGAACCAGGGTCTCCCATCCCAGATGAGTTCCCTAACCGCTGGGCTAAAGGTTGACAGGGAGGCCATCACATCCTGTCACTGATGTTTTGTGTTCTTGGAGCATGTCTATCAGACTCGACTGATGGGCCTCCATCTATCTTCATCTAGCCTCTGGGACTTAGGTATGAGATAGGCTTGAGATAGCAGTGCACGTGCTCAGAGGCAGAAACTTAGTATTTTTACAGAAAAAATGTAGGTGTCTAGTGAGTTCAGGTGCTTACAAGGTTAAGTGGAAGTTGAGAGGGGTTTTATGGATCAAAATGGCACCTAAATCTAGGCTTGAGAGGTGGGATATACAGAGGGACTTAAGCATTGTGATGCTCAGAGTTGGAATGCCTATCTTTTTAGCACTTAGAAAGTCATAGGAATGACACTGCAATTCACAATGCCAAGCTATGTGCCTAGGCTCCCTGTAGAATGAACGGGGAGAGACAAAAACCTAAGATTGCAACCCACAAAGCCAGTGTGGTAAGCGGGGAGTTGCTGACAACAGGAGTGCATACTAAACCTCTTCCCTTTCTGAGATAGGCATCAAAGGCAGGGTTGCAGGGAGGCACCTATCTCTGTTTAGCCATCCATGACCCTGAACCAAATGCCTGGAGTCAGGTGGCTTAGGTGCCTAAAGTGTTACTTGCAGGAATGAGGTAGGTGCTTGCCTCCCTCCACATGAAACAGCTAGAGGAGGAGAAGGCAGTGCCCACCTTACAACTTTTAGTCCAGTGGTTAGAGCACTCTTCTGGTATATGGGAGACTTAAATTCAATTCCCCCCACTGCCAGAGGGGAGAAAGGATTTGAATAGGGGGCTCCAACTTTTCAGGAGAGTGCTCTAAACACTGGACTGTAAGACAATCTGCTGCAGGGTTCCTTCAATCTCTCCTGTTGAAGCTGTTCCACTGTGGGTAAATAATGAAACTGTGGTTGGAGCAGGAGGACTGGACCACAGCACTGGGGAGACCCTCGGACCAACCACTCTGCTCCAATCACTCTTTCATTAACTGAAAACTTAGGTGCTGCATGAGTTTAGGTGCCTACAGTATTTGGCAGGAGTTTTGTGGATCACAATGGAGCAAAAATGGAGACTCAGGCTGTCCTGCTTCGAACAGGTGCTATAACTTGTGAGCTGATACAGGGGTCCATACATTCTATGCTCAAAAGGGATCATTGTGATAATCTAGTGTGACCTCATATAATTCCTCCTTCTTCATCAACGCTTAGGTGAATGGTCAGCCATTGGGATCATTCACCATTTGGTCTGTTCCTGTTCTGCCTTGACAGGCTGAAAGTCTAATATCAGAACAGACTTGGTGCACCCCATGTAATAAAGATCTGCTTCTTGACAGCCTCCTCCCTTTTGCTGGTGGAATTTTATTCCAGATGTAACAAGCCACCTGGAGAAAGGCATTTGCCAGAACATCTTGCGGCATTCGGGTGTCATGTCCGAAAAGCATAAGATGCTGGCTGTGGAGAAAGGCCCCCGTAGACTGTAGTGACCATAAATGTCTGCATTATGAATGAAGTTGGTCTACTTAATGCTCAATAGACAACACTGGAATTATGTGTGGAAAACCTCCAGCTTTTCCCAGTCTGAATGCTATGGTGTCCATGTTTCACAACCATATAACAGTACGGAGAGGATACAGCTCAAATAGATCCTGAACTTGGTTTTAATGCTGGGATGATATTGATTCCATATTTGTCACAAATGACCCATGGCAAATGCTGCCATGCCAATCTGGTGACAAACCTCTGTATGAGGGTTGAAGGAACCGTATGGATCTCAAATAGTAAAAGCTGGAGACTACTTCAACCAGGCCATCTTTCACCTGCTGTGGAGAACTGGAACCTTACCAACCACCACTGGAAGGATGGTTTTGTGATCTCATTTTATAAGGACAAGGAAACATGAAGCAAATCTAAGAGCTACAGACCGATCACCTTGCTGTCCATACCAGGGAAAGTGTTTGCACATATTCTGCTCATGTGTTTAGTGCCCCTGCTTCATCAGAAGCATCACCCCCAACAGTCAGGCTTTACAAGGAACAGGCCCACATTGGATGCCATTTTAGCCCTCTGCTTGTTGTTGGAGATACACCATGAGTTCAAGAAGCCCCTGTATATAGCGTATGTTGATCTTAAGCATGTGTTTGATTCACTTGACTGAGTTGCACTGTGGAAGGCCTGAAAGGGTGTAGGCATTCCAACCACTCCGGTGGACTTGATTAGTTAGCTGCATAATAGAACCACTACCCATGTACATCTGGGGAATTGGATGTCAGCACCTTTTAAATCAGTATCGGGAGTCAGGCAGGGCTGTGTCTTGGCCCTGCACTCTTTTGTCGGGCAATGGATTTCATTGCAGCATTCCGTTGGGTCCAGAGGCATTAAGATCTGTGATCTCTCACTTTCAGACCTTGACTATGCTGATGATGTTCTTCTAGTACAGAGCATCAATAGGTTTCCCAAGGCACTCCAGCAAATGGAGCAGGAGTCAGCCAACATCAGCCTTCATGTTTCATGGTCAAAAACAAAGCTGCAAAACCTAAGATCTGGTCCATCCATGACGACAATATTGTTGGTAAAAGAGAATCCACCATGACCTTCAGTGAATTGTTCCAGTGGTTAATTACTCCCACCATTAAAATGTATGCTGTTTAAAATTTAATATCAAATCTGAATTTATCTAGCTATAATTTCCAGCCATTGGATTGTGTTATACCTTTCTCTGCTAGATTGAAGAGACCATTATTAAATATTTGTTCCTCATGCAGATATTTAGATTGTAGTCAAGTCACCCCATAACCTTTTCTTTGTTAGCCTCAAGGAACTCAATCTATTTATCATATCACTATAAGGCATGTTTTCTAATCCTTTAATCATTCTCGTGGCTCATCCCTGAACTCTCTCCAATTTAACAACATCCTTCTTCCATTGTGAGCACCAGAACTGCATGTAGTATTCCAGCAGCAGTTGCATCTGTACCAAATACAGAGTTAAAACCACCTCTCTGCTCCTACTTTAGAGTCCCCTGTTTATGCATCCCAGAATCTCATTAGGTCTTCAGGGAGTTACCTGCAGTGCCATGCTTCTCCCAGCAGGGGGTGGTACAGAACAGCCACAGATGTAACAGGCTGTTAAAAATCAAAACTGAGAGGTGCTTATAAAGGACTGGTAGGAGACAAAATAGCCCCCCAATTCACTATGAAGCCATTAATGTACATAGTGTACCTAGAAGTTACAAAAAACCATTCCATAATGAGAACATATGCCAAGAAATAGATACTTTAAACTTACTGATCATTATCTTTACTTTAATGTGAAATGGACAATGATAAGAAAAGGTAAAACAGGTCAACCATTTAAAATATTCTTCTTACCAAGAAGAATTCAAATAATTGTTTTGAGGAGAGCAAAACAAGCACTCTCAGAGAAGGAAAAAAACAACCTGTACCTAAAATGTGATTTACTTCTTTTTGTAAAGTTGGAATGAAATAATACAAAAAGGTGAAGTGGGCTGATGTACAAAATTGGAGATTATTGCAAAAATAATTGATAATTAAATGTAAGGAAGTAGCCTTAACAAAGGAGGAAAAAATAGTTGTCATTAATGCATTTAAAAGAAACAGAGCTAAAACTAAATATGATAATTTAAGAGATTGACATCAATGATCAGTATCTGCCCAGTGATGCTTTTCAAAAGAATATTGAACTGGCCAAGATCAAGGTTACTTTCACATGCAGAATTTCCAAATGAAAACTATATGAGAATATAGGACTGATATAGATGTAAAACATTTCAGAAGATATTTATTATCTGAAAATAGCAAAATAGCCAACATTGATCAGCCCTCTGAAAAAGTGGAGGTAATCAAGGTTACGACCAAGTAGGTACACTTGATCTGCTGAAAGTCAGAGACTAAAAGAGATCACATCCTTTAATCATCTTGAAAGCCGAGTAATCATTTATTCTCCCTTGAGAAGGACAGAGGGCCTAAGAACTGATGATGGGAAGGCCAGGCACCCAATTTAATTTGACATTCTTTCAGGGGATTGGGTTAGAATATTATTTCTCCTGACTGAATGAACAATCAGGGTACTCACCAAAATTCCTGTTTGCCTAGTCATAATCTCAGTTGAGCTGAAGCTTCTGAGCTGACACCCCTGTCATTTTAATGAAGAGAATGATAGAAGGGTGTTTTCAGCAATAGTTTCTTGCAATTAGAAGTTTCTTTCTGCAGCAGTTTGACAGAACCTCTATTTGTTGACCATCAGAAGATGATGCTTGAAGGTCATTGTTCTTTCAGGTCTTGGGTAGAAGGGGAGAGAGAAATGAGTAGTTGAGAAGAAGCACTGGAAGAGTCTCTTTTTAAAAGCCTGGAATCATTGTAGGTTTACAACATATGTGCATGCACTCAGGGAAAGGCACATTCTTAAAAAAAGTTTACATAAATGGATAGCTAACTGTGATTATTCTACAGAAATTGTTTTTTTCCAAAATCAGCTTTCTGCCTGAAGGCAAACTTGTCTAAAACAATTATACTTTTGCAAACCATGTAATTAATATTAAATACTTGCTAGTGGTTCAAAGCTAAGCTTTTTATTTAGGAATGATCTGAATAGCATTTGAAACCTCATTCCTACCAAGGAAAAGGCAAAATAGTTGACCATATCTCATATGGGGTGCACCTCTATTTCAGAGGTTACATATAGTACTTTGCTCAATGATTACTGCCTTTTCTGAGCTGGAGAGTATAATGCAGCACATTTCCCTTTGCTGCTGTTACACACGTTTGCTATGTAAGACTTGCAAATCTACAGCATATGGCTCTTCTACATTGGCCTATAAAGGAGGAAATAACTGCATATGACTTTTATTTGGATGTTGAAGGCTGGGAAAAAAAACCCAGAGTCCCAGGAGATCTTCTCAAACTAAAAAGCCAAGGTGTTTGATGAAGTGTCAAGGACTGTTGAAATATGTAATTCATTCCATCTGCTCTCCTCAGCACAGGAGAACTGCACATCAGTGCCAGCTGCCTGTGCCTAAAACTGAAAGAGGAGAAACCTTGGCAATCATGTTATATACTATAATACTTGTAGAGTGCTGACAAGCCTCCAGTTCTACTTTTTTTCTTAAGCAATGTCCCCTTGTTAACATGATGGGCCAAATTCAAAAGTGAGTCTAAGGGAGTTACAGGGATACTCTCCTGGTGCAGCTGACATTTTTCTTCAATGTTTGTTGCATCAACTCAAGCTCCTGTGGACTTCATTAGATGCCCTGCTTAGGGGGTGGGGCTTCTGACTAGAGGTCCTATAAAGGTAGCCAGCCAGTCAAGCAGTGGCACAGACAGCTGCAGCGGCAAAGGAGCTAGCAAACAGAGCTCTAAACAGGGGAGTTTGAAAAGGGAGTTTGTATTGTGGTGCTTGTTTGGGGTTTGCTTTTGCTGGGGGAGGGGTGTTTTGGTGTGGTTTGTGTTTCCCAGATTAACAGGATTTAGGTGGGAAGGTGATGATAGATACAAAGGCAGCTGTGGGAGTGACTCCTGTAGTGGAAGACACATTGAGGATGACTGGATGTGGAAGCTGTGGTATGTACATGATCCTGGAGGGTAGAACCGGTAAGAGTTTTTTCTGCATGAAATGCTGTCTGATAGAGCTGATGGAGGAAAAGATCTGAGGTTTGGAGATGCAGGTGGAAAGTCTCGTTGAGTTTAGGAAGGGGTTTGAGCAGATGATGGAGCAAAGATATGAGTATCTGAAGGGAAAAGCTCAGACTCGCCGATCGAAGCAGAGCTGGGGAATTTTGAGGGGAGACTGGGTGAGGAAAGTGGTCAGTGGAAGCATGTGACTAAAAGAACCAGGCAGAGAAAAAGATGGGCTAGTGAAGGAGAAATAGAGCTTAGGAATAGGTTTGCAGAGTTGGAAAATGAAGAAGGGGCTCAGCAGGCACTTGTAGAAGGTGGAAGGGTAAGGAAGAAGAGAAGAGAGGCTAGTTCTATAGGAAAAGCGGAAGAGTCAAGGGAGACTACACCAAATATGAGCCCCAGGAGGATACAGGATGGGTTGAAGAGGATTATAAGGGAAAATAGGAATGGAAAGAACTTGCAGCCAGAGGGAACAGGGGAGAGACTGGAGAATAGCACTGTCACCAGGAAAAGGCAGGTCTATGTGATCGGGGACTCTTTATTGAGAAGAATAGACAGGCCTGTAACTAGAGCTGATCCAGAGAATAGAAGGGTGTGCTGTCTTCCGGGTGCTAAGATACGGGATGTAGACCTGAGGTTGAAAAGGATCCTAAAGGGAGCGGGAAAGAATCCCCTAATTATCCCTCATGTGGGAACAAATGATATGGCTAGATTCTCGCTGGAAAGTATTAAGGGAGGCTATGCTAGGCTGGGGAAGACGCTTAAGGAAATTGAGGCTCAGGTGATCTTTAGCGGGATCCTTCCTGTTCCTAGAGAAGGGCAACAAAGGTGTGACAAGATTATGACTGTCAACAGATGGCTTAGGCAGTGGTGCTATAAGGAGGGCTTTGGGATGTATGGCCACTGGGAGGCATTCACGGACAGAGGACAGTTCTCTCGGGATGGACTTCATCTGAGTAGGGAAGGAAATAGACTTCGAGGATCAAGGCTGGCACAACTGATAAAGAGAGCTTTAAACTAGGAATTAGGGGGAGATGGTTGGGAGATGTCCTGGAAATCTCCACGCCAGATTTTAGCATTGAGAGGGAAGAAGACGAAGTAAGAAAGGATACAGCCGTGGGTAGGAGAATGTATATAAGGAGCGAGGGCGGTGTGGATACTAGTCCAATAGGTTATACTGGCTGTAGAATGACTGTGCCTAATAGGGTACAAAATGTGAGCGAGGCCAAACAGCAAAAATTAAGATGTTTGTACACCAATGCGAGGAGCCTAGGTAACAAAATGGAGGAACTAGAGCTACTGGTGCAGGAAGTGAAACCAGATATTATAGGGATAACAGAAACATGGTGGAATAGTAGGCATGACTGGACTACAGGTATTGAAGGGTATGTGCTGTTTAGGAAAGACAGAAACAAAGGTAAAGGTGGTGGAGTAGCATTGTATATCAATGATGAGGTAGAATGTAAAGAAATAAGAAGCGATGCAATGGATAAGACAGAGTCCGTCTGGGCAAAAATTACATTGGGGAAGATAACGTAAAGCCTCTCCTACGATAGTGCTTGGGGTGTGCTATAGACCTCCGGGATCTAATTTGGATATGGATAGAGCCCTTTTTAATGTTTTTAATAAAGTAAAAATACTAATGGAAATTGCGTGATCCTGGGAGACTTTAACTTCCCAGATATAGACTGGAGGACTAGTGCTAGTAATAATAATAGGGCTCAGATTTTCCTAGACGCGATAGCTGATGGATTCCTTCATCAAGTAGTTGCTGAACCGACTAGAGGGGATGTCATTTTAGATTTAATTTTGGTGAGTAGCGAGGACCTCATAGAAGAAATGGTTGTAGGGGACAATCTTCAATTCAGTTCAAACTAAATGGAAGGATTAACAAAAATAAATCTGCAACTAGGGTTTTTGATTTCAAAAGGGCTGACTTTCAATAATTAAGGAAATTAGTTAGGGAAGTGGATTGGACTGAAGAACTTATGGATCTAAAGGTAGAGGAGGCCTGGGATTACTTTAAATCAAAGCTGCAGAAGCTATCGGAAGCCTGTATCCCAAGAAAGGGGAAAAAATTCATAGGCAGGAGTTGTAGACCAAGCTGGATGAGCAAGCATCTTAGAGAGGAGATTAAGAAGAAGCAGAAAGCATACAGGGAGTGGAATATGGGAGAGATCAGCAAGGAAAGCTACCTAATTGAGGTCAGAACATGTAGGGATAAAGTGAGACAGGCTAAAAGTCGAGTAGCATTGGACCTTGCAAAGGGAATTAAAACCAATAGTAAAAGGTTCTATAGCCATATAAATAAGAAGAAAACTAAGAAAGAAGAAATGGGGCCGCTAAACACTGAGGATGGAGTGGAGGTTAAAGATAATCTAGGCATGGTCCAATATCTAAACAAATACTTTGCCTCAGTCTTTAATAAGGCTAAAGAGGATCTTAGGGATAATGGTAGCATGACAAATGGAAATGAGGATATGGAGGTAGATATTACCATATCTGAGGTAAAAGCGAAACTGAAACAGCTTAATGGGACTAAATCGGGGGGCCCAGATAATCTTCATCCAAGAATATTAAAGGAATTGGCACCTGAAATTGCAAGCCCATTAGCAAGAATTTTTAATGAATCTGTAAACTCAGGAGTAGTACCGAATGATTGGAGAATTGCTAATATAGTTCCTCTTTTTAAGAAAGGAAAAAAAAGTGATCTGGGTAACTACAGGCCAGTTAGTTTGACATCTGTAGTATGCAAGGTCCTGGAAAAAATTTTGAAGGAGAAATTAGTTAAGGACATTGAAGTCAATGGTAAATGGGACAAAATACAACATGGTTTTACAAAAGGTAGATCGTGCCAAACCAACCTAATCTCCTTTTTTGAAAAAGTAACAGATTTTTAGATAAAGGAAATGCAGTGGATCTAATTTACCTAATTTTCAGTAAGGCATTTGATACCGTGCCACATGGGGAATTATTAGTTAAATTGGAGAAGATGGGGATCAATATGAACATCAAAAGGTGGATAAGGAATTAGTTAAAGTGGAGACTGCAATGGTCCTACTGAAAGGCGAACTGTCAGGTTGGAGGGAGGTTACCAGTGGAGTTCCTCAGGGATTGGTTTTGGGACCAATCTTATTTAATCTTTTTATTACTGACCTTGGCACAAAAAGTGGGAGTGTGCTAATAAAGTTTGCAGACGATACAAAGCTGGGAGGTATTGCCAATTCAGAGAAGGATCGGGATATTATACAGGAGGATCTGGATGACCTTGTAAACTGGAGTAATAGTAATAGGATGAAATTTAATAGTGAGAAGTGCAAGGTTATGCTTTTAGGGATTAATAACAAGAATTTTAGTTATAACTTGGGGACGCATCAATTAGAGGTAACGGAAGAGGAGAAGGACCTTGGAGTATTGGTTGATCATAGGATGACTATGAGCTGCCTATGTGAAAAAAGCTAATGCGGTTTTGGGATGCATCAGGAGAGGCATTTCCAGTAGGGATAAGGAGGTTTTAGTACCATTATACAAGGCACTGGTGAGACCTCATCTAGAATACTGTGTGCAGTTCTGGTCTCCCATGTTTAAAAAGGATGAATTCAAACTGGAGCAGGTATAGAGAAGGGCTACTAGGATGATCCGAGGAATGGAAAACTTGTCTTATGAAAGGAGACTTAAGGAGCTTGGCTTGTTTAGCCTAAGTGAAAGAAGGTTGAGGGGAGATATGATTGCTCTCTATAAATATATCAGAGGGATAAATACAGGAGAGGGAGAGGAATTATTTCAGCTCAGCACCAATGTGGACACAAGAACAAATGGGTATAAACTGGCCACCAGGAAGTTTAGACTTGAAATTAGACGAAGGTTTCTAACCATCAGAGGAGTGAAGTTTTGGAATAGCCTTCCAAGGGAAGCAGTGGGGGCAAAAGATCTATCTGGTTTTAAGATTCTACTCGATAAGTTTATGGAGGAGATGGTATGATGGGACAATGAGATTTTGGTAAGTAATTGATCTTTAAATATTCAGGGTAAATAGGACTAATCCCCTGAGATGGGATATTAGATGGATGGGATCTGAGTTACCCAGGAAAGAATTTTCTGTAGTATCTGGCTGGTGAATCTTGCCCATATGCTCAGGGTTTAGCTGATTGCCATATTTGGGGTCGGGAAGGAATTTTCCTCCAGGGGAGATTGGAGAGGCCCTGGAGGTTTTTTGCCTTCCTCTGTAGCATGGGGCATGGTTGACTTGTGGGAGGCTTCTCTGCTCCTTGAAGTCTTTAAACCATGAGTTGAGGACTTCAATAGCTCAGACATAGGTGAGGTTTTTCATAGAAGTGGGTGAGATTCTGTGGCCTGCGCTGTGCAGGAGGTCGGACTAGATGGTCAGAATGGTCCCTTCTGACCTTAGTATCTATGAATCTATGACTTGCTTACATCTACCTTCACATCCACTTACAAATATGCAACTCACACCCAACACAATCACCATTTCAGCCCAAATTAGAGTCAAAGTGAATCTAAGAGAAAATAAATTGGTGTATCTCCTACATCAAGAGGCCAAAAAATGCTTACAATTAGATATGACTTGCTGAATCAAGGTCAAAGTCAATATTCTGCCGGAGTTTAATTGAGAATGCTAGCTAAGTGTGGCACTCTGTCCCCATCTAGTTGTGGCTAGGCAAGGTTGATATTGATGAGCCTGCTACAGCCATGGTTAAGAGAGTGAAGTCTTTTAACTCAGGCAGTAGAGGTTCATGCACTCAGATCTAAAGATCCCAGATTTAGAACCTGCTACTGACAACCCATCTGCAACATAGATATTGTAAGTGGTGGCCAATATGGAAAATTGAACTAGGAAGCCTCTGGAGCTTGGGAGAGGGGGAGTATATAAGCAATGCACATGGTGTGGTTCTCTTTCCCTTCTTAGTGGTGGCTAGCCACATGGAGATCAATGAGCCTGCTGCAGCCTTTGTTAAGAGAGAGGGGTCATATAGCCTAGACAATAGAGGCTCATGTATTAAGATTAGTCTTGGAAGTATTAGATTGTTGTTGGTAAATGTTAATTTCCCCATACCACACAAACCAATGAGAAAATATTTCCATTGATAATAATTGAAATTTACCGATAAGCAAAGTAAGAAAAATGTTGCCTGAGAACATATTAGAGTTTGATTTAAGGATATTTACTTTGTATATTTTGACATGCAATGATGACAATTTTGTGCTTTAACCATTTTATAAAGCTTTAACTTTTTGAATCTCAACATCTACTGTCAGTAATTGTCTGACCTCTCGCATAATTTCCTGCAACTAGGGAAACATTTAAATAGATAAATATAAAACAAAAAACCTGAAAAATAACTATCAATATTATCTTTCAGAATTATAACAAAACAAAAATTGACTTCTTCCAAGCTGAATTAAGATCCAGAGGTCCCAGGTTTGATCCCTGCTGCTGATGACCTACCCAGCATTTCATCTGTATTTGGTCTGCTACCTTGGAAGTTGCTATTATTTCCTATAGAAATAAGGGCATCTAATTAGGACAGTTTATACATTTCATTGCATCCTGTGTTGCTTCACAATATCACCACCGTACGTAGATATACCTTAATAACAAAAAATAGATGTTTGTATAAAACTGGACGCTTACACAAACCTTTAATGGTGGATCATAAAGGGCTATAAATAAGGGTTTGTCCATTTATTTAGACTGATAGCTCGTTGGGGCCAGGTCCCTCCTTTTGTTCTGTGTTTGTGGAGTGCCAAGCACAATGAGGTCTTTGGTCCATGCCTGGGGCTACAATAATATAAGTATTATAATTATAATTAATGAATTAATAATAAATATGACATCTAAACAAGAAGGCTTCTGGCAAAACATAGAGTAATGAAGATCAGTCAAGATAGGGACAGGAGGAGATAAAGAAAGGAGAAAGCAAATTTCCAAAGGAAAACTTGGAACATTTAAACAGAAATCAATGTAGAAACAGTGATGGAGAGAGACCAAACCCATTAGTGATCACAGATTAACAAACTTGTAGAGGGATATCTCCAGAGAGAGACAGAGAGCCTCATTATGAGTGTCCAAGATCAGTCCTTGAGGCTTAATTACATTCAAAACAAAACTGACCAGCACAACTACTCTCCAAGCTACAGTGTGTGTTCTGAAAAGGAAGAGATGGTGGAATGTCATGTTGAATGCCTGCAGCAGCCTGGCCAGGGGACAATATAAGAACAGGCACAGTGAGGTCTCCAAGCATCCACATTGGAGCCTCTGTGGCAAGTATGGATTTAAACAAATCATGAGATATTATGATCACTGGAATGAAATCTCTCTAGAGAATGAAGAGGCTATGGTTTTATGGGATCTGGCAGTTGCCACAGACCAAATGGTGCAAGCAAACAGACTGGACGTAGGTGTTGTAGAAAAGACGAACAAGACCATATTCATGGATATTTCCATACCCGCAGACAGAAACATAAAAAGAAACAAGGAGCAATCCCTAAAATTATGAATGAGCAGCTCCTGAACACGTTAGGAGTAGTAGGCACCGTGAACAGTGACCTCCAGAAGACAGTTTGTAGACCCTGCAAGAATTTTAAGGGAAGTCAAAGGAGAGCAAGTGCACTTGAGTACCTAAAATGCAGGAGTTCTGCAAAAGGGTTAACAAAACTCCTGACTACCCAAAGCTACAGAGTTAGTTTGTGGGTAGGATTTATTGGTGACTCATGGGGATAAATTTTAGACAGTAGCTTTCCCCTTTCCATGCTTATGGAGCTTGATATGTTGAGAAGGCTATGTGTTTTAAAGATATTCCCATCATGTAATAATGAGAGATAATACTAATAAATACTAATTAATAATAATTAATAATTTGCCACTGAAATGCACTTATCTCTGAGATGGAAATGTTGTAGCCTCTGTATACCTAAGAGACTACACAACAGTATTTTGGAGAGCAGAGAAGAATAATTTACCTAACTGAACCTACATAGGGAATTTAAGAACAGCAGGCAAAATTTATTTACCTACACTGGAACTTAGCCAGGACACAAAGGGTTGTCACCCTTGCTCTTACAGTAGGTGCCATGGGATTTTTAATAACCATGAGTAATCAGCAGACCTGCCACATCTCACTCATTTTAGATTAATTCTAAGGCAGGTTTTTAAAACATTTTATCCTTGTAATGAAGGGTTCGATAATGTGTTTCAATATGACAATTAAAATCCCCTATGTTTCTGAAATCTCACTTATTTAAGTTTTCACATCTTGAAAGCCCTGTATCAGGGAGTTCATTTTTATTTCTCAGAGCATATTATTGTCAATAACACTTTTTATTTGTATAGTTTTTGTTCCTCAATGAAATTGCAAATTGCTGGTATAGTAATTGATTAATATCAAGGTTGAAAATACCATTTATTTTTCTAAACCCTCATGAAGTTAGTAGGTAACATATGATTATACACCCCACACACAGTATTATATACAACAAAATCCTAGATTAAATCAATGTTCTTTAGACCAGTGCTTCTCAAGCTATCTTATGTGGGGGACCGGCAATTTTTTTCCCAGTGTGCGCCCAGGCCGGCAGCCGATGGCTCGTGGACCGGCACCGGTCCGCGGACCACCACTTTGAGAAGCACTGCTTTAGATGGAAAAGTCAAACACTCACAATTAAGTAATGCTAGATTTAAGGTTGCCCAAATTTTAATTTGGCCTCCTTTTTTGACTTTAATTACATTACTACATTTTTTTGCAAGACTCCTGCTCATTCAGTCTATATACTTTGTGAGGATTCTATGTACAGAAATGAACTGACCCTTTTTTAATATGCTTAAATATATGCACACACTCTCTCTCTCTCTCTCTCACACGCTGTGATGAGGGTGTATAAACCCCATATTAGCAATGTCAGAATTAGGGACAGCTCAGTTAGCCCATTTTGTGGCACCTGCAGGTGAGACAGGTAATTAAGGATTAGACCCAGGTGAGGAGATCCAGGCTGGGTGGTTCATATAAAGCAATGGTTCTCAGCAGGGGGGTCCATCAACTCATCTAGTGATTTGCTTGGTTTTACAACAGGCTACATATAAAGTACTAGTGAAATCAGTTCAAACTAAAATTTCACAACAGGCAATGACTTGTTTATAGTGCTCTATATACTACACCCTGAAATGTAAGTACAATGTTTATATTCCAATTGATCTATAATTATATGGTAAAAATGAGAGAAAGGAAGCAATTTTTCAGTCATAGTGTGGTGTGACACTGTATTTTTTTGTCTGATTTTTGTAAGCAAGTAGTCTTTAAGTGAGGTGAAACTTGGGGGCACACAAGAGAAATCAGACTCCTGAAAGGGATATAGTAGTCTGGAAAGGTTGAGAGCCAGGGGTATGAAGGAAGGACTGCAGGGCCATTAAGGAGGGTTGAAAGAGAAAAAAATTGTATTGGGATGCACATAGCCTGGTGGGAAAGGCCAACAGGAAGAAAAGGGTCCAGGTGGCTGTAAACTGCTATGATAATGAGGAAACTCAGCTTAACAACAAACTGGCAGGAAGCCACACAGGGAGAGAGACTTCCAGAGAGAGAGAAAAATAAAAAAAACTGGAGGCTATGGTCCTGAGACCTGTGCCAGTGGACAGGTGGAGGTAGGAAGCAGCAAGGGCTTGTAAAGACCAGGTCTTAGTTGTTTAAACAGAGTCCTTGAGCTGGAATACAGAGGAGAGGGTGTGTCTGGTGACCCCTCCTATGCCCAGAAAGGAAGACAAGAACCCCATTGGGGAAGAGGGGTCAAGGACTATACACCCCAAACAAAGACTCATGCTGATGACCTGATGCAGGGTCATGGGACTTCTGGCCTCTGGCACTCCATATCTACCTGGAAGAGGTCAGATTACAAATGAGCTGGTTAGATATGAGAATGGTGAGAAGAGCTTGATTGTCCTACACACAACCAATTGTCTGGGGGAATGGGGAGAAGTGAGGCTGAATTACTCCAGTGTTGCACCCAGCTGTGAGAAAATTGTGCCCTCTGGTGAGTTTGGTACATTACCCTCCCTATGTGTGCACATGCTATTCTGCCAGAGTTAATACAGCCCCTAACTATATTACTTCCTTGCAGACCCTCTTTAAGGAGGGATCCCTACCTCTAAATGAATAATTATTTTTTCTTAAAACATTATGTGTACATTATTGTAAGTATACAAGTGAGGGCCAAATGTGAAAAGACTGAGCAGGTCTATTCAGATAAGCTACCAAGTCTTTCCTCACACCTCTTGGATATGAGAAATCTCACAAACAGCCTTGCCTGCATTATTTTAATTTTTTCTTTTGGTCTGACCTGGCTTTAGTTTAGTCAAAAATTCTGGGAAAATAGCACTTCTCAGGGTACGGCATTTTGGCACTTCCTCTTCTAATCCTCAATAGAACCACAATGTTTAGAAGCAGACAGAAAGTATCCCAAACCTCTAACTTAAGTACCAACTTTTTCTAGCCCTTGGGTGTGAATTGGTGATGGAATGTTTGGTTTTATTTCATCCCAGCTACTTTGCTCATCCATATTGAAACAAATGCCCTTGTGTAGCAGATACATAGCTTCAGCGGAGACTAAATAACTGAAATGATCAGGTTTCTATGAATACTGTAACTGTCAGAACTATGATTGCTAAATTCTGGAAGGTGTGGGAGGTAATTCACAGGCCGGGGGGAGGGGCGGGAAAATCTCTCTAAAATTTGAAGAGCTGTATTCAAACTACTTAGTTAGTTATAACCATGAGCATCCTTTAAATACATGCTGTGGAAACTCTCCTTCCTCTTGTGTAGAAGAGAATGGAATTTATTTTGAAATAATTTAACACTTGCCCTAGAGTAGGCCATGGTGCTTGATTTTTATCAAGTCTCAGTCACTGTCTCAAAGAGCTTCCAATCAACGTTAAATTAATCATTTGTTTACCCCCTCATTGTTGTTTATGCACTGTTTAAATTGAAAATATGGAATTCTGTGAAGTACTAAAATACTAGGAGCTATTAGGGGTTTAGTCTTTGGGTTTTTTAATCTATTTGAAAATTATATAATGTATATCCAATACTGAACTTCCCAAATGAGTTCAATTGATATATAAACAGGATTCTGAAAACATTGTATTTCTTTTTTGTGAAAACGTATTCGATTTTTCTCCTTACAATATGATATAAACAACAACCTTCTTTTCAGAAAGGTAGGAGCATGCCTTTTGAGTGCGAGACTGTCAGGCTTTTAGAGTGCTAACAATCTTGAAAGAGGCACCTCTTTTTAGTTTAAATGGTACTTAAGTACTAAATTGGTCAATTTCTAACAATTTGATACTAATTACACAATTACTTTACTTTGATAAAGTACAAAAAGATACTTGCAGTATTTTTTTTTTGCCAACTCTATGGAAGAATCAAAAACACTATTACTTTATGTGGTTAGAAATGTCTAATGATGAATTACTAAGAGTGAGTACCCTGAGTGCATTGAAAGAAGGTAGCTGTATTTTAAAATAAGAGCTGTTGAGCTGATAGGAGTGAGAAAAACATTCAGAATATATATTCTATGTCAAATGGTCCAGACTGACTGGGCCCAATCATAAGTGGTTGAGGGGAAGGAGGTAAATACGAATTAGTTACCACTATGTTCTCCTGGTTTTTTTTTTTTTTTTTTTTTTTTGGTGCTGCTGGCTGGCCGAGGCCCTGGAATAAAATATGCTAACCTGGAGGTTGTTCAGTTATATACCACCTGCCAAAACTGAATTTTGGTGGGCAGCTGTTGGTTTTGGCCACAACCCTTTTCCTGGGCACACCCCTTACTCAAGGGTCAGGAGAAGGGATAGTGCAGTAGCTGCTGCAGCAGCTCCTTTATATGAATAGAGGATCATCCATGTAAAGGGAATTCTTTGCTGGCTAGTGCTAGATTTAAAGATGGGTTTGTGCCAACGGAATAGCAGCAAACAGCCTTAACAGACTGAGTCTAGCCCTGTGCCTTAAAGAATTTTTGTACATAAACAATCAAATAAGACCACATATCTCAGATTAAAAACCCCTTGGTATTTTGACATTATCAAGTGCAGAGATTAAAACAAATGCTGCTCTTGAGAGAAAACTGCTGATTGTTCATGTCAAAGGCCAGAAGATAGCCATGGTCTCTTTCTGAGCAGTGCCATAGAAGAATCTGTAGGTTCTTGTATAGGTGGAAGAGAATTCAATGACTTATGGGTGGCAGTCCCAATCAAACCTCTTCCTTATGTCTGGGACTCCCAGTAGAACAACTTTCAGCATCTGCAGGTTTCAGAGTAGCAGCCGTGTTAGTCTGTATTCACAAAAAAAGAAAAGAGTACTTGTGGCACCTTAGAGACTAACAAATTTATTTGAGCATAAGCTTTCATGAGCTACAGCTCACTTCATCGGATGCATTCATGCTCACGAAAGCTTATGCTCAAATAAATTTGTTAGTCTCTAAGGTGCCACAAGTACTCCTTTTTCTTTTTTCAGCATCTGGTTACTCAAATTGTACCCCTAGCTTTACACCACAAGTTTTCTTAGTCTACCGCAAACCTGCTGTTCTCAGGTTGTCCAGGGTTTAATTCAATACAGAATTGGGCCTAATATGTGTGTCAAACAGACACATTGTTTGCTGTTGCTTTAATGTCTACCAGATACTAATCTATAAGGCTAAATTTTCTATGGTGTAACCAGGCATGGCTTCAATGGAGCTTTGTCCATTTAGATCAGCAGAGAATTTAGCCCTAGTCTTTAGCTGCCTTGATGTTGTATCTGAGTAAAAAAGAGGTGTTACTGCAAAGGGATTAATCCAAAGTTGTAAGTTATACTGACTCTGCCCCCCCATCCTCCCCCACACACACACACACACACACACACCCAACAGAATTCCTGTGTAGATACCTATTTTGAGTCTCCATTAACATAGGTCAGACATTTCATAAGGTTTCATGTCACAGATAGCTGGCCTTTGTAAAGATACATAGGTCTCAGTCTATTGGTAGCACAACTCATTTTCCTCCCCAGGTGGAGAGAGTTAAATTACATGACAGGGTTATGTTGGGGGGGGGGGAGGGGAATCTAAAAACACACAGGCCTGCATACAGCCAAGAGGTGACTGTAAAGCCAAGCGCTAGGAACAGTCTCCTACAATGGTCCCAAAGGAAGGCAGCCATGGCTGAGTAAAAATTCTGTCTGGAAGCTTTCTTCTCCTTTTGGTGGAGAAGGCAAAGATGACAGTTCAGGGTTTGTATCTCTTACAGGGGCTCAGAGTCAGACTGTACTTCAGGAAGCAGAGGTGAACTTATGATTGGAAGGGAACACTGAATTTCATGTTAATAAACTAGACCCCAAGAAGGGTTGTTCTTATTGGACTTGTGAACATCACATCTGAGTATTTGAGTCTAAGAAGGGAAATGAAGGAAAGATGCTGCAGAGCTTACCACTGCCACAAGGAGCTATTGGGAAGCAGTTGACCTTGTCAGAGGTCAGCTGCCACAATCAGTGTTTTGACTTTCAGAAGAGCTCAAATCCTGATAAGGCACCCAAATATGTGCTTGTGTTTCACAAGAACATGCTGAGCTCTTTTGAAAATCTGACCAGACAAGATAAAGTTTTCTGCTGGGTGATGAAGATATTTGAATACCTGTCCCTCATTCAAGTGCATAAATGGGAGCAAAGCTGTCTTGAAAATCTGGCCCCAGTTGTGGATGCTGAGTGTACATTAGAAAATCTGGCCCTAAACTCTGCCATATCAGTTAATACTGTAACTACTTTTGTCTTTCCTAGTCTAGCTGTTTTCCCCTGCTACAGAACAGCATTTAACCAATATATTTGAAACAGCACATCTTTCCTCTTTCTTTCTCACTTGCAACTACCTCTTCATCATTCCAAATGGGAAACAGATTACTACTTGTGTATAAAAATACTTTCCTCTTCTTACCCACCCTCTTCCTGTCCTTATTTTAATCTCTAACCCATAGAAAAACCAAATCTCCCCTAGCATTTTTGGTCATCTTGCTAGGGCTGCCACCTTTGCTTAAATAATTGATTCCAGACCCAAATCCTGAATATACTCTGAATCTATAAGTTGCCCATTGTGTAGAAAGTACATGTTTTCATAATGATGGTTTGGAATAATACAATGGCTTGTTGCTGGTACAGTTAAATTTGGAATTATTGAATTGCTTATTGCTTTAAAGCAGTTACTACTGCTGTAAGCTTTGACAGACCAGAAAAGCCTTCTCCAAGATCACAAACATCTACAATAGAAATGATACAGCAACTATAAAAATACCAATATATAGCCTACAAAAAAGAACAGAAGTAAAAATGCCTCTGCTTTGCAATCCATTTCCATGAATACTTAGACTTCATAAGATGTCTTCATTTTATAGAAGAAAATCACTTTACCATACTCTAGCAACACTATTCTTTGCAGTTCTGCTGATATTTGAGAAC